>NC_057798.1:114256416-114574221 GCF_018294505.1 Triticum aestivum | reverse complement strand
GTACAGTCACACAGCATCGACGCCGTCCCCTAGCTCCCTCGCACCCACGCTACGTACTCGTAGGGTACAGAAACGTCGTCGTCCAGTCCACGGAGACCAAGAAGGGTACGTCGTCGGTCCTCGAAATCTACTAGCTAGCTCGACTTGGCGAAGCGGCCGTTGATCCTCACCCTGCCGTCGGCGCGGGCCTTGCGCGACTCGTACCGGATCTGCTTCCCGAACCTGCAACAAATCAAACCCGGCAGTCAGCACGACGAGCTAAAGAAAATCTCTGCTGTTGCCGGATATATTGGCCTCTGATTATATCTCTCGTACATCCTGTTCTTCCTTTTCTCCTTGTAGCGCGAGATCACCTTGCCGCGGTCAGGGTAGACCACGTCGTAGCCGCCGACCTTCTTGGTCGCCTGAGCTGCAGCTTGCGCTTGCGCCGGCGTCGCCGCAACAGGTGCCGCTGCAGGCGACGGGTGATCGTGCCCGGCGTTGGCGGCGTCGTCGGCGCTGCTGCCGCTGCGGCTCAGGCTGGGGCAGACCTCCGACACCTCCACGAACGACGACAGGCTCGGCTCGGCCGACGAGCTCGCCGAGACTTGCTCGGGAAGTTCGTTGCAACTCGTCGCGATCCACGCCTCCTGCAGCTGCTGCTGTGTGATAAGACCAGAATCATCATATATACATTCATATGTCTGGCAAATTTTCTACTGTTGCTGTACTGAAACCTGCAATGCATGGTACTGAAACATGAGCTGGTTGTCACGCATTCTTGGCTTTGTACTGATAGGGATTTTGGCTGGCGGACCGAAGAAATTAAGATCCTATTAGTGACACTATCAAATATGCCAAGATCATAATGATGGCTCTAAGACACTACAGGAGTATACTAGCCGGTTGCAACCGAAAAGATCCTCCTTAGCTACTCCTGTCATTGTCGATCTGATGCCTTTTATGTGATGGTGTACAAGTTGGGAACGTTTTCATTCACTAGATGAAAGGTTGTGGTCGGCAACTTGGACAGAAATGGAGATGTTACGTTGGAGGGTTGCACTAGTACTCTACTAATGCCCTGCAAAAAATAGTACTTCCTTCGTAGTGATCTAAACACTCTTATATTTGTTTACAGAGAGAGTACTATTCTACTAATGCCCTGCTCATATATACTGCGCACATTTTTACTGCATCATGTGCATTCGATAGTGCTCCAACGAACACAGCACGTATGATAGTCAGCAAGAGAGAATTCAGCGTAAAAATTCAATTCAAATTAAGTTCCCAACCTGATACGGAGGTACATGCAGGATTGCTGCCGCGCAGATGGCCTCGCCTCCAGGAGTCCCAAGATCACCGTGCCCAATAGCAGCGCAATCTGAAGATCCCCATAGAGGCAGCTGATCAACGCCGGCCGGCTCCGGGTCCTCGACATAAGCTGCCGCCTCCTCCGACTTGGCGAGTTCCCCGAGCTGCCGGAGAACCTCGCCGTCCAGCTCCCCGCAGGGCGGGCTCCGGTTCTTGCACACACACACACACACACACCATATGTGGAAAAACCATCAGAGAACGTGCTTTCTATTCCGTTTTCGCTTTGCCGGACGGTGAACAGTATCTGCGTGATACTGTTTGCTGCTGCTAGGGTGCCAGCAAGTCAGCAACCAACCTTGGGAGAGGAGATGAGGAGGGGCTGGAGGCCATGGCAGGCGGTGGTCGGCACGACGACGTCGTCGAAGCTGAGCACCTGGGGCTCCTCCCAAAGAGGCCACCACGCCTCAGCCGCTTTGTCGCCGAGGAAGACACCGAGGATCGCCGCTAGCTCGCCTACCGAGGGGCACCCGGTGTAGCCCTCCACCGTGCCACGGTCGTGCAGCAGCGGCGGCGGCTCCGTCAGCTCCCCCTCTCCGTGCTGCTGCTCCTCGAAGTCGCAGTTAGAGCAGAGGAACCGGGCAGCGCCGCGGCGGACGGTGGCCGCGGCAGCGCGGCAGACGGCGCAGAGCGGGGCCCGGGCGTGGCGGCAGGAGACCGTGTTGGCGCCGTGGACGTGGCGGTCGCACGGCAGGCAGAGCCCCGCGGCGTCCGCTCGGCAGTACACCACCGCCGGCGCGCCGGCGCAGAAGTAGCACTCCCCCGTGGGCACCGCCACCGCGCCGGCAGCAGCCCCGGGCACCGCGCCGGAGGCGGACATGGCTCTCTCCGCCCCTCCTCGTTCGACCTTCTTCTTCTTGGCGCGGATGCACCGTCTTCTTGGCAAGTATTAGTAGTAGGATGCGCTATGCAGCGGGCGCAGAAGAGACAAGCGAGGGGGCGGTGGCACCGTCGGTACGGGTAGGGAAGAGGTGGGAGCCCGTCGCCATGAATGATGCAGGACGAGGACGACAAGTGCGACGAGCGGGGAATTGATGGGCTCGAAAGCGAGACGATGGACGCAGAGGACAAATTAGTTCCTACTTGCTCCGAAGACCCTCGGGCGATTCCCTCGCCATGTGGGTGAGCGAGTCGACAGTCCACACTCGAGAGGACGCTTGGCTCGCTCACTCTTCACACGCACACTGGCTGCCTCGTCGCCGGGCGCCAAGGCTGTGAATCATTGCCCGCCAAAATTACAAGGCCAGCAGACCGCATACGTCGCCACGGAGGAGGCAGGGGAAACAGTGGCACTGTGGGAGGACACTGTAACTGTCACTCCCGCCGGATCTGCACCTGCACGCAGGAGGCAACCGTATTTTTACGCCGTGTAATCACACGCACCACACACGTGAAGCAAGCACATGTCCTAATCACCACCGGTCACTGCTCGACCATCTGGCTTCTCCCCCACGACAGTTCACATCTGAGTTTCTCTTCTTTGTTTCTCGATGTATTTTTTGAATTTTGATCTGTATTTTTTAGGAGTTATCTTAATATGTGCTGCGAACATGCATGATTTTTTTCAGATTTATTTGCAATGTTTAAATTTGAATGGAGGCCGCAGGGCACACGGTGACATGCAAACGTGCATCACCTGATCTCTGTCCCGTCCCACTTGGCATTTGAAAAAACGAAGGCGGAGAAATAGGATCCGGGCCATCCGGCTTGCCTGCTCCCTTCCCATGCTTCCATCTATGCTCCCATTTCATCCTACGGCTGTCTTTTTTTTTTTCCTTTCCAATCTAATCATTTCCCCCTGATTTTAATGGGATGGGCCCGGGTCTTATTTTGTTCCAGTCAAATGAAGCCACGTAGGCGGGGGTACGGATGGGCACATGCGTGGAGCTCAGGCAAGTCTCGTCCGGAGAAATGCGGACAGCGGCGCAAACAACTTCACTTTGGACGCCGGTTGCACCGGCATGTCCAAGTGCCAGAAGAGGACATGCCACCAGGCACCTCCTCCTTGTCCGAGCTTGCCTGCCTCGTTTCTGATCATGGTCCAAATCAGGGACGCGTGGTGTTGTTGTCGTTCAGAGCACGTGCCACTGGTGTTCAAAAACAATGTGGTTTTGAATATTAATATAATTTTTGAACCGGGAAATAACACCTTTCTGTTAATTGAATAACGAAAAATACAAACTATCAAGAGTTTAAAGGAGACGGGGAAGGGGAGAGCGAGTTCAAAGCATCGTCGGAACCCCACCACACGGATGCTTATTATCAAAACACCTGCTATGGGGCAAAAGCCCGGTTACAGCCAGGCACCCAGCTAGCAAATCTACGTGGTTTAAAAAATATGGAAGGGGGAGCGCTCTTTTTTGAAAAGAAAACAAATGTGTTGCTGATGTTCTGTTGTGCTATCTCGAGCAGCACATTGTCAACACTTGCCTCTCGAAATAGGCTTTCGCCCCGCTTTATAAATAAAGTATCATCCATACAACCAAATCTTAAGTGCCATGGCAAATAAAGATGGCTGATGGTAGTTGGCAACGGAACATACACCCTCTTCTCTGAGGATCAGTGGCTCAATGGCGAAGCCATTCCCAAGGTAGAACCGCTGCTCAACGGGCGTTGTTTCAAGATCTTGGAAGTTGAACCGACGCTCTTGGGTGTCATCAAGTGTGAAGTTCTTAATTTGGCTTTCTTGCCAAGAGTGGTGTTGGACTGCTGAGAGTCTTGCTACAAGAGGCCTGCAAGGCCGCCGTAAGTGTGTGCCTATTTTGCGACCAATCGGAGGAGATCATGCATGACCCACCTCCTCACCGGTCGCTTTCTCGCATGTCCGGTGGCTTGGCGCGAGTTCATATCTTGGATTCGATCCACCATTGTGCCTCTGGTTGCTAGTGAGGACTTGGTAGATTGGTGTTAGCGGACCACCTGGCTCACCCCACCCACGATGCACAAGGGGGGACCTCCTAGGCGATCATGCTAGCACCTTTGTTGGATCTGAAAGCATAGCAATGTTGTATTCTTCAAGAACGTGCGACCTAGCATCGATGTTCTGATCGACACAATCAAGTTTAAGGCTCTACTGCGGGCGAGGGAAGGGGCGATGGGTCTTGCCTAGATCCTCCCAGCGGTTTCCATTGTGAAGTTGTGCAACGTGGTACTTGGGGTGTTTGCCGGTCTAGGTTTGTGATGTACTACCTCTATTTTTATTTACTCTGCATATAAAGTTTGTCTGAAGTCAAGCTTTATAAATTTTTATCAAGTTTATGGAAAAATACAATAATATATGCACCACCGAATTAATACCATTAGACTTATCATTGAATATATTTTCACATCTATTGATTTGTTATTCTAAATGTTCATATCGACTTCTCTGAAGCTAATATATGGAGTATATAAAAACAAAGGGAGCACTACCCTTTATTTTATGTATCAATGCATCGAAACACAAATCTTTATGTCTTCTCAGAAAAGTAGGAAAAGGGATAATAAGAAAAACAACACGATGATCACAAGTTTTTTTTCATACGATCCAATAAAAATGGACTGGGTTCCACTATCATAGAGGTAACGGAACAAAAAAAGAAAAATAAATCATCCTTGTGCAACAACAAGGCAAACCACGTGTACCGCTAACAACAAAAGAGTAAAAGTCTAGTGCTAAAAGGCGAACTAAAGCAATATTACACAGAAATTCGCAGGGGCACGCAAGTGCGGTGGCACACACCTGTCAAGCCCTGTGCCCGCTTGATTTGTCTCGCGATTCATGAAGTAGTTGAATCCCGCACGAGGGCACAGTAAAAAAAATCCCTCAAAAAGCTTTAAGTTTCAATGATGAAACTTACGGTCTTTCATCTAAAAATGCAAAGTTTCAAGAAGTTCCAGAGATTTTAAGCAATTTTTTCTGTCGGTCATAGATACAAAATAGTTGATTTTTATCGGTCGCTCATACTAGGTTTCAACATTTTAAACTTAACATTTAAAAAAAACACCAGAATATATTTAAAATGGATCTTATTTCGAATCGGGAGCGCCACATCCCCAATATTACATGGGGAAAGGCCACATCCCCAATCAGCCAAAAACACACACTACCACATGTTTTCAAGAAGGTCACGATGAGGAAGGTGAACCGGTTCAAGACCAATAGACGACCTGTGTGAGTGGCAACCAAGAAGGACGGTGAGTCATTCCATTTAGTTATGCTCCACACACAAATGGACAAAAGACAGAGAGCCGTACTTGCCCCCCACAAAAGTAAAAACAAAGCTGTAACTTGAATGGCCCTAGACTGGACACGCCACCAGCATCTCGTTCCAAATCGGGGACGTGATGCTTTGCCCGGTGTTCTGCCGTACTTTGAACATCAGCGTCGGTGCTCACTGAACCTGCCGAGTGCCGACAACACATCAAAACTACGCACACGTGGGGAAAACAAAGAGAGGAGAGGCGTTTGCGGGGGTGAGCCGCTCGCTCTCCGCTCTCGTCCCTCTCACGCAAAACTACGTACACGGAAGCCAGCACACCACACGTCGCCGTGGGGAGAGGAACACACACAGGGAGGTGAATGGACTGAATACTGTTTCTCCCGTCCGATTGTTCATAAAAGGTGATCTCGTTTTCAAACTTCTTTCCCGCTACAGCGACGCCATGGGTCTCATACACGCGAGGAACGCGTGCCCTAGCCCCGTGGTACGGGCGCTCGTTCACACGACACGCGCTCGTGGTCTTGGTTGATCGCGCACGCTGCGGACAGACGACGTTGGCAGTCGGTGAGTGTTGTGTAGGTTAGCAAAGATCCTCCGTCAGATTCCCCGTAGCGGTAGCACCAATCATCCAAGGGAGGGAGGTGGTCACGGTGGTTTTGCTCCCCTGGTCTGGCTTCGCCCACTTTTAGAGAGCATCTACAGCCGGGGCCTTAAAAACCCACCTTATATGTTCGGATGGACCGTCTGGTCACTGATCGTTCACGATTTTCTGATCAGACGGTACCCTTTATCGGACCTCAAACGTTCGGACTGACCGGCACCCATCATATCCAGCTTAAATATGGGGCAGATATTGGAGCGTCCGGGCACACCTGCCACATATGCAGTGGCAACTTCAGAAATTTGCAACCGGGTATTCATGTGTATTCATTTTGCCAAAACCATTGCTGTTTTTTGAAAATTGTCACTCTTTTGCCAAAATCAACATTGTTTTATAAAAATTATGGATATTCACATGAAGACCCAAGAATACCCCTAGCGCCGCCCCTGCACATAGGGCTGACAAAGATGTCCCACGCGGACTCGCTCGGAAACCCGGCGGTCCGACGGACACCTTCTCCGTCGCCACGGTGTGAATGCCGCGTGGCGCCGCTCCGGCACGCCGCCCGAGAGCAAATCCACCTATTTAACATGACCAGAGTCTCGCAACACAAGTCCATCTACCTCCCCCCTCTCCCCGCCGCTAGTCCGAGCCCATCCACAATTCTCTCTCCCTCTCAGGCGCTCTGCCCACGCTCTGGCGGTCCACCATGGTCCGGACGAACATCACCTACTATGCAAATGCTCACACCGAAGCGCCGCACTGACATCCAGCAAGAGATTTGGGCGAGACAAGCAGCGCGCGCAGCCCGCATCGTTGTCGGGCTGCCTCCGGACTCGTCGGAGCCGGAAAAGGAGGAGGAGCAGGCAGGGGAAGAGGAGGAGGAGTTGGCTCTGATGGAGACGGAGGAGGCGGAACAGCCGGAGCAGCAGCTGCCGGCCTTCAACATGGAACAGGCGGACGCGGAGTTCGCCGTCGCCCAGTCCGACGAGATGGCGGAGCAGCAGGCCATCCAGGATGAGGCCTATGTGGAGGCCAACCGGGCGTTCCTCCGGCAGAAGCAGGCGGTGTCCGACATGCTTCTCGCCGAACTCGACGCGGAGATAAAGGCGGAGGAGGCCGAAGCGGAGCAGCCGGAGGCGCGGGAGGAGTCAGAGCTGCAGTTGCCACCAATGCTGCCGGAGCCGAGCACGGAGATCATTGACAGCTCCGACGATGAGTAGCTAGGTGATCGACATAGTACATAGACTTATTTCGTTTGCATGTCTTTGTATGAATTTAAGAATCTAGTATGAGATGTCCGTATGCAACAAATAAAATTTGAGGCATGCTCGATCACTTTCTGTGGACGCGCCCGAGCGTGTCTGCGGGCGTTTAAGGGGCCATTTTGACATTTCCGGTTGTAGATGCTCCTAATGCACACGTGACGGTCGTCCCTGTGACATGACATCCCACGCTTGACAAAGACCGGGTTGTGGCAAATCCTCCGAAAAGTCACCGGCCACCATGCGTCCATTGTTGGTAATTTTAAATCTGCGGTACATAACAATCTTTTAGTGTGTTTATTCACACATTTTAATCTAACATGCGACTCATGCGGCGCGAATAGGCCGGCGACCTATTTCAACCTTCCTTGGCTTGTTCCCTCACAGCTCGGCGGTGGGCCGGTGGCACGGCCTCCCTTTTTCGATGCGCAGCCACGATGCGAAGCGTGAAGCGGACGCCATGGCTGACTGCTCCTCTGGTGTTAAAGCCCCTAGATGTTGTTGTGGTGTGCACAACAACCAAGGATGAGAACCCGCAAAAAAGAAAAAAAAGGTCACGATGAGAGGATGGTGTGGCAGAAACTGGAACGGCGTTACAACGTCTTCTCTTCTGAGACTAGCCACAGTGGGAGTAACTTTAGCGATAACATCAAGTCCAACTTAGCAAATTTGCTTATGTGACAGTGAGTTAATGAGGAGAGAGATAGTTATAGTAACTTAACTAGTTACTAGTATAACATCACATGTCCCAATGAAATATGAGTCTATAACCTAATAAATGAAGCTTTCCATGTTACCACACTTATATTAGGCTGGTCACAATGGGCAAGAACATAAGCTAGTAACTTACACACTTTCCTAGACTATGTTACTACCTCCATAGTTGGTAGGAACATCTATGTAGTGTCATGCAAAGATGTATTTATTAGGTTATAGACTCATTGTTTCTTGGAGTGTGTGATGTTCCGGTAACTTAGCTAGTTACCACAAGCACCTCTCTCTTCATTAAATATGTGCCACATAAGCAAAGTTGTATTGGAGTGTGTGATGTTACTCCTAAGTTCCTCCCCATTGTGACCAGCCTTACTACCCACTATAAAGGTAGTAACATAGTCTAGGGACATGTGTATGTTACTAGTGTATGTTACTACCCATTGTGGCTAGTCTGATGAATTTTTGCTTCGGCGCGAACACATATGCTTGTTCTGTACGAACATGCCGATAAAAAATTGGAAGGAGACATTGACAGTTGTCATTGATATTGTATTTTATCTGGGTGAAAATCAATGATTTAGTCTTATGACTAGATCAGACAGAGCTGATATTCGCACAAATTCTTGTTGAAAGTGTTGGCTTGAAGTTCAATTTCAAAGGCGACAATTCTAAGTTTGACTTACTGTCAGAGCGTGCGAGCGTGATTTCTTCATGAAGTTGTTGCATTGGATTCTTCCGCACGTAGTTAGGTCACGCATCACTTTCTTTTTCTGACATCAAGGTCGCATATCACTTGACTGATGGATTATGGTCCATGGTCACAGAGGTTGTGGTGGGATATCGGAGACGTTATCGTGTGACAGGTTCAATTTTCTTCTTCCTTGTTAGAAGGGATAGAGAGGGTTTGATGAAATAGTTGTTGTATTGCTTGAGCCTTGTGGGCATATATATATATATATATATATATATATATATATATATATATATATATATATATATATATATATATATATATATATATATATATATATATATGAGTACATGATTTATTTGGAGTACAAGACAAGTCAGGACAATTCTAGTTTATTTTATGTTTCCTAATGAATTAATATACCCAACATCCCCCGCAGTCACTACCGCTAGCGACGCAGACGGTGAGACTGGAGAAGAATCCGAAGGCAAACCAGCGAACACCCCCACAGTCGTAACGATCGATGCATCGCGTTGGTCGTGGCTGGAGTGGAAACCAATTACAAGGTTGCTCAAGCAAGGCGGTAGCCCTTTGTGCCGTTTGTCGATGTAGACGATAGTGTAAGGTGGTGTAGCCGTGGTCGAGGTAGCCGTGGGAAGAACGTCGTGGTCGATGTCGAGTCGGGGTAGCCAGTGTCGAGGAAGTCGCCGAGGAGCCGCGGGCGCAAGGAGGCGCCGATTTAGTCATGGGTGCAGTGATGTCGAAGTAGTGGTGCGCCAGGAAAAAGATATTGTTGACGACGCGTCGCGCCGGGTTTGCCAAGCCTGGGGACACATCATGGACGAAAGCACGCATCGGTGTTGTCAGCATCGGGCATGCGTAGACAGACGAAGACGAAGTTGACGAAGCGCCGCACTAGGCTTGCTAGGCCCGGGGACACGTCGTGGACGAAGCCACGGATCAGTGTTGCCAGCACCGGGCATGCGTGGACTGAGACCTGCACGAGTTGTACGCCATGTTGGAGAAGTCGGAGAGGTCAGCAGAGAAAGACTTGACGACGGTTGTGACGCCAATCGGCATGGGGCCGATGTCACCAACGATGGTCGAGGAAGATGACGGCGATGCTGGCGACGGATTGGTGCTAGATAAAGACGAAGGAGGTGGACGGCCGGCGGCTACGGGGGTAGCGGTGGCAGACGAAGAAGAGTGGTGGCGGCCGAAGAAGAGCGGCGGCGGCTAGATTAGGAGCACGGCAGCGATGCTCAAAGTAGGCGAGGAACCCGACAGCATGACGAAGACCGACGCAGACGGTGGCATTCTCGCGCCAAGGGAGGCGATGCTGCACATACCACGTAGTAGTCAACGCGTAGGGACGCGGAGTGAACCGCATGCCGTGGCGCTACGACCCGAAGGGGCGACGCAGCGAAGGAGCCCGGGTCGGTGCAGCCGCGAGGACCGCAGCGGGGCCGTGGTGGGGAGCTCGTATCGCGGAACTATCGCCCGAAGGGGCGACGTGGCGACGACGCGCTAGTCGGTGCAACCACGGGGAGAACAACGGGGCGGCGACGCTGCGGCCCGACGAGGCGACACAACGGCAGCCCGATGCTCGATCGGTGGAGGGGCGCGTTGTACTCATGGACGATCTTTACGGGACCTGCGGAGGCGCGCGCAATCGACGGACCAGGTCGGTCGCGGGGCATAAATGAGGCGGATCGCGGAGGGGAGTGGGTGATCAAGCCGATCGCGCGCGAGGTCGGGGACGCTGCTCGGTGGAGGCAAGGTGGCGGCGGAGTCCGAGATGAAGCCGGCGATGACGGACTACATAAGATGTTGTGTGGACGAGCGCGTCAGCACCAGCACCCGGGCTGCCAAAGTAGCGCCGGCGCCCGGGTAGCGAGGCCTGAGCGACCAACGTAGCAGCGGCGCCCGAGATGAGGCATCCGACGAGCCTGAAGCAGCTGGCACGACGCAAGAGGGGATGAGGCCGGCGAGGTAGACCGCTGGGCCGCGGTGCAGACGCGGTGGAGGCGGGTGGCATGGATCAATGGGCGGGCCAGCATGCGTACGACGACTATGATGAACCGCCGCATGGCGCGAGGTCGCCGGGTCGGGCCGATGCAGGTGTCCCGCCCGAAGAGGGCGGTGACGGACTGCATAGATCGACGAGCGGGCCGGCGAGTGGACGACGGCCGTGAGGGACCGCCTGTCGCGCGAGGCCGCCGTATCGGTGAAGAAGCCTATCGATCGTGTCGGTGTTGGAGTAGAGGCGCACTGGGGACGATGGCGGCGGTGGGCGACACAAATCGATCAAGCATAGATCAAAAAACTAAAAAAACGACAATCAAGATGACTAGCGGGAGAGAGAGAAATCCGGAGCAAGGGCTTGGGAAAAAGACTCTCTAGGGCAGCCGGTCAACACGACCGGCGGGCGAACCCTAGGCATATATATATGTACATGATTTAATTGAAGTACAAGACAAGTCAAAATAAATCCTGGTACATCTTATGTTTTCTAATGAATCAATATACTAAACATTCCTTTTAAAGCTGGTTTAATTTGTACACGAGTGCATCAAATCAGTTCAAAGGCTGGAGGCCATCCTCCTTTTCAGATAAGAAAAACACTCGTCGTCTTCTGCCCTGATCGAAGGTTGGGTGGTTAACATGTGAGACCAACTTGACAATTGGTTACTATCATCCCATTTGACTTGACAATTGGAAAAACAACGCTGGCAAGATGTAAAGGCTCCATTTCAAATTTCCGATTGGACGAACAGTCTCCTTTGGTGGTGGTCTCGCCGGCATGTACGCCTACAATACGACAAAAGGACACGCCGTGGATAAGACCTGCTCCCGCCTCTCTTTCTCGGGCGTGGACCAAATCGGGGGAGGATGTGATGTTGTTGTCGTCCATTCAAGATTTGCCAGGAATTCAAGGTCAAAAATCCACAGACTTGGTGCTGATGTTGCATGTGTTCTGGAATACTATTACTTGAGTACACAGTTTCAACCTTTGATATGAACCGAGATAAGTAGATAACTCACTTTGCCCTCAACAAAAACAGAAGGAAAAAATATGATACTTTTACTACCTAGCAAAAAGCACTACCAGTACTACAAAGCGAGAGTGGACGCCACTAAATGGACATGCACAAGAAAAAAAAAGAGGAGAGAACAACGAGTTGTTTATGAAATACTCCACTCGTTCTAATTTACTCTTCGTATTAGTTTTGTTTTAAGTCAAACATATCAAGTCTATAAAAAACATTAACATCTACAATACCAAATGAATACGATTAGATTCATAATATATTTTCACATCATACATATTTGTTATTGTAAATGTTTATATTATTTTTTACCTAAATTTATAAGTTTAATTTACGATAAAACAAATGTGCGGAATAAATTAAAACAGAGGAAGTATAATGGACATAAGAAGAAACAAAGCTGCAACTTGATAGGCCAAAGATGGACCATATTATCAGCATCCCAAGCGACCCCCTACTTAAAACCAAGCAAACCCATGACCAATGGTGAAAACCGGTTTTATGCACCCATGCTGAAGATGGTGATGGATTCTCTTGGAGTGAAGAAAGTCATTTTCAGGCTCGAAACAACCTGTTAGTTGGTGATATACTACACGATCTTTGTATTTATGTGCCATAGGATCCATAATACTTCTATCGCAACCTTCCCCGGCTTCTCCCTTCGCCCTTACCACCAACGCCGTCGGGTAAAACCCAGTAGTGCCAGGGCCTCCTTTTTTCCCGGTGCAGCGGCACTGCAGAGAGCGAAGCGGAGGCTATTGTTGACCATGACGGCCGACTGCGCATCTAGTGGTGGAAGTTGCTAGGCGTTGATGTAGTGCACAACCACCAGTGAGAAGAGAGGATGGTGCAATAAGTACTCGAAGCAACGTCATGCAGTATTCTCTTCTGATGAATCCTCCTTTGGCGCGAATACATTACAATCGGCTGCGGATCCTCCAACTAAAATCAGCCGCCTGGTTAAGTTACCTAACCTAAGTTACAAAATCTCCATTGGTTAGGATTATCCCACCTGACAACTGGAAAAACAAGGCGGGGAGATGTAAATAGTACTGTAAACTAATATAAGAGCGTTTAAATCACTATTTTAGTATTCTAAACGCTCTTATATTAGTTTACGGAGGGAGTACTAGTACTACTGTAAATGAGCAAATAGCCCGAGCGGCCGAGCCCCATTTCAAATATCCGGTAGTAGTACAAACGGTCTCTCTTGATGGAGGTTAATTGCACCGGCACAAACGTCCACAGTACGACAGAAGGACAGGCCGCAGATGAGACCTCCCTCCTTGAAGATTGCCTGCCTGCCTGCCTTTCCTGGACCGGCCGATTCGGATGAGGACGCCATGCTGTTGCTGTGGTCCAGAGGAAGCACCGTCCCAGATTTGACACGATGGGTTTTCACACGGCGAAAATGGCCAGAGAGCAGACGAACACCACCATAATATCATGGACAGGCACACGAAGAGAGAGGGCAGTGGGTTCAGTTATGAAATATCATGGACACAAGAGGGCAGCATTTCTAGCCCCACGAGGCAGAAATTAAGCGAGCTGCAACTTGATAGGCCGAAGATGGATCATGGACCAGTCAGGTCACCTGTCGGCATCTCAAGAAACCCCCAGCTAGAAAATCAGGCAGAACCCATGACCAGTCATAGAAAAGGCATATGCTGATACGCTGTGGCGGTGGATTCTCTCGGTATCAAGAGAGTCGTTTTCAGCCTCGCAACCACCCGGTGGCTGGTGAGACACCACAAGATCTCTGTATTTATAATCAGACATAGGATTCAGATTTCAGAATGAATGATGGACTCCACTCCAGTGGCACCAAACAGTGTGCTCTTTATAGCAAATAAATAAACAGCTCTTATTCCAGCAACTTGGGATTTTTGGCGCTACAATCTTCGCTAACGACATGGATAAAACCGAGCCCAAATGCACATTTAGTGTCCGACGCTTGATACAAAACACTGACATCATAGACCAGCATGGCATGTATGAAAAATCGCACAGAAGTTCTGCACGAGGAAACATGGATACCAGGATGTAGATAACATCATGACATATAGAATAAGATCATGCTGGTTAATAGCTATAGATGTGCAACACTAGTGGTAACAGAGCAATGACTGGGCTGCACTCCACATCACCATCAATAAAACATAATAAGTGCTAATAAAGATGGGTGATCACCGGCACCAACCACTAGGACAAAATGTAATGCAACCGCATGCAACGAATTGGTCTTGCAGCAAGCAGGCACACAATCCTAATTTTGACAAGGCAGGAAGCAAGCTGAAAATCAGATATGCTCACCTTCAGTCACCACAAAAAGAGATATTACTGTCCGAGGATATGACCAATGCCAAGGTGGATAATGGATAACGAATATCGATGCTCATAGGCATCTAACTATTCACCAAGATACTACAGCATAACAAAGTGTATTTCAAAACTCATTGATCAGATAGCCAAATCGTTAAATACAGAGTTATCATTGTCACAAACCTTGCGTGATAATTGCTGCTAGACCATTGTAGGAAGCTGTTGGGCTAAAAAAATGCATAACATATCAGTTTGAACTCAGCTACTCGAAAAGAAACATTACTAAGATTACAGTACAGCCAATAATTGCTGGTTACTAAAGCTAAAGACTTCGGCAACCACTCACCAAAATGTAATGGCACTCCGGCACAATGGTACCTCCCCGTGATGAATTTTGTGCACATTCTACAAATCAGAGCTGAAAAAAAATTGATCCCAGTCCAAAGTCAAAACTCATTATGTACAGGGCAACATGGCTTGCTTTTTTGCTTCATATACATACTTCCTATGTATCAAAATATAAGATGTTTTTTGACACTTACAAAATTGCAACTAATGGTGAATGTAGGATCATTGGGCATCACTAAACATCATCATAGAAAATCATAAATACTGACAGATGGGTTGTCTTAGATACCACGTAAAATAAAAGTGTATTTCAACCGCATATGTATGAATGGTCTTGTGGCAAGCAGGGAAACAAAGATGACTGGCAGACAAGTGATACTCCCTCTGTTCCAGAATATAAGGTGCAACAGTTTTCATAAAATATCAAAATGTACAATACAAAATAAGTAAAATATGAAAATACTATTCCTGATGGATCTAATGATACAAATTTGGTACTGTGGATATTGATACTTTTTTCTAAAAACTTGGTCCAACATGCACATGATTGACTTTTGAAAAAACTAATACACCTTATATTTTGGAACGGAGAGAGTATATCCTAATTTTGACAAGCAAGGAAGGAAGAAAGGTGAACAGATATGTCCACTCTTAGCCACTACACTTCAGCTTAACTTGGTGGATTCTTTTGGAACCAAGAGACCCATTTTCAGGTTCGCAATAACTTGGTGGCTGGTGGCGGGATACTAAAAGATCTCTGCATTTATAATCAGAGAGATGATTCATAATCAATGATGGACTCCCCTAGCCCCCTGGGACTAAATGTTTGCTGCGGAGTACATAAAACAGTTTTGGCCTCACTCAGGCTTTTTGGCACTATATGTCATTGCTAACAGAACAGAAAAAACATTGTAACCAGTCACCAAACACTGTCATTATACTTATAGACTGGCATGCCATTTATGAAATCACACAGGAAATTCTACATGAGAAAACATGGAAAGCAGGATGTGGATAACATCATAACATACAGAATAAGATCATGCTGATTAAAAAAATAATGTGCAATAAAAATAAGAATTGAAGAATAATTGGGCTTCGCTCCACATCATCATAAACAAATCAGAAGTACTGATGAAGATGAGTGGTCACCAGCACTAACAACTAAGACAAAATGTAATGCAACTGCATAGATACGAGTGTTCTTATGGCAAGCAGGTGCACAGATATAAATGACAGAAAGGTGATACAATCCTAATTTTGACAAGGCAGGAAGCAAAGCTGAAAATCAGATATGTTCACTTTTAGTCCCCACGTAAAAGAGATAGTACCACTGCCAAGGTAGATAATGAATGAATAATAAATATAGATGCATAGGCATCAAACTATTTACCAGATACTCCTACTATAGCATAACAAAGTGTGTTTCAGAACTCATCGGCAGGCCTTTCACTAAATACAGAGTTACCCTTGCCACAGATCTTACGTGGTAATTGCCGCTTGACCGTTGTAGGAAGCTGTTGGGCTACAAAATGTATAGCATATCTGTTTGACCTCAACCACCGATTTTTTCTCCAGACATTACTAAGATTATACAGTACAGCCGATTTGGTGGTAACAAAAGCTAAAGGCTTCAACAACCAGTCATAAAAATGTAATGGGACTCCAGCAAAATGGTACCTTCCCGTCATCAACTTTGTGCACATTCTTCAACTCAGAGCTGAGTAAACATTGATCCCATTCCAAAGTCAAAACTCATTTGTGTACAGGGCATGGTTTGATTTTTTCTTCACACATCCAAAATTGCAACTGATGGTCACACAAGGATCATTATGCATCACTCGCATCATCATAAAACAAAGATGGGTTGTCTTAGGTACCAATAAAAATGTATTGCAGATGCATATGTATGAATGTTCTTGTGGCAAGCAGGCAAACAAAGATAATTAGCAGACAGGTGACACTATCCTAATTTTGACAAGCAATGCAGGAAGCCAGCTGAACAAATATGTTCACTCGCAGTGACCACAGAAAGAGATAGTACCAATTCATGAAAATGTCAGTTCGGAGGTGGATAATGAAGAACAAATATAAGATGTACAGATCAAACTATTTACCAAGATACCATAGAATAACAAAGTGTATTTCAGAACACATTGATCAGATAAGCCTGTCATTAAGTACAGAAACAGGATAACAGGGTTATCCTTGTTACAATTTACTAAACCTTGTGTGGTGATACAATTACTGCTTGACCATTGTAGGAAGCTGTTGGGCTAAAAAATGTATAACATATCAGTTTGACCTCAACTATGGAAAAATCCTCCAGACATTACTAAGATTACAGTACACTGATATTGGTGGTAACTAAAGCTAAAGACTTCAACAACAACTCACCAAAATGTAATGGGACTTCAGCACAATGGTACCTTCCCACCATGAACTTTGTTCACATGCTTCAACTCAGAGCCGGCCGAACACTGGTTTCAGTCCAAAGCCAAAACTCATTACCGTGCAGAGCATGGCATGCTTTTTTGCTTCACACATCCAAAATTGCAAAACAGAAACCAACTTGTCTATCTTCCTGCGCCATTAAGATCTAAATTTTTGGCCTCCGAAATTCAAACCATATCTCGTAATGGTTAAACAACAAGCTGTCATGAGTGCGCTTCCCAACATATTCCAGACCCAAATCCGTAAGCATACGTGTGCACACATCACCACCCTTTCTTGAGCAAAACTTAATGTTATGTGACACAAAAATCCTGCCTGTCTGTGGCCTCAGCTTTCCTGCAAGCCTCTCAAGGCCAGTCCAAACAAGATCATCATGAATGTGGAGGAACGCGGCGCTAGCATAAATAAGGTCATACATAACAGTATCCCCAAACTTGCTGAAATCCATATCCCCCCCTCTCACAATCATCGGTCGCTTGTACAACAGCCCCTGCGACGGCAGTTCGTACCGAAGCGCAGCCATGAGGGACAGCTCATCCTGCTCCAGGCAATGGAATCTCCCAGCATCGAGGAACCGGATGAAATGCAGACCGACACGGAGCGTCCCGCACCCAATTTCAAGGACCTGATCTCTGGGCGCGAGGGCGGAGGCGTTGGCCAGGAACTCAAACACATCCCGGCCACCGGCCCATGGCTCGCCATAGTTACTGTGGTGCTCCTCGACGAGGAGCTCCCCGGGGCAAGGCAGCGCAGTGTGGTTGGTCGCCTCTTCTTCCGGATAATGAGAGATCCCATGGTGCCTGCAGTGTAGCGAGGGACAACATTGAGATGCCAATTTCACTTTCTGAATCCCTAGGACTAGTAATGTACTAGGGGATTACTGGTAACTCGATCGCAGCAGAACCTGGTAAATCTAATCCTACTTTACGGTAAGGGGAAGCATGGAAATCTAAGATGGCGTGGTTTGGATAATTGCGGGTACAGTATTATTATTACCTGTTGAGGTCGAAGAGCTGGCGCTCGCGGGTGCGGGGGTTGATGCCCTTGCGGAGCTCGTGCCAGGCGTCGGCGGAGGCGAGGAGGGCGAGGGAGTTGGAGGCGAGCTGCGCCTTGAGCCAGGCGACGTCGTCGGGGGAGGTGGCGATGGGGGCCGGGGCGGCGGTGGTGGTGGTGGTGGTGACGCTGGTGGTGGTGTGGGTGGTGACGGGGTCGGAGCAGGCGCAGAGGTGGGCCCCGGAGGAGGCGGAGGGGGACGGGAGGAGGAGGAAGACGAGGAGCGCGGCGCAGGAGAGCAGGAGGAGCAGCGCCGGCACGGTGAGCAGACGCGCCGTGGAGCCGCCGCCCGACGGGAGCGCCATCGATCGCCGCGGGGTGGATCGGGGATGGTGGGGAGGGACGGTGGCGCGTGCTACTGCCGGTGGGGTGCGGGGGTCGGTCGGTCGGTCTGCTTGGGTTCTCGTCTCCTCTGTGCCGGGTCCGACGCGACGGTTGTCGCCCCGCTACCTGGCCTGGTTCGACCGCGTCGGACGACGCACATGGGCCCATGTGCAGGCTGCAGCTGACATTTATTCCTTCGCTACACTTATGGACAGCTAGCAAACCCGGGAAAAAAAAGCGAGCAAACCGGCAAGCACTGCTACGCAGCCGGCGGATCTTTTAAAAGATCAGTCGTCCTAAGAGCCGTCGGATCTGACGGATCGATCAGCCAGACGTTAGTTATATGAAATTTCTATAACACGGGTCTTGTTGCAGAAAAATTTACAACAAAATTTGGTCTTTTATAAAACCATGCCTCTTTCGGAAAAGAAAAAAAACGTGCTTCCAGTTCGGTGTTTTCATCCAGGTTTTTTCGTGAAAAAAAAGTTCGTCAAAACCTATCAACATGTAATCTAGTTTTGGCGATCTCGACGTGGTGGAATCTAACAGTGAAAACGGTCTGAGATTTAGACGTACGGTTTTAAGAGATGAAACGTTTTGAATAAATGGATCTACGAAAAAAAAGAAAACTCCCATGTTGCAACAAATGACACTTGCAACCTGGGGAGGTGGAAGTGACATTTGCAAAGAGTGCTCCTTAATTAGTGATTTCATGCCATTGTTGTTTTTGGAGGTGCTAACGAAGACCTTTTGATGAAAGAAACTATAGAAAAAATGCAAAAATCGATGGAATGCTTCTACGTATTTTAATGATTTTGAAGAATAGGAACTTTAAATTTATAAGAATCCATGCATGAGATTTTAAGGCCACGAAAAATATTCTTTTGATAGCTTTGATACATTTGTTGTATATTTCTCTTTATTCTCTAACAAATGTATACGACCAGTCATCCGTTTTCGTCTCTGTCAGGTCAATGCGGCCTCCCAAGCTGGTATTGGGCATGTGAGAAGAAGTTTGGCGCTTTCATTTGCGACTCTTCTAGCGAGCACGGTTTCTTCTTGACGGCACTGGTCTAACTGAATGAATAAGACCAGTCATCCATTTTCGTCTCTGTCACGTCGATGCGGCCTCCCAAGCTGGTATTGGGCCTGTGCGAAGAAAATCGAAAGGAAACCGGAAAAGGATCGGGAGAGCAGACCAAAGGACGGCCTTCCATACGGGCGCTCGCGCTCATATGTGTTAGATTTGTGTCAAATATTATTGTACAAGGTAGGTTACAGTTGGACTTGGTTTTGAACTGTGTGTAGACAGGATAGGAGTTGTGTCCTAATAGGACACTTGTATCCTAGGCTTCGGATATTCTCCCTCCATTCATAAATATTTGTCTTTTTAGAGATTTCAAATGGAATACCACATACGGATGTATATAGATATATTTTAGAGTGTAGGTTCACTCATTGTGCTCCGTGTGTAGTTAGTTGTTGAAATTTAGAAAAACAAATATTTAGGAACGGAGGGAGTATATCGAAGGTAGACAGACGATGTAATCTATGCCAATATAATAGCACAAACACGCGAGGGAATCGGCGGCGTGTGCCGGCGCCCGGGCAGCCAGGGTGCGGTATTGTAGCGGTTTCACAGGGAGGAGCGCCCGTAGTCAGGCCCCAGGGATGTATCCATATCAGTGAACCTCGTTAACAATTCTCTGTGTCGTGCTTGTGTGATTGCTTGGTCCTCGGTAGATCGGCGAACGCCTCGGATTTATTCTAACAAGTGGTATCATGAGCAAGGTTACGAGAAGGCTGTGGATTGTTGATCTAGAGGATGTCGCGGTGTTCATCGACATGGTCGCCCCGTGGCTGTACCGAAAGCTGATTACGGTTGAGCGGTCTGATTGAAGCAACAGGAAAAGGCGTCGATCGAACAGCGGCAGAGCAAGGCAATCGGGAGGCGAGAGCAGCACCAGGAGGCGTCTCGGCAAGATCGGATACATGCAGCAAAACAGGCGGCGGCGACTCAGATTGATTTCATGTGGAGCGCTCGGCATACGGTGGCCAAGGACCTGGCGGTAGCGCATGGTCCAGTAGGGCACTAAAGCCCGAGGTGGCAGCAATCAGCGGAATTGTCGTGACGTGCGGCGATCGATCACATGGATCGGTCGAACGAGTGTCAAGCTGCGCGTGTACGTGTTGGATGGGCGCCTGATGGTCCATGGCGTGGAGGCCCACTCGATTGCAGCAGCAGCGCTGGCCCAAGGGCCCATCTATGGTCTGGGCTGTGAGCCAGGAGACTGGGATTGATCCAGGTGGGCTAGCAGGTGTGTCCCAATTAATCAAAACTAGCAAGATGCCCATGTATTGCACGGAACATCAAGATGCATTTGTATGAGTATTTTATCTTGTTGGAGAAAAAGATGAACGAGGGGAGGCCTTATTTGCAAATGTGGAGAGGGGTGTGGGTATCTTTTTGCAAAATTGCTATAGTTTCCTTTCTATCCGTCGGATATAAATCGGACGACCTTTATTCACTACAAGAAATATGTCAACTTATGACCACCACTATTGGTCACTGAAAGGTCACAAATTTCCATTTATGACCTTTTTGTGACCAAAAACAGAAGGTCAAAAGCTGGGCATCGTAAACTGACTATAGCGACCTTTCTTCTGGAATGGTCAAAGACGTTTACGATCAAAATATTCCTACTGTGGCGTTTTGGTCACTAGCAACCTCCCCCAGGCCACGTAGGCATCTAGCATGGCAAGCTGATGTGGCACAAGATTCAGCCTGGTCCAATTCGATTTTCTACATGGGCGGAGCCCAACAATTCAGCCTATTTGTGTTTTTTTTCATCAATTTTTGGTCAGGATCATGGGCCAAGCCCAATATGGCAGCCTTTTTTATTGTTGGGCCGCGACCATTTTGGCTAAACAATTTCATTTCTTTTTTATTAAATGGGTCCACTAGTCAGATGGGTCCCAGTTGTCAGGTTCTGGTAACAGGTTTCAATTTGTCAGGTAAGTGGGTCCCATCTATCAGACTCATATTCTTCATATTTCAAGCAGTATTCAGATTCGCAGAGACAAAAAACACACATAATACTTAAACAAGAGCAACCAGATCACATAATACAATACTTTACAAGCTCTATCCGTGCCAGTACAAAGGGCCATGTATAATACAATACTTTACAAGTTCTACAAGTGTAATATAGTACTACTTCACAAGCTCCTGGACTCGCTGAACTCTCTCATATTTCTATGCAACTTCAACAGGACAAAAACTTCGGTAGTCAGGGCTGGAACCATAGTTAGATGAACAACACGCCGGACTCGCTCGACGGCGATAGTCAGGGCTGAGACCAAACAAAACAAACAACATGGCTTCCTCTGTCATCCTGTTACATGAATCAGAAAAGAATGAGAAAAACTGGGGCAAATATATTATGAACAGACCATTCAAGAACAGACCATTCAACATTCAGCTAGTACCATGCTTTTTGTTGTCGAGCTAGTTAAAATGAGATAGTAGTTCATATAAGAAACAGAGAAACAATATGAATATGCATGGCACATATGCAGGTTGTGCAAAAAAACTGCACTACAACACATTGCGCCTAAAACAAAATACCATTCTACTATCACGACCATACATTCAACTGGTAAGATCTAACAATACTCGTCAGCACACGCATACTAAACTTCACAAAGGCAGGAGAGAATAAAGGGAGCCAAGGAAGATACCTGTGGATGATAGTGTCGACGATGATCTGGATTGAGTTAGCATTTATGAGGAAGTGGATGGTGTCCATGGTGTGCTTTAGATGCACACAGCCATGAGCTTCTTGCCGCTGTTGCATCCGTTCGCTCGATGATGGGTACCAATGCATCCAAGTAGAACAAAACCACCAACATTAACCCACAGCTTCAAGTACAAGCAAGTATATATCAAGTGACAGTGAAAACAAGTTGAGAAAAACACTGTAAATATCTATTTCATGTCATGCAGAATTCAAACCGAATAAACCTATGCATACGAAGGTGAAATATTACAAAGAAAGCACTCATCAGGTAGCATGCATACAAAGTCTCTGTGTTAGCAGTAGTAAATACTCTCTGTGTTAGCAGTAGTAAAACTCATGCAGTACCAAGTTAACAACTTTGAGTCAGAAAAGCTAGAAATGTCTCTTAAGAGAGACCAGAACTTAGAATTAAGGCACATATCATATTCTGAACAGCATCAACACCATGGTAGTAACAATTAACATTAGTAGGACATCAATGGGGCACAACTTAGTTAACTGCAGAGGGATGGACACACAATTACCTTCTCGAGGCAGGGGCAAGCGTCCTTGAAGTCGAGGAAGATGAGCATGAGGGCGGCGCTAATGGCACTCCAGGACATGTTGAGGCCGAGCAGCAGCGGCACAAGCATGCCCAAGGTGATGGTGTACATGCCGAAGGTGATTTTCTCCCCAGATTCAATGCATGGAACATCTCCCTTCCGTTCCCAACAGCAGCAAGGTACTGGTGCTACTGCCGTGCAAAGAAAAATCTTGTAAGCATGATAGAAGGTTGGGATGGCAGGAAGTGAAAATCCTGTCTAACAACATGAGCAGAGCACTAGTTATAAGCATGATAGAAGGCTGGGTGAAGAATATACGAAACTGAACCAATCAATTCAATTCAAAGGGTGTATCTTGTGTAAATGATGCTAGCAATCTCAGTTTCATGCATATATATTATATATAGTAGAAATTTTATTAGATGATCCTAACTCCATATTTAACAGATATTCATTCCTCAAAATACTCAACAGAGAGTATTCCCTGCCACAAGCAGCAAGATGAGCGGGGTTTGGGTGAGATCCAGCGAGGTGCAGGGCTGCTCGTTGGGTAACTAGTACCTGGATGTATGGAGTGAGGAGGGAGAGCTGCAGCATACTAATCTTGGGCGTGAAGAGTGGAAACTACCATATATTGCCCAAGAATTGAACCCAGCTTTGACATGCATGCTGCAATTCTACTCCATTGGTTGTCACAGAGATAAGATGAAAATCAACATTTTTTTGTTTGCCACTTATGGATGAAGCTACTAATCAGGATTAAATGCAGACAGTAGTAGTAGTTGTGGCATAGCAGTATATATATTAATTTGACTAAATTGAACCAACACCACAAGTCTGCATACAATGAAGTTACTAGGTAGGGATCATATAACATGAGGCAGATGGATGATTAGCAAACATGCTGGGCGGCCAAGAAATGAACAGCATATAAAATACTCCTACTACTGTAGTAGTTAAGATGATGAGACAAAGGACAACAGAAGTTAAGATGATGAGACAAAGGACAGCAGCATGCAGAGTTCCTGATGCACCGGAGTGGCCCAACTCGGCTGCACCACACTGAGGCACTGTTGTTCCATCGAGCTCGACCATGTGCAGGCTTCATCATCGCCATGGAGGTCTCGGTGGTCGTCCTGGTCCATGGAGTGTGAATCTTATTATTTCATTTCAGAGAACGTTAAACACAAATGGCATGTATATGGATCACTGTGGACAAGCAAACTTCGCTAATAAATATGAACAAGGCCTACTATAGCATAGTAGGTAAGGAGTTAGATTAACTCAAGTATTGGTGACTAATAGGCCTATTATTTCATTTTAGAGAAAGCCTGAAACACAAATGGCATGCATATAGATACCAAGGACAAGCAAACTTAGCTAATAAATATGAACAAGGTCTACTATAGCATAGCAGGCAAGTATTGGTGACAAATAGACCTATATTAAGAGTAAACAGAACTAGCTCGGAAAACAACTCTATATTAAGAGTATCATGTGTGAATGTGATACAGTAAAAAATTGCATGCTATGTACATCAAGTTAAAAGGCACAAGTTATACAGTAGCCTAAAGCAGAGCAAATGTACAGCAAGTTGATAAAAGAATGCCCAGTAATGGCATTTGATTTCACAAGAGAAGAATGTGTAAGGTGCAATGTTGTGTACACTTTTTAATTCTATAATAATTTGTAGTGCACTGTGGCTAGAAGCCAGAGTACACTTGAAGCTACGAACTATGCAACAAGCCTGAAACTCCAACAACAAGAAGCAGAGTTGAGTTCCTAGCCAGCATTTGCCTCTCAAAATTTTATATAAAGTGAAAATTCCCAGCAGGGTAGATAGTGATCAACTTGCTGTACAACAAGTGCAGAGCAGCTACACAAGAAAAATACAAGCCCACTGATACTAGTTGTGCACTTGTTTCTTTCGTTCACCACTGATCTGGTCTGTAGTGAAAGCGAAAGCACGACCAAAAGAAGTTTAAAAATGTTATTAGTTGTAAGAGAATAGAGTATACATATTATATCTGTCAAAAGAAGGACCAATATCAATCAGACCCTTTAATTTTAAAAAACATGGTTTCATTTGATGGTTGTTGGAGTAGCTGTTTTGGTTTGCACTATAAGGAACCTGTAATATCAATTTCTAACTTTCTAACAGTGAATTTGATCCTCAGGTGGTGTTGGGTGTACTAGACAAAAGGGCATATTCAGTCCTTCTGTAAATGTAACATCCAACCAAAACACTTATTTGCATCTATGAGCACAAAATAAAATGAAGGTATGTATAAAACTAAGACTGCACTTGGCAGGCAAGATCAACACTGTCCAAAATACAGTACCCAACTAGCCTAGCTAATGCAGTGTTAAGTTGCTGCCAATGTTCCAAAATCTCACTGGCATCCATGCGTGATTTGGTCAGTATGAAGAAGAAGTGGGCTAATGAATAGAGAGAGAAGCAGAGTTAGTTACCTTCATGTCATCCTCGATCTTGGCGACTTGGGACTGGATGCTGGCGACGGTCTCCTTGAGCGGGGCGTTGACGGGGTACTTTCCCTCATCCCACACGAACCTGCATCCATCCATCCATCCATCCTCAGCAGATAAGCGAAAGGGATCGCGCCTGATGGTAGCAGTGGTGGTCGGTCGTGTTACCTGCGCCTGCTTCGCCCTCACGTACGGGGAATCCGCCGCTGCTCACCCGCGCGGTGACGCGATAGGAGCAGCAGCTGGTGCTCAGGCGCGGGGTGAAGTGGCTCCTGGGGACGGTGAACCCGTCGGGGTTGCCGGGGCTCCACCTCTCCGCCGCGGCTGATGGCAGCGCCCTCCCCCTCCCGCTGGTGGCGGCGCCCTCCCCCTCCCGCTGGTGGCGGCGACACCCTCGAGGTGGCTGCTCAAAAGGATCTATGGAGAGGGAGGGGAAAGGATGCCGATGGTGGAGTGGAGGCCGGGGTGGTCGCTCGTGGCTGCAGGAAGATGTGCCCGTCGGATCTGACCAGAAGAGAAGGAGGAGGCCGGTGAGATTGGGCGGCTCGCTTGATCTGCTGAGGGGGCGACTAGGTGGTGGACGGGAGGGGCGGCGGAGGAGGAATCTAGATCGGGAAGGGGGCGGCGGCGAGGAGATGGGGACGAGGGAGGAAGGGGGCGATGGGGGGAGGGGTCGATCTGAGCTAGGGTTTGGGCTGCGGGTGGTGGGTATCTCTTTTTCTTTTCTTTTTTTCTTTTCTGTAGATAGATGGATGGATGGATGTGGGATGGAGAGATGGATGGATGGATGGATGGACGCCATGTCATCGATCCGTGGACAGAGTTATGATTGGTTCAGAAAATCAGTGATGTAGAATAGTTTAAGTACTAAAAATAGAGAGATTTTATGAAGTAGCTATCAAAAATATTTTGCAAAAGGACACCCCACAAATTTTCATTAGAGTTAGACCACATTTTATGGATTAGGACCAATTTGTATGCATTTTTCATATTTCTAGCTATTTTTAATCATTTTTTGAGTGCTCAAAAGGGGTTTTTTTGTGAAGGAACTACCAAATAATTGTTGCAAAATTGGACCAAATCATTTTTCTAAAATATTAGGCCATATTTAATGCACAATTGACCAAATGGTTGGGTGTCAAAAGCTTTTATCCACCTCTCGTGAAAAAGACAAATTTCGTCGATTCAGTAGGAAGCGGGTCAAATTTGAACTGCAACTACCTCGTAGTTTCCTCTTTATTTTAAAAAAAATCATTTCTAGGTACATAAGTATCTATTTAATCATAGAAACACCAAAAAAATCCAAGATTCAACCACTAGCTAGGAACGGTCATTCCCGCCGTTTTGACCGCGTTTTGAAACGGGCATAAAAAATTCAAAAAAAATTCAAAAAATTGGGAAACCTTCGCATTGTGTCATTATATGTGGCCAAGTTCCCAGGAAAAATAACAAACTTGTAATACGGCAATTATTTTAAAAAAGTGTTCTCAGAAACGAGCTATCACCTGTGGAGATCAATGGCTTTCAAGCCAAATGATCAATCTTATGGCCACATCCATGGCATAGTTTGTTCAAATGATCTCATATTGTGCACAAGGGTGCATATTGGAATGGCAAACAATGTTGCCTAAGGGAGTTTTCATTTTCTTTGGACGAAAAAACCATTTTCCATTTTTCGAGTGCCCAACAGGAGGTTTTTTTGTGAAGGACCTCCCAAATATGTGTTGCCAAATTGGACCAAAACATTTTTCTAAAATACTAGGCCATATTTAATGCATAATTGACAAAAATGGTTGGGTGAAAAAAGTTTTGATCCACCTCTGATGAAAAAGACAAATTGTCGTCGATTCAAGTGGAAACGGGTCAAATTTGAACTGCAGCTGCCTCATAGTTTGCTCTTTATTTTTTTCAAAAATCATTTCTAGGTACATAAGTATCTATTTAATCATAGAAACACCAAAAAAATTCCAAGATTCAACCACTAGCTAGGAACGGTCAAGCCCGCCGTTTTGACCGCATTTTCAAACGAGCATAAAAAATTAAAAAAAATCAAAAAATTGGAAAACCTTCGCATTGTGTCATTATATGTGACCAAGTTTCCAGGAAAAATAATAAACTTGTAATACGGTAATTATTTTAAAAAAGTGTTCTCAGAAATGAGCTATCAAGTGTGAAGATTCATGGCTTTCAAGCCAAATGATCAATCTTATGGCCACATTCATGGCATAGTTTGTTCAAATGATCTCATATTGTGCACAAGGGTGCATATTGGAATAGCAAACAATGTTGCCTAAGGAAGTTTTCATTTTCGTTGGACGAAAAAACCATTTTCCATTTTTTGAGTGCCCGAAAGGAGGTTTTTTTGTGAAGGAACTACCAAATAATTGTTGCAAAATTGGACCAAATCATTTTTATAAAATACTAGGTCATATTTAATGCACAATTGACAAAATGGTCTAGTGTAAAGTTTTTTGACACACCTCTCGTGAAAAAGATAAATTTCTGCCAATTCAGTTGGAAGCGGGTCAAATTTGAACTGCAGCTGCATCATAGTTTGCTATTTATTTTTTCCAAAAATCATTTCTAGTTATATAAGGACCTATTTAATCATAAATACATGGTTTGGTGGCGATACGTCGAGGTTTGGGCGGTGGCCGAGGGCCCCAACTCTAGAGCGCGTAAACTCGCATGCCCGCCGCGTGGTCACCGCGTGACCGTGGCGTTGCCATGTGTTCTGGGCGGCCTAGGCATGTCTAGTGGGTTGGGCACTCCCCAGGTTGGTGCTAGGAAGAAAATTACAATATAAGATTCTCACGAGGAGACCAATCGATGCTCAAACATGAATTAGCAGCCAAGTGTTTGATTAGCGGTACGGGAAATGTGCATGGCTAATGGCGTGAGTTTTGGCTGAGGATGATCAGTTACTAAGAAGACCGTTTTCACAAATTTTCAGCTCAAAAGGAGGAGCCTAGGTGGTACTTGCTTTGCAAACCACCACACTGGACATAAATACGAATGTTGAAGCTCGGCTCAAAATAATGAATGGATTGAGCTGGCATTTGGTGGACGATGGTTATTTGGGCATAGGAAAGCATTGTAGAAAATGGATACTATTTGGACATGCCAAAGTGGTACTTCCTTCACAAACTATTACTCTGAACAGAATAGGAAAATGAATATTTTTGAATTATTTTTGAACTAGGCAAGGAAGGTTTTTACATATTTGACGAAGATATGACCCAAAGAATTTATGAGATTTTTTTGGGAATTTTGGGAATGACAGAAATATAGGTTGCTTCACAACCTAGGGCAAAAACTACCACATGGACATGACACATAGGCAAAACTGATGAGGTGGCGCCTAGTCATAGCAACCCACCACAATTTACAAGGCTATGACCATCTATATTGGTCGTTAACAACTAGAAATAAGGCAGCGAACTAGCATTGTTAGCTTTATGACCATTTCATGTAAGGAAATTATGACCTTTCTGACCAAAATGGTCGCAATGGTTTAGGGTTTGGAGCCCCTCGAACAGCTTTTGACCAATTGGTCTCAAATGGTCATAAATCTATGACCAATTCTTCCAGGGTCACTGACAGAAAGTCATAAGTTAACATATTTCTTGTAGTGATTGCAGGATGGCAGACACACCATCATCACCAACTCTGTTTTTTATAAGAGTAGAGAAAGTGTCCTTCGCCCCTAAAAAAAGTGGGCTAACTGTTGGAAATATGCCCTAGAGGCAATAATAAAATGGTCATTATTGTATTTCCTTGTTCATGATAATTGTCTATTATTCAAGCTATAATTGTATTGACCGGAAACTGCAATACATGTGTGAATACATAGACCACAACATGTCCCTAGTGAGCCTCTATTTGACTAGCTCGTTGATCAACAGATGGTCATGGTTTCCTGACCATGGACATTGGATGTCATTGATAACGGGGTCACATCATTAGGAGAATGATGTAATGGACAAGACCCAATCCTAAGCATAGCACAAAATCGTGTAGTTCGTTTGCTAAAGCTTTTCTAATGTCAAGTATCATTTCCTTAGACCATGAGATTGTGCAACTCCCTGATACCGTAGGAGTACTTTGGGTGTACCAAACGTCACAACGTAACTGGGTGGCTATAAAAGTGCACTACAGGTATCTCCGAAAGTGTTTGTTGGGTTGGCACGAATCGAGACTGGGATTTGTCACTCCGTATGACGGAGAGGTATCTCTGGACCCACTCGGTAATGCATCATCATAATGAGCTCAATGTGACTAAGTAGTTAGTCACGGGATCATGCATTACGGAACGAGTAAAGTGACTTGCCGGTAACGAGATTGAACAAGGTATTGCGATACCGACGATTGAATCTTGGGCAAGTAACATACCGATTGACAAAGGGGATTGCATACGGGATTGCTTGAATCCTTGACATCGTGGTTCATCCGATGAGATCATCGTGGAACATGTGGAAGGCAACATGGGTATCCAGATCCCGCTGTTGGTTATTGACCGGAGAACGTCTCGGTCATGTCTGCATGGTTCCCGAACCCGTTGGGTCTACACACTTAAGTTTCGGTGACGCTAGAGTTGTTATGGGAAATAGTATGTGGTTAGCTAAAGTTGTTCGGAGTCCCGAATGAGATCCCGGACATGACAAGGAGCTCCGGAATGGTCCGGAGGTGAAGATCGGTATATTGGACGAAGGGTATTGGAGTCCGGAATTGTTTCGGGGGTACCAGGTGATGACCAGCGTGTCCAAAAGGGGTTTCGGAGGCCCCGACAAGTGTTGGGGGCCTTATGGGCCAAGGGGAGAGGGCACATCAGCCCACTAAGGGGCTGAGCGCCCCTCCCACCCCATCTCACGTAACCAGGAGAGGTGGGGGCGCCACCCCTAGGGCAGCCGCCCCTCCCAGCTTGGGGGGCAAGTTTCCTAGGGGTGGGGGCGCCCAAACCCATCTAGGGTTTCCCCTGTGGCCGCCGCCCCTCCCCTAGGAAACCCTAGGGTGCCTCCCCCTCCTCCCTTCCCCCTATATATAGTGAGGGAGACAGAAGGCAGCCGCACCCTTCCCCTGGCGCAGCCCTCTCCCTCCTCCAACACCTCCTCCTCCTCCGTAGTGCCTGGCGAAGCCCTGCCGGAGAACCACGAGCTCCATCACCACCATGCCGTCATGCTGTCGGAGTTCTCCCTCAACTTCTCCTCTCCCCTTGCTGGATCAAGAAGGAGGAGACGTCCCCGGGCTGTACGTGTGTTGAACACGGAGGCACCATTGTTTGGTGCTTAGATCAGATTCGGCCGCGATCTGAATCGCTTCGTGAACGACTCCACCGACCGCGTTCTTGTAACGCTTCCGCTTAGCGATCTTCAAGGGTATGAAGATGCACTCCCTCTCTCTCTCTCTCTCTCTCTCTCTCTCTCGTTGCTAGTCTCTCCATAGATTGATCTTGGTGATGCGTAGAAAATTTTGAATTTCTGCTACGTTCCCCAACACTAACAGGTGGCTGCTGGTACGCAGGAGCTCTAAAGGGATGCAATGGAACAGGATTTGTTCGTCAATAAAAAGGAAAAAGTCCAAAATAAACCTTGAAGTTGTAATCGAAAGCTAAATCAAACCCTGAACTTTGAATCCAGAAAATTGGCACTCTAAACTTGTAATCCCGGTCTATTTTGGACCCTAGACATGTTTGGCACACTGAAAAGACTACAATCTCGGCCGGGATTCCAGCTACTCTCACGGACTAGAATTTGGGCCCGCCCACTGTAACACAACAAGAATTTGTGAGGTTTAAAAAATGTTCGCACATTTCTAAAATTGTTCAAAAGTTAAAAATGTTTCTGTTTTCTATTTTTTGCACACATTGAATTTGTTTTTTGTTTTTAAAAACTGTTTGGAATTTCGTGTTTCGCACAAAATCAACTCTATTAGCATTTTAAAAAACTGTTCATGATTTGAAAAAGAAACACATTTATCAAAAAATGTTCAGAATTCCAACAGTTTTTCACATGCTATGAAAAATATTTCAGACTTTCAAAATTGTGTCAAATTTTCTAAATACTATTTTTGGAATTTCATAAATTATTTCATAAATAATTTATTTAAAAAATGTTTCGGATTGTTGGTAGTGGATTCGATTGGGCCAGCTCACCAGAGATGAAGCGAGTGTTTTTCCTTAACACGCGACGTAAAAATTCTGTCTTTCTTTTTCTTAACGGGCAAGTAATAATTCCAAGACAAAAAAACATGTTGTGGAGTCAAACTTGGGACCTGGTAACCACTACACCAGATGACTATGTCTGACCTAGTCAGAGGCCCGAAATATTTAATTAGAAACCAAAGCGTCGAACTTTGAAAACATTTTTTAGGGGCAAACAATTATTGGAAACGTATTTATTTATGAAATCTTTGAACATTTTATAAAGTGCGAGAACTTTTTGAAAATTTCAAGTACCTTTAAAAAACCAACAACTTTGAAAAAGCGAACACCTTTATAAACATTTTTTGAAACCTGAACAAAATTTTAAAGTGCAAACACTTTTTGAAACATAAATTTTTTCTGCAACCTGAACAAAATTTTAAAGTGCGGACACGTTTTGATACATAAACATTTTCTGAAACCTGAAAATATTTTGTGACATCTAAAAAATATCACAAATTTTAAAAAATGTACTGGCCAATCCAAATGTTTATACAATGTATAATACTATTTGTGTGATTCAAAAAAATGTTTTATACATTCAAAAAGATGTAACACTTCAAGAATGATCGCGAGTTTCAAAAATTGTGTTTGTGACATTTTTAAAAGAATGTGTTTACAATGCAAAAAAATGCTTGTGTGATGTAAAAAAATGTGTCATAACCTTAACAGAATATATGTGGAATGTCCTTGAAAAAAGTGTATGCAAATTTAAGAATGTCGAACCATGTAAAAGAGTGTTGTGTAATTTTATAAAAAAATTATTGTCATTAAGAAAATGTAAAACATGTAGTTGAAAAAATATTACCATGTCTTCAAAAAGTTTTGAAAACATGTAATTTATAAATGTACATAATGTATTTGAAAATATCAAAAGTTTATCCAAAAATATTTAATGTCTGCGTTAAAAATGTACATTGGGTATTGAGAAAAATTAGACATGTGTAAGAATGAAAAAAGAAAAGAAAACGAAAAAGGAAGAAACTAAGAAAAACCAGATTAGTGCGCGCGCCCGAGCAACTGCGCTACTGGGCCGGCCGGCCCAATTCAGCAAATCCCGACTATGTTCTGTCAAGGTTTAAAATAGACCGGGATTAGAGAATTTGGTGTGCTGATTTCTGGGATTAAAAGTTCAGGGTTTGATTTAGCATTCGCCTACAAATTGAAGGTTTGTTTTGGACTTTTTCCTCAAAAAAAAGGTCGGTTTCTAGGCATAGCAGTGTGGTTGGACATGGAAGTCGCTAACTATTATCAGATTAATTTGAAGTGTGATTAAGAAAAGAAATAAGAAACTAGCCATAAGGGTCACGTGGTGTAGGTTGTGGTTGTGGAGGTGAGATTTGCTGGTTGCTACACGTACACGGGAAGACTACCAGGAAGACTATGTTTGGGTTCTTTGCTTGGTAGACTGGTCAAGGATGACATTATGGTGGCAATGTTGTTGTTCAGCAGAGACAGTCATACCGGAACTGAGATCAACAACGTGAGTATAAGGCTTGAAGAAGTCTGGAGCATGTCGTGACAGGGATCGTGCATACACATGGCGTCAAAGCAGTGCACGGAGATGTGTGAGGCGAACACGACGCATGGTGGAGCATGGTTACAGCCGGATAATTTCGGTTGGGTCGGATTGGGCTGTCTAACGGATCGACGAGGATGTCGCTCAAAGAAGAGGACAACGGTGATTTCAGCGATGATGACATAAGAGCGTGATGCTGATGGTGACCGACTTTTGGGGCGTGGAAAGACATGGTGCAGGCCTAAGGGCTTGTGCAGCTTCGACAAGACTATGACGCGGGCTTGATTCAAGGCAATGTACACATGAGAGCTTGAAATCGACATGGCGCGGAGTAGCACGACCAGCTATATGGAGTCATGTTGAAGGTGGAGCTGGAGTCTAGCAAAAGACTTCACTCTGAGCTGATGGAGGGGCTACGGCATAAGTTAACGGAGAGTCGAAGCCTATTTCCACGGGAAAGCGGGAGACATGTGGTTCAGACTGGGTACCAGTGGTTTGAAGGCGACGTGATACTCGGCATCGATCGGTGATGATCAATGATTCTCTGCAGTAGGGGTTTGAGTGGTGTGGGTTCGTGACCTTGGGAAACTCGATCAAGACAGTAGAGGCTCAACGCGATGATGGCGGCGAGGCGTGTGGTAAGCACGGGACACAGCGACAGGCCAAGGCATTGGTGGTCAGACATGTGGTTAGACAAATTGTGCAAAGGGTGCTGAAGTAGTGTTGACGAGTATCAGATTCAAGTTGGTGACTAGGTCTATCGGTGCCGGAAGTTGGACAGGAGTTAACCATGGAGAATCTGAGAAAGTGGTGGAGAGTTTGAAGTTGTCAAAAGCTGAGAGAGTACATGGCTACATATTCTGTGGTGTTCAGTGCACATGGCGACGTGCGGATGACAAATACAGAATGAGGCGGAGTGCTATAGCTATGGGACATGTCAGAGACTATCCGAAAAAGGTGAGACAACTGTTATTTGACTCAGGGTGACACAGGTCAATGGTGAAATTCCTTCAAGTTTCAGATAGACGGTCAAGAAAGAGCGGTGACCTTGAGTTCAGGTAACTCTTATATGTGGCGTCCAATATGTGAGTTGTTCATTTTCACGTAGGCAGTGGTCGGTGTGTGATGTTGTTGAACGGATTCTCCGGAAGTTGGGAGCACAATGCATAATAATGAGGAACTTAATTTTGCTCGAGTGTTGACTGTGAAGAAGACGAGAAGGGACTACGATTGCAGATATGGAGTCTGGGAGTAGCAGTGGTGCTCATGGCATATCTCAAGTCCAATGTACATGGAGGTTCGGCGCATGGATGAATCCAAGGTGGTGGAGAATATTCGTCAAGGTGGAGTTTGTTAGAGTTGTGTCCGAATATTATTGTACAAGGAAGGTTACAGTTGGGACTTGATTTTGGACTGTGTGTAGACATGGTAGGAGTTGTGTCCTAATAGGTCACCTGTATCCTAGGGCTCTCATATATATCGGGGGTAGACACACGATGTAACCCATGCCAACATAATAGCATCAGAATGCAGGGGAGTCGGCGTCGTGTGACGGCGCCCGGGCGACCAGGGTGCGGTATTGTAGCGGTGTCACGGGAAGGAGCGCCCGTAGTCAGGCCCCGGGGATGTAGCCATATCGATGAACCTCGTTAACAAATCTCGGTGTCATGCTTGTGTGATTGCTTGGTCCTCAGTAGATCGACGAACGCCTCGAATTTATTTTAATAGTATGGTCGGTCGTTTGGTCTGCAACCGAGATCTTTTCTCTCTTTGTTTTCTTATTTGTTGCAGCGACAAAATCATCATGTGAGCCCTTATACGGGTTCTCACGGTCATTTGAAACGTCGTCGTTTGTTCTGTGGTTGCCCTCTTTTGTGGTTCCATCACCGCCTTGTCGCCTGCCAGACTTGGTAGTGATGAGTTGTTGTCTCTCCTCCATTGGCTCCTCCCCGAAGTCCTTCGTCCAGAAGCCCCCGGCGGTGTCAGTCCAGCTTGGTAGGTGATGGTAGTCGCTGTCAAATATTATGGGAAGCGTAGAACCCTTTGCTCGGGCCGCATTGCATTATATAGGACATATGCCGTGGCTTACAAGATTGGATCGATACTAGATCGATCGGTTACAGAAGAAGATTCGGGAGAGGTTGAAACAGAAGAAGAGATAGAATAGGTTTACAATTCAAAGAGAATTCTATCCCTATACAACAGCTAATTCTAACACTCCCCCTCAATCTAAACCTCATGAAGCTTTGCCAAGGTTGAGATTGTACTTGAACTCATCTAACCTTCTCATGGTGAGTGGTTTTGTGAAGCCATCAGCAAGTTGATCTCCTATAGGTATGAACCGAATATCAAGTAGCTTTTGAGCTACTCTTTCTCTGACAAAGTGAAAATCAACTTCAATGTGTTTAGTATGGGCATGGAAAACATGATTAGCTGAAAGATAAGTAGCACCAATGTTATCACACCATAACCTAGCAGCTTGTGGAGCTTTAATCCCAAGCTCATAAAGTAAAGTCTATATCCACATTACTTCAGCTGTTGCGTTTGCCAAAGCTTTATACTTAGCCTCAGTGCTTGACCTTGAAACTATAGCCTGTTTTCTTGCACTCCATGATACAAGGTTTGTTCCCAGAAACACAGCAAAACCACCTGTGGACCTTGTGTCATTAGCACAACCTGCCCAGTCTGCATCAGAATATGCAATAACAAGCATGAATGAAGACCTGGTAATATGAAGCCCAAGTCCCTCTGAAAATTTAAGATACCTCAAAATTCTCTTGACTGCAGTCCAATGAGTAGTTCTAGGTGCATGTAAATATTGACATACTTTGTTCACATAATAAGAAATATCAGGACGTGTAAGATTCAAATATGTAAAGCACCTACAACACTCCTCTAATTTGTTGCATCCTCTGGTCCAAGTACTTCTCCACTTTCAACTGTAAGTTTTTCTGAGGTTGAGATTGGTGTACTCATAGGTTTACAATGTTCCAATCCCACTCTCCTGAGAATATCAGTAGTATATTTGTCCTGTGTGAGGAGGATGCCATCCTTTACCTATTTAACCTCTATACCAAGAAAATAGTGAAGATCACCTAGACCCTTAAGAGCAAACTCCAGTTTCAGATCCTTAAGCAAACAAGTGGTGGCATCTGAGCTTGAACTAGTAACAATTATATCATCAACATAAACAAGCACAAATATGGTGATATTGCCTTTATTGTAAAAGAACAAAGATGTATCTGCTTTTGATGGTGTAAACCCAACTTGTTGTAACTGCATGCTCAATCTTGAGTACCAAGCTCTAGGGGCCTGTTTCAAACCATATAAGGCTTTATCCAACTTACAGACATAATGTGATGGCTTTTATTCTCATATCCTAGTGGTTGCCGCATTAACACTTGTTCCTCAAGAACACCATGAAGAAACGCGTTCTGAACATCTAGCTATCATAGACTCCAACCTCTGGAAATGGCAATAGACAACACAAGCTGAATAGTAGCTGCCTTAACAACAGGACTAAAGGTATCTTCATAATCAATACCAAATCTTTGTTTAAATCCTTTAGCAACTAATCTAGCCTTGTACCTGTCTATACTTCCATCATATTTTCTCTTGACCTTATACACCCATTTACAATCTATAACATTATTTCCCTTCCTTGGTGGTACTAAGTGCCAAGTTTTGTTTTTCATGAGTGCATTGTATTCACTATCCATAGCCTCCTTCCATTCTTTATGATTAAGTGCATCATGCAAGTGAGTTGGTTCACCAAAACTACTAAGAAAAGCTCTTTTGACCCTGTCATACCTTACGGTGCCATCAATATATTCTTTTGCCTTGATAATACCTGACTGAGATCGAGTATCACTACTAGGGAAAACCCTAGTAGTAGCACGGGTTTTGAGGCTAGCAGCAGCGCGGGTAGCCGCGCTACTAATAAGGCGCTACAACTAACTTATAATAGTAGCATGGTCCATACCCGCGCTACTACTGTTGACGATATCAGCAGCGCTTTTGCCGAACGCGCTACTATTAGTTAGCTGCAGCGATTTCGCAGTCCCTCGCTACTGCTATATCTTTCATCATTTTCCCCCCTGTACCCCTTTCGCTTTCAGATACTAGATACTAGGTACTATTGCTACTAGATATCAAATTCATAAACCATTATAAGTACTAGGTAGTACTCCCTTCATTCCAAATTACTCGTCGTGGTTTTAGTTCAAACCACGACGAGTAATTTGGAACGAAGGGAGTACTAGATAACAATTTCATGCATAGTCAACATGCATCCTCAAGCAGTACAAGGTCATATCGACGGCGATCATCATATGTAGTTGTAGATGATATCGACGACGATCATCATATGTAGTTCTAGATGATATCGATGACGATCATCATATGTAGTTCTAGATGATATAGCCACACACACATATGTAGTTCTAGATGATATCAAAGACAATCATCATCCTCAAGCCTGGGCGGTTGGTGTTCCTGATAGTAATTAGGATGGCCTATCCAACATGAAGATTCTTGCCATCAAGGAATTTCTTCCACCCAACCGAGTTTAAGTGTGTGCGACCGTCCGTGTCCACGCGGTAAGTACAGGTTGTGACGGAGCCCCTTGCAGTAAGGCGTAGTACAGCTGAGCCTTCTTCATCGGGCTCAATACCATAACTCACAGATAGGCTCTTTGCCAATTTCTGAATAAGAAAAACATATCAATTAATAAATAGCCTCGCAAATAAGTGCATTTGGATTATCTACACTATTAATAGTTCCTTAGATTCTACACTAATAAGCATGTGATCAAACTCTACACTAAAACATATCATCGACTAGATTCCACACAACATACCATATCATTGGACTGTACACTAAGTATTTCATAGTGGTGGTGGTGGTGACGCCATTTTTTCTAAAGCAATATGAGCAAAGGATTAACGATCCACTTCACAGGAAAGACAAACAGTAGCATGTGATATTTTTGGTTCTTCCGCGAGAAGCAATTTGATGGACAATTATAATCCTAAGATCTAATAACATATTAGATGACAAGGTACCACCAACATTTTGCCAAAAAGTAACTTATTACAAAAAAGCATCTACCTATCCATGTACAGAAAAAATAACAATAAAATGGTGCATACTAAATCAACTAGCCTACTAAATCAACTAAATCAAAATGTTCTAAATCAACTAGCCTACTAAATCAACTAAATCATATCAACTAAATCAAAATGTTGCATATGAACTAGCCTACTAAATCAAAATATAGCAGGGAGGAGGGAGAAGGAGGGGCGACTCGAGGAGGGAGAAGAGAGTAGGACAGAGGGGGAAGGTGGAGCGAGGAGGGGCTGGCCGGCGGCCAGTGGAGGGAGGACGGAGGAGGAAGGCAGAGCGAGGAGGGGCCGGCCAGCGGCGAGTGGAGGGAGGACGGAGGAGGAGGAGGCAGGTACTGAGTCCAGCAAGGAGGATGAGGTGACGATGGCGCAGAGGGAGGAGGGGCAACAGGGGAGGACCGGCGCGGGGGGTTGAGAGGGGATCCAGCGAGTGTGTGAGTGGATCGGATAGAGGAGAGGGGGGTGGGAGATGGAATGGCTTAGCAGTAGCGCACTATAGAGAAAGACGCTACTGCTAAACTACCTAGCAGCAACGCCTTTCACAAAGAAAGCGCTACTGCTATGTGTCAGCATGTAAAAATAGGCTTCAATGTATCAAAAATACATTGATCATCAACGATCTTTTTGTGTACAATCTGATTTGTCAATATGAGTCCTCACCGGTTTAGGAACCGGTGAAGACTCATATTGCGACCACAAATTCTACACATAGAGTTCAATGAAGACCAAGTGCTTGTCAAAGTTTGAGAAGTAACATATTTAAGGTGATAGAAACTCTCTTCACGGAGCAAGGTGGGACTAAATTTTTGTAGTAAACTTAGCAGTAGTGCTTATTGGTGAAATGCGCTGCTACTATGCTAAGTAGCAGTAGCGCTCTTCGTGGTAACACGCTGCTGCTAGAAGTAGCCTTGCGGCGGCCTCGTGGAAATTATATCAGTAGCGCGTCTTTGAGCGGGCGCGCTACTACTATATTTATTTCAGCAACGAGTTAAGTTTGAGCGCGCTACTGCTACGTAGCAGCAGCGCCTTATTTTAAAGCGTGCTGCTAGTAAGATTCTGTGTATAGGCTTTTCCCTAGTAGTGTATGGTGACGAGGAGCTGCTGCTGGTGAGGTTTGCACAGATGATCCCGACGTAACAGTTACTGTTGGTTACGCCACAGAAGATCCCGCGGGATCAGTTGCAGCCGAGATAGCCGTAGGTTCCCGATCCGGCTCATGATCCGAGGAGGATGGCGACCCAGATGCGTCAGGCGTCCCGCTTTCGGCTCCTGGGTCGGCCCACGGGCTGGTGGCGTGGGGTGATTCGCCCCCGTACGCTCCTAACGAGGTGGGCTCAGCAGCAGACCCCGCTGCACGAGGGCTGTCGGCCACCAGTGCGACTGAAATGGTGGGCTCCACGCGGTCGGGCCTGTCGGTTGCCGGACGCAATTAGCTGCATGCGGACGACCACGATCGTCCTCGGATCGCGCGGCACTGGAGACGGCAGGGCTGGCGCGGGGATCTGCCTCGGATCGAATGCCGCTGCCACCCGAATCTGCATGGGATCCAGCGCCTCCTTTGTCTGTTTCTGGACTCCGACGCCCAGATAATTAGGCTACAGTAATCCCGCGTTAACGATGCCACATCACCTCGGTCACTGTTGCTAACCTCGTGTTAGTTCAAAACCGATTTGCATTCAAATTCAAAATCATTCAAACAATAAAAGTTTTCAAATATTAAAACGAAAATGTTCGGAGTGATCCAACTAATGCATAGGTAATTATGTTGTAGAAACCACACTTTTATAAAATGTTTAATTACTCTAAAATGATTTAAACAGTAGCAAAAACAACTATTTAAACGCCTTTGGTATTTTATAAAATACTAAACTATTTTATATCAGGCCAAAACTTTTTACAGTAGTGGATTTTTCTGAAACGTTATTTTAGGGGCTATAGTCATATTTTACTAAACTAAAATTAATATGTAACTAAAATAAAACAGAAAAGAAAAATAACAAAAAGTAAAAACTAAACAAACAAAAAAAGGAAAAGAGAAAAGGAGACCCCCCACTGGGCCAACTGGCCCAGCTGGCCACCAGGCCGACTAGGCCGGCCCACCCCCACACCTCCATAACCCCCGTGACACCCAAACCCTAACCCGTCGCCCCACTCCCCCCCACGTCGCCACTCCCTGTCCCGATCTGATCTGGATCGGGGACTAACCTCCACACTCCCCTCGCTCCTCGCCCCCTCTGCTCGATCTAGATCGGGGCAACGACGCCCCGACCCGATCGATCTCGTCGTCACTCACCACCCTGCTGCCCTCGCCGCCGGTGGCTCGGTCGCCACCCCGTCCTCGTCCTCCTCCTCACCGGACCGTCCTGAGCCCGGAGCCGCTCCCGACCCCGTTGCTGGTCCGGCCCCATCTTCCTCCCTCGACGACCTTCCTCCACACCGACGCTGTCGTCCCCATCGCCCTCCTCGCGCCCCGCTGCCTCGTTCCCTGCCGCTTGATGTGAGCCTCCCCCTCGATCTCCTTGTTTCCCCCCTTTTCCATTTCTTCATCGCCGGAGTTTGCTGGACAGACGCAACGAGAGCTCGCTAGGTGCTCGTGCTCACCACCACCGGTCGCGCACACGCACGCTCGTGCCAGGGCGTGCCCCCTGGCCGTGGCCTTCACACGCACGTCCCGTCGTGCCCGTCAGCTCCGACCCCCGTGCCCTGCTCCCCTCGCCTTAGTCCCGCACATTCGTCGCCTCCTCTGGCCGGCGTCGTGGGCGCCGGTGACCGCGCTGTTGGTCTCACCGGAGGCCAGCACCCGGGCTCCCTATCAGGCGCTCTTGTCCGTGCCCCTGCGCCCGCACCCCCCTGTGCCCGCTAAGGCCCCTAGGGCCAATTACAAGTGGGGCCTGCCCCAGAATGATTTAAAAAAGAGAGGAAATTAAAAATTAATAAATAAATAACAAGTAATTAAAAATGTTAATTAATTAATTAATTAATTAACTAAATTAATTAACTTAATTAATCCTGTTTAATTAGACTAATTAAACATTAGTTACTTATTTAGCTAATTAAACTAGTTAAGAGGTTAATTAGGTTATTGTACCTATGACATGCGGGACCCACACGTCAGTGACCCAGTCAACCATCTGTTGACTGTTGACGTCATGCTGACGACATGCTGATGCAGTAATGCTATTTCTGAATTAATTTAATAATAATAATTTAGAAATTGATTAAAACTTTAGAAAATAATATAAAATAAACCGTAACTCGGATGAAAATACTTTGTACATGAAAGTTGCTCAAAACGATGAGATGAATCCAACTACGCAGCCCGTTCGTCCGCCACACATCCCTAGCATAGCGAACACACAACTTTTACCCTATAGTTCATCTGTCCGAAAACGCGAAATACCGGGGATACTTTCCCGGATGTTTTCCCCTTCGCCGGTATCTCCTCCTACCGCGTTAGGGCGCACCTAACACCGCTGTTTGCTTTGTCATGCATCATTACACATCTGTTTGCATTGTATTCATTGTTTCTTCCCCCTCTTCTCTCCGGTAGACTATGAGACCGACGCCGCTGCTGGTGCCCAGTTCGACTACGGAGATGACGACCCCTCCTTCTTGCCAGAGCAACCAGGCAAGCCCCCCTTTGATCACCAGATATCGCCTATTCTACTCTCTACTGCTTGCATTAGAGTAGTGTAGCATGTTACTATTTCGATTAATCCTATTATGTGCATAGCCTGTCATTGTTGCTACAGTCATTGATACCTTACCCGCAATCCTAAATGCCTAGTATAGGATGCTAGTTTATCATTATTGGCCCTACATTCTTGTCAGTCTGCCATGCTATACTATCGGGCCGTGATCACTCGGGAGGTGATCACGGGTATATACTATACATACATATACTATACAGATGGTGACTAAAGTCGGGTCAGCTCGTTGAGTACCCGCAAGTGATTCCGATGTGGGGGCTGGAAGGACAGGTGGCTCCATCCCGGTAGAGGTGGGCCTGGGTACCTGACGTCCCCCGACTGTTACTTTGAGGCGAAGCGACAGGGCAGGTTGAGACCACCTAGGCGAGAGGTGGGCCTGGCCCTGGTCGAAATTCACGGTTGCTTCATAATAACACACTTAACGAGATCTTGGTATTTGATCTGAGTATGGCCACTGTCCTATACGCACTAACCAACTACGCGGGAAAGATATGGGCACTCGACATCGTGGTATCAGCCAAAGCCTTCGTGACATCAGCGACTGAGCGGCGCGCGCCGGTGTGACGCCCCCGATTTAATCGTACACTAATCATGCACGCAAATGTGTACGATCAAGATCAGGGACTCACGGGAAGATATCACAACACAACTCTACAAATAAAATAAGTCATACAAGCATCATAATACAAGCCAGGGGCCTCGAGGGCTCGAATACAAGTGCTCGATCATAGACGAGTCAGCAGAAGCATCAATATCTAAGTACAGACATAAGTTAAACAAGTTTGCCTTAAGAAGGCTAGCACAAACTGGGATACAGATCGAAAGAGGCGCAGGCCTCCTGCCTGGGATCCTCCTATACTACTCCAGGTCGTCGTCAGCGGGCTGCACGTAGTAGGGGCACCTCCGGAGTAGTAGGGGTCGTCGTCGACGATGGCGTCTGGCTCCAGGGCTCCAGCATCTGGTTGCGACAACCAGAAAGAAAGGAAAAGGGGAAAAAGGGGGGAGAAAGCAACCGTGAGTACTCATCCAAAGTACTCGCAAGCAAGGAACTACACTACATATGCATGGGTATATGTGTAAGGAGGCCATATCAGTGGACTGAACTGCAGAATGCCAGAATAAGAGGGGGATAGCTAATCCTGTCGAAGACTACGCTTCTGGCAGCCTCCGTCTTGCATCAAGTAAAAGAGTGTAGATTGAAGTCCTCCAAGTAGCATCTCCAAGTAGCATCGCCAAGTAACATCTCCAGTAGCATAATCCTACCCGGCGATCCCCTCCTCGTATCCCTGAGAGAGAGCGACCACCGGTTGTATCTGGCACTTGGAAGGGTGTGTTTTATTAAGTATCCGGTTCTAGTTGTCATAAGGTCAAGGTACAACTCCAAGTCGTCCTGTTACCGAAGATCACGGCTATTCGAATAGATTAACTTCCCTGCAGGGGTGCACCACATTCCCCAACACGCTCGATCCCATTTGGCTGGACACACTTTCCTGGGTCATGCCCGGCCTCGGAAGATCAACACGTCGCAGCCCCACCTAGGCAAAACAGAGAGGTCAGCACGCCGGTCTAAACCTAAGCGCACAGGGGTCTGGGCCCATCGCCCATAGCACACCTGCACGTTGCGTGGGCGGCCGGAAGCAGAACTAGCCCCCTTAATACAAGAGCAGGCTTACGTTCCAATCCGGCGCGCGCCGCTCCGTCGCTGACGTCTGAAGTGCTTCGGCTGATACCACGACGTCGGGATACCCATAACTACTCCCACGTAGATGGTTAGTGCGTATAGGCTCGTAGCCGACTCAGATCAAATACCAAGATCTCGTTAAGCGTGTTAAGTATCCGCGAACGCCGAACAGGGCCAGGCCCACCTGTCTCCTAGGTGGTCTCAACCTGCCCTGTCGCTCCGCCACAAAGTAACAGTCGAGGGCCGTCGGGAACCCAGGCCCACCTCTACCGGGATGGAGCCACCTGTCCTTTCAGCCCCCTCGTCAGAATCACTTGCGGGTACTCAATGAGCTGACCCGACTTTAGTCACCATCTGTATAGTATGTATGTATGTATAGTATATACCCGTGATCACCTCCCAAGTGATCACGGCCCGATAGTATAGCAAGGCAGACTGACAAGAATGTAGGGCCAATGATGATAAACTAGCATCCTATACTAAGCATTTATGATTGCAGGTAAGGTATCAACAGATGTAGCGACAATGTCAGGCTATGCATCAGGATAGGATTAACGAAAGCAGTAACATGCTACACTACTCTAATGCAAGCAGTATAGAGGAGAATAGGCGATATCTGGTGATCAAAGGGGGGGCTTGCCTGGTTGCTCTGGCAAGAGAGAGGAGTCGTCAACTCCGTAGTCGAACTGGTCAACAGCAGCGTCGGTCTCGTAGTCTACCGGAGAGAAGAGGGGGAAGAAATAATGAATACAGAGCAAACAAAGCATCACAAAATATAACAAGGCAATACGCGATGTTCGGTGTGCTCTGAGGCGGTAGTAGGTGATACCGGTGAAGGGGGGAAAACATCCGGGAAAGTATTCCCGGTGTTTCGCGTTTACGGACCGGTGAACCGGAGGGGGAAAGTTGCGTGTTCGGTATGCTAGGGGTGTGTGGCGGACGAACGGGCTGCGTATCTGGATTCGTCTCGTCGTTCTGAGCAACTTTCATGTACAAAGTTTTTCCATCGGAGTTACGGTTAATTTTTTATAATTTTTCAAAGTTTTATCAATATTCTAGAATTTTGTGTTTAATTTAAATCCGAATTGACCAAGTCAATGTGACTAGTCAAAAGGAGAGGTGGTGGCCCACATGTCATGGACATAGGTGTAGATTACTTAGGCTAAATTAATTTAAACTAGGGGGCCACATGGCATTGTTTATATAGACTAATTAGCACTAAATTACATCCTACCTAAACTAGCCCTAATTAATCCTAGCCTAATTAAACCATGGGCCGGCCGGTGGCATAGCCAGCCGTGGCTGCGTACACACACGCAACACACATAGCTAGGGGTTACTTTTGTTCCAACAAAGCATTTTGCGATTTTTATAGAATTTAATCCATGCCATATTTGAATTTGGTCCAATGGAATAATTTGGAGGTTGCTATGTGTACTCCCAACACAAATTAATTTCAACGAAGTTAGACTTGGTTTGACCATAGTTTTGTTGCCATCCAGAGAGCTAAGAAGATGGAAATAGCAAAAGCTAGCCAGCGCTACAGTAACATTCAGTTACTGTAGCAGCGGCAGCAGAGCAGCGAACGCAGCGGCAGAAGTTAAGGAATAGCAGCGACGGCAGCAGCTATGCATCCGTAGTAGTAACAAGAAGCAGCAGTAGGAAGCAAGTAACAATAGCAGAGTTTCAGCGGCATCAGCAGTAAAGGTAGTAGGCAGCGGGACAACGCGACTGGGCGCGGGCGCGCGTTGTGCAGGGCCGGAGCTCAGGCACGCAGGGGCAGGGCGACCAGGGGGCGCGCGGGAGCACGCACGGGGGCGAGGCCACGCGCAGGCGGGCAGACACGGAGGCGCGCGGGCATGGCGGGGGTCACGGCGGACGACGCAGCAGACGGTGGCTGCGAGGCCGGGCGGCAGTCGGCAGCGGCCAACGCAGCGGCGAGGCGGGCGCGCAGCAACAGTTCAACAGGGGCGGCAGCAGAAGCATGCATGGGGGCGCGGGGAGGGGCCAGTTGCGCGTGGGAGCGACCAAGGACGGCCAGAGCCGGGCCAAGCGCATGCTCAGGCGCGACGGTGCAGCTCCGGATAGGGGAGGCGGGACGCGGCCTACGGCAATGAAGGAAAAGGGGAGCGGGGCGCGGGAGCTCACCGTGTGGGCGCATGGGGGCCCGGTGACGGATTAGTAGCTGCGGGGCGGTCGGAGTTGACGGAGATGGTCGATGACCGAAGCGGACGAGGGCGACGCGAATCCGGCGAAGGTGGGGGTTCCGGCAGGTCTTCGTCTCCGTAGTGGACGCAGCGGGCGATGGCGGTCGTCGTGGACGCAACGGTGAGGGAGAAGTGGCCGGTGGTCGCGAGCTTCACCGGAGCGAGCCCATGGCGGCGCTCGGCGGGGATGGATCTGGCGAGGGGGGGGGTGAGGCGGAGAGGACCAGGGAGGGGAGAAGAGAGCAAGCGGGGGGAGTGGTAGATATTTTGGCGAGCGGGGAGGTCCAGCGCAGCTCTTATCCCCTCGTCGGGCGTCGCCGGCGAGGTGGCTGGACGGCGACGGGCGCGCACGGTCCTGCCCGGTCGGTGGAACAGGAAGCGACCGGGGAGGGGGAGTGGGCCGGCTTAGCTGGGCCGGTTCGAATGGCCAGGCCCGAGGGGTGCTCTCTCTCTCTTTTTTTAAAAAAAAATTCTGTTTAGTCTTTTCTTTTTGTTTACTGCTGTCTTTTTTCCTATTATTTATTATTACCCTTTTGTTTCATTTTATTTTAGTTTTATAAATCATAAAGGTTGCACCTAAATTAGTACCACTAATTATACCTCTACTACAAAAAGTTTAGACCTCCAATTAAAATAGTTTAACATTTTAATAATTATAAAAGGCATTCAATTAATTCGTTTGCTGTTGTTTTATTTATTTTAGAGCATTCAAACACTTTTAAAGATGTTGGTTTCTCCACCATTACTACTTATGCATTATTTGCCACTACCATAACAATTTGGTTTTAATATTTGAAAACTTTTATTTGCTTGCCTTTGTTTTAAATTTTAACTGGGTTTCAAACAGACACGAGTTTATCCACACTAACCGAGGTGACGTGGCATCCTTAGCGAGGGATCACTGTAGCTTAATTATCCGGGCATCACAATTCTCCTCCACTACAAGAAATCTCGTCCCGAGATTTAAGAGGGGAGTAAGGGGGAAAGTTCTGGTTACGATATTCTAACGGATCTTCTCGAAGAAGTTAATCCTTTTCGTTGATGTCTTCAATTCTTTATTCCAATGCATCATGATAAACTTGTCGTCATTTCTTCGGGAACTCCACCGTACTTACGAAAGGATAAGGGGCAGCTCAGCTACGACAGAATGCTTTTGAGGGAAACAATCTGGTGTTAACCCATGAATGAGCATAGGATTATCTCTCGAGTTGAACATATGAAATTCATCGAGAGTAAGGTACGAAGGTACAATAAGAGGTTCCAAGCGGATAGATAGTTGCTCGAAGCCTGAACCAGAGTGAGAAAGGGGTTCAGAGTAGCGAGAGTAAGTATTGCGTCTGATATCAAAATAGAGCACTAGGAAGGTGGCCCATGAATTAAATACGAAGCCAAGCATGGAGAATAACCATTAGAAACAGGGTGGTACAGGAGAGTCAGGTTTCGATCCTGTGGAATTGTGGGTTATGGGCCCACCATGTGGGTTAAAAGAAGGAAGGGCGCTGACATCTCGCACGGTCAGGGTGGCAAGGCATGTCAAAGGATAGCCTGTCAGTTATGTCGGCAACAACATCGGTACCAAGGGCGAGGAACGAAGAGAACCATTTTCCTGCTCGTTGAAACGAGGCGGACCAATAGGGAAAGTTCTCGTCCATCGATGGTTACCGGAAGTCATCAACAGTAGAAACAGGGTCTCGCTGACAGAGTTGTACACCGAGGTGCTTCCATAAGCAGTGAATTATTACTGCTTAGCTCATATAGATCACAAGAAGGTTTAAACAAACCAATGGAAAGGAAAAGTGATTATTATGTTTAAACAGAACAATGGAAAGGAAAATGTGTTTAAACACATCTTTCGAGGGTATATCCTTCCCAAGGACAAGCAGGTATGATATCCATGACAGGATATAAGGTAGAAAACCTTTTAGGTAAGGGGAGAGAAACTTCATGACATTACCCATACAACGGTGTTTGGATAATTGAGGAAGAAACATTAGCATTGGGCTTCAAATGTTCTTGTTGAAAATCAGAGTACCACAGACATGCTTCGAGATAGCATTGACATGGTCATCAAGTAAGGGTCAGAATTCAAACAGCACCGTTCACCTGTTGGTATCCCGGTTAGATCCAACACGGGGACCAAGAAAGAATGGCGATGGTGATAAGTATTACCTGTATCAAGAATTCTTAGGAGGTGGTGAAATTCTCACGACATTCTTGACATAAAAGATGGTAATACTCCAAGGTATCGAAGAATAATTGCTGGATAGCACGGGTCTCCAGGTATAACACAAAACACGAACAAGTTTGTGTTGGAGGGAAAGCAATAATGTTGTCGGTGATAACACAAATCATCGAGGGACAAGGATGGTTACATGTCATTATACATTTGGTTGATATCCTAGAAGGAATCAAAATGTTGTTTGATGACCACGACAAATTTAGTCGAGAGGCTCCACGAAGATGTAATCGATCGGCGATGACATCAAGTGAAAGGAATGATGAAGCGAATGGTTATTGGAACCATGGGTATGACACAAACTCGAAATCAAGTTTGCTGTTCAGGGAGAAATGATATGATGAGGAAAATCGACGTAAGCTTAGCTCATCGTCGAGAATTGTGCTCCGTGAAGGACCAGGTAGCACAGTTAAAATTTAGCACAATGATGATATAGCCGATCAGGCTAGGAATGACTTAAATGAATATTAACTCGTAAGCAACAACATTTACTTAAGAGTTATTGAATCAGAGTGCGGACTCGATTCACTTATTCGATGTTCTCGGTTGACGACAACCCAGAACCTAGGATCAATTGGATCCGGCGAGTGATAATGGTTTATGAAGAACCCATAAGAAGTTATGATGTCCCATGATATTCCCGAGATACCAGGGTGTAATACTCGACAGTAGATCAAAGTAAAGGTTGGACTGGTGTATTGGTCCACACAAGACAAGTGCTTAAACTTGCCCGAGAAATGGGGTCAAAGAAGAACATATGGTCGGAACCACGATTGCAAGGATCAATTCACAGATACCAAATGATATTATAACAAGGAGGATAGTTATTATTGCAAGAAGCTTCCACGATAGGATATACATCATGTCCATGGGCATGAACACAAGTTCAAGGTCGACTCCCACTTCTTCAATGCATAACCTTTCATTCACTGCTCTAGATAAAACTGATTTCAGTGTCAAAACCTACCTGGTGAATTATCAGAGGAGTATGACCCGTGAAAACTTTCGAGTTCACACAGTTTTAGAGAAGGCATATGTTCAACCCATAGGGGCTTCTTAGAAACATATACCACAAGTTTCATGAGTAAATATTACTAGCTCGAAAGCAGAGCATGGTTGGCAAAAGGAGAGGATACAAATTACCAAAGGCATTATGTATCGGAGAAAGAACTCACAAGGTGATTAATTATGAAGGACATTGTCGGATAATAATCCAACAGTGGATATGGTGACCCACAATGGAGCTGATGTGAGTATCGATACCCAATCAGAGGAGGAAGGAATGCAAATGCAACAGGTTATGGAATCATGTGAATAATTCAAAGCTTAAATAAAAAGGAATTATGATTTCCAAAACAAAGGATCAGAAGCAGACGTTCTGATCAAGGATGGATCAATTGAATATACCAGAGGCACAATCGACGACAGATAGTTTGGTCGAGAACCAGCTCATGTTTGAAAGACGTCTGAGCCGGAGAGATAATTTAAAAGGATCAACTGATGATTACGTGCATTCGCAACATATTGAGTCAACAGACTCAAAATGATAATGACAAGGAATGTCAATAAGATTTCTATACTTATGGGATTAATCATAATGAAAGTAAACAAGAAATTCCAGAGCAATAGGTTGCTGAGGATTTTTGGAATATCGGGTGGTATTTCGAAGACTTTTGTGTAACACATAAACAACTGGGGGATGAGCGGATATTCTATAAATGCGAGAATTAACCGTAGGGGTATTCAAGTGACAAGAACAGCAAGGCAGTAAGCTCAAGGGATTATCGAAACCACGACGAGTTTTTCAGGGTATCTTGTAATAACAAGACCAACTGGGGATGATATAAGAATAACAACTGTAAGTAGTTACCCATAAGGGTTGACGGTGGAAGGGGAATTGCAAACGCGATGAACACAAGTTCTCGGCTTAACAGCGGAAAGTATCTTCAGGGTCTTCACGTGCAGCAGACGATCATCAGTAATAAGGGGCTCTCCGGGTGAAAGTGACAACGAGATCCTAATGTTAGATTTAGCAAAATTCCTTTAACCCGAATAGAAGAGAGATCAGAGTCCTAGAGTAAAGGTCGAGGAGTAAAAGATCCTAGTACCACCCGATGGCGACGTGGGCCCGTAAGGCACACAGCCAAGTTAGTAAAAGTTTTGTAATGTCTAGACTCGACTTCGGCCAAGGAGTGTGGAAGGGGATTCCTACAGGCAGTCGGCTCTGATACCAACTTGTGACGCCCCCGATTTAATCGTACACTAATCATGCACGCAAATGTGTACGATCAAGATCAGGGACTCACGGGAAGATATCACAACACAACTCTACAAATAAAATAAGTCATACAAGCATCATAATACAAGCCAGGGGCCTCGAGGGCTCGAATACAAGTGCTCGATCATAGACGAGTCAGCGGAAGCAACAATATCTGAGTACAGACATAAGTTAAACAAGTTTGCCTTAAGAAGGCTAGCACAAACTAGGATACAGATCGAAAGAGGCGCAGGCCTCCTGCCTGGGATCCTCCTAACTACTCCTGGTCGTCGTCAGCGGGCTGCACGTAGTAGTAGGCACCTCCGGTGTAGTAGGGGTCGTCGTCGACGGTGGCGTCTGGCTCCAGGGCTCCAGCATCTGGTTGCGACAACCAGAAGAAAGGAAAAGGGGAAAAAGGGGGGAGAAAGCAACCGTGAGTACTCATCCAAAGTACTCGCAAGCAAGGAACTACACTACATATGCATGGGTATATGTGTAAGGAGGCCATATCAGTGGACTGAACTGCAGAATGCCAGAATAAGAGGGGGATAGCTAATCCTGTCGAAGACTACGCTTCTGGCAGCCTCCGTCTTGCATCAAGTAAAAGAGTGTAGATTGAAGTCCTCCAAGTAGCATCTCCAAGTAGCATCTCCAAGTAACATCTCCAAGTAACATCTCCAGTAGCATAATCCTACCCGGCGATCCCCTCCTCGTATCCCTGAGAGAGAGCGACCACCGGTTGTATCTGGCACTTGGAAGGGTGTGTTTTATTAAGTATCCGGTTCTAGTTGTCATAAGGTCAAGGTACAACTCCAAGTCGTCCTGTTACCGAAGATCACGGCTATTCGAATAGATTAACTTCCCTGCAGGGGTGCACCACATTCCCCAACACGCTCGATCCCATTTGGCTGGACACACTTTCCTGGGTCATGCCCGGCCTCGGAAGATCAACACGTCGCAGCCCCACCTAGGCAAAACAGAGAGGTCAGCACGCCGGTCTAAACCTAAGCGCACAGGGGTCTGGGCCCATCGCCCATAGCACACCTGCACGTTGCGTACGCGGCCGAAAGCGGAACTAGCCCCCTTAATACAAGAGCAGGCTTACGTTCCAATCCGGCGCGCGCCGCTCCGTCGCTGACGTCTGAAGTGCTTCGGCTGATACCACGACGTCGGGATACCCATAACTACTCCCACGTAGATGGTTAGTGCGTATAGGCTCGTAGCCGACTCAGATCAAATACCAAGATCTCGTTAAGCGTGTTAAGTATCCGCGAACGCCGAACAGGGCCAGGCCCACCTGTCTCCTAGGTGGTCTCAACCTGCCCTGTCGCTCCGCCACAAAGTAACAGTCGAGGGCCGTCGGGAACCCAGGCCCACCTCTACCGGGATGGAGCCACCTGTCCTTTCAGCCCCCTCGTCAGAATCACTTGCGGGTACTCAATGAGCTGACCCGACTTTAGTCACCATCTGTATAGTATGTATGTATAGTATAGTATATACCCGTGATCACCTCCCAAGTGATCACGGCCCGATAGTATAGCAAGGCAGACTGACAAGAATGTAGGGCCAATGATGATAAACTAGCATCCTATACTAAGCATTTAGGATTGCAGGTAAGGTATCAACAGATGTAGCGACAATGTCAGGCTATGCATCAGGAATAGGATTAACGAAAGCAGTAACATGCTACACTACTCTAATGCAAGCAGTATAGAGGAGAATAGGCGATATCTGGTGATCAAGGGGGGGGCTTGCCTGGTTGCTCTGGCAAGAGAGAGGGGTCGTCAACTCCGTAGTCGAACTGGTCAGCAGCAGCGTCGGTCTCGTAGTCTACCGGAAGGAGAAGGAGGGGGAAGACAATAATGAATACAGAGCAAACAAAGCATCACAAAATAAACAAGGCAATACGCGATGTTCGGTGTGACCTGAGGCGGTAGGATAGGTGATACCGGCGAAGGGGGGAAACATCCGGGAAAGTATTCCCGGTGTTTCACGATTACGGACGAATGAACCGGAGGGGGAAAGTTGCAGGTTCCGTATGCTAGGGGATGTGTGGCGGACGAACGGGCTGCGTATCTGGATTCGTCTCGTCGTTCTGAGCAACTTTCATGTACAAAGTTTTTCCATCGGAGTTACGGTTAATTTTTTATAATTTTTCAAAGTTTTATCAATATTCTAGAATTTTGTGTTTAATTTAAATCCGAATTGACCAAGTCAATGTGACTAGTCAAAAGGAGAGGTGGTGGCCCACATGTCATGGACATAGGTGTAGATTACTTAGGCTAAATTAATTTAAACTAGGGGGCCACATGGCATTGTTTATATAGACTAATTAGCACTAAATTACATCCTACCTAAACTAGCCCTAATTAATCCTAGCCTAATTAAACCATGGGCCGGCCGGTGGCATAGCCAGCCGTGGCTGCGTACACACACGCAACACACATAGCTAGGGGTTACTTTTGTTCCAACAAAGCATTTTGCGATTTTTATAGAATTTAATCCATGCCATATTTGAATTTGGTCCAATGGAATAATTTGGAGGTTGCTATGTGTACTCCCAACACAAATTAATTTCAACGAAGTTAGACTTGGTTTGACCATAGTTTTGTTGCCATCCAGAGAGCTAAGAAGATGGAAATAGCAAAAGCTAGCCAGCGCTACAGTAACATCCAGTTACTGTAGCAGCGGCAGCAGAGCAGCGAACGCAGCGGCAGAAGTTAAGGAATAGCAGCGACGGCAGCAGCTATGCATCCGTAGTAGTAACAAGAAGCAGCGGTAGGAAGCAAGTAACAACAGCAGAGTTTCAGCGGCATCAGCAGTAAAGGTAGTAGGCAGCGGGACAACGCGACTGGGCGCGGGCGCGCGTTGTGCAGGGCCGGAGCTCAGGCACGCAGGGGCAGGGCGACCAGGGGGCGCGCGGGAGCACGCACGGGGGCGAGGCCACGCGCAGGCGGGCAGACACGGAGGCGCGCGGGCATGGCGGGGGTCACGGCGGACGACGCAACAGACGGTGGCTGCAAGGCCGGGCGGCAGTCGGCAGCGGCCAACGCAGCGGCGAGGCGGGCGCGCAGCAACAATTCAACAGGGGCGGCAGCAGAAGCATGCATGGGGGCGCGGGGAGGGGCCAGTTGCGCGTGGGAGCGACCAAGGACGGCCAGAGCCGGGCCAAGCGCATGCTCGGGCGCGACGGTGCAGCTCCGGATAGGGGAGGCGGGACGCGGCCTACGGCAATGAAGGAAAAGGGGAGCGGGGCGCGGGAGCTCACCGTGTGGGCGCATGGGGGCCCGGTGACGGATTAGTAGCTGCGGGGCGGTCGCAGTTGACGGAGATGGTCGATGACCGAAGCGGACGAGGGCGACGCGAATCCGGCGAAGGTGGGGGTTCCGGCAGGTCTACGTCTCCATAGTGGACGCAGCGGGCGATGGCGGTCGTCATGGACGCAACGGTGAGGGAGAAGTGGCCGGTGGTCGCGAGCTTCACCGGAGCGAGCCCATGGCGGCGCTCGGCGGGGATGGATCTGGCGAGGGGGGGGGGGTGAGGCGGAGAGGACCAGGGAGGGGAGAAGAGAGCAAGCGGGGGGAGTGGTAGATATTTTGGCGAGCGGGGAGGTCCAGCGCAGCTCTTATCCCCTCGTCGGGCGTCGCCGACGAGGTGGCTGGACGGCGACGGGCGCGCACGGTCCTGCCCGGTCGGTTGAACAGGAAGCGACCGGGGAGGGGGAGTGGGCCGGCTTAGTTGGGCCGGTTCGAATGGCCAGGCCCGAGGGGTGCTCTCTCTCTCTCTTTTTTTAAAAAAATTCTGTTTAGTCTTTTCTTTTTGTTTACTGCTGTCTTTTTTCCCATTATTTATTATTACCCTTTTGTTTCATTTTATTTTAGTTTTATAAATCATAAAGGTTGCACCTAAATTAGTACCACTAATTATACCTCTACTACAAAAAGTTTAGACCTCCAATTAAAATAGTTTAACATTTTAATAATTATAAAAGGCATTCAATTAATTCGTTTGCTGTTGTTTTATTTATTTTAGAGCATTCAAACACTTTTAAAGATGTTGGTTTCTCCACCATTACTACTTATGCATTATTTGCCACTACCATAACAATTTGGTTTTAATATTTGAAAACTTTTATTTGCTTGCCTTTGTTTTAAATTTTAACTGGGTTTCAAACAGACACGAGTTTATCCACACTAACCGAGGTGACGTGGCATCCTTAGCGAGGGATCACTGTAGCTTAATTATCCGGGCATCACAGCCGGATTGGAACATAAGCCTGTTCTTGTATTAAGGGGGCTAGTTCTGCTTCCGACCGCCCTCGCAACGTGCAAGTGTGCAATGGGCGATGGGCCCAGACCCCTGCGCCATAGGATTTAGACCGGCGTGCTGACCTCTCTGTTGTGCCTTGGTAGAGCTACGACGTGTTGATCTTCCGAGGCCGGGCATGACCCAGGAAAGTGTGTCCGGCCAAATGGGATCGAGCGTGTTGGGTTATGTGGTGCACCCCTGTAGGGAAGTTTATCTATTCGAATAGCCATGTCCCTCGGTAAAAGGATGACCCGGAGTTGTACCTTGAGCTTATGAGAACTAGAACCGGATACTTAATAAAGCACACCCAGACAAGTTCCATAGACAACCCGGTGATCACTTTTCCATAGGGCGACGAGGGGAGGATCGCCGGGTAGGATTATGCTATGCGATGCTACTTGGAGGACTTCAATCTACTCTCTTCTACATGCTGCAAGACGGAGGCTGCCAGAAGCGTAGTCTTTGATAGGACTAGCTATCCCCCTCTTATTATGGCTTTCTACAGTTCAGTCCACTGATATTGCCTTTTTACACATATACCCATGCATATGTAGTGTAGCTCCTTGCTTGCGAGTACTTTGGATGAGTACTTAATGTTGCTTTTCTCCCTCTTTTCCCCTTTCCCTTCTACCTGGTTGTCGCAACCAGATGCCGGAGCCCAGGAGCCAGACGCCACCGTCGATGATGACTCTTACTACACTGGAGGTGCCTACTACTACGTGCAGGCCGCTGACAACGACCAGGAGTAGTTTAAGAGGATCCCAGGCAGGAGGCCTGTGCCTCTTTCGATCTGTATCCCAGTTTGTGCTAGCCTTCTTAAGGCAAACTTGTTTAACTTATGTCTGTACTCAGATATTGTTGCTTCCGCTGACTCGTTTATGTACGAGCACTTGTATTCGAGCCCTCGAGGCCCCTGGCTTGTAATATGATGCTTGTATGACTTATTTTACTTTTAGAGTTGTGTTGTGATATCTTCCTGTGAGTCCCTGATCTTGATCGTACACATTTGCATGCATGATTAGTGTACGATTGAATCGGGGGCGTCACAAGTTGGTATCAGAGCCGACTGCCTGTAGGAATCCCCCTTCCACACTCCTTGGCCGAAGTCGAGTCTAGTCACTACAAAACTTTTACTAACTTGGCTGTGTGCCTTACGGGCCCACATCGCCATTGGGTGGTATTAGGATCTTTTATTCCTCAACCTATACTCTGGGACTCTAATCTCTCCTCTATTCGGGTTAAATGATTTTGCTAAATCTGACTCTAGGTTCTCGTAACTACTTTCTCCCGGAGAGCCCCTAATCACAGATGATCGCCTACTGCGTCAAAAGATTTTGAAGATACTCTAGGATGTTCTCCCGAGACGCTTGTGCCCACCGTCTTTGCAAATTCCCTACCATTGTTATATCCTTATGGATAACTGCATGCACCTGCCATTCCTACATTCGATCCCATTGAGCTTGTTATTACAAGGTGCAACGAACTGCTCTTCGTTGTTCCGAGAATCCTTTGAGCTTACTGCCTTACGGCTCTTTGCCACAAGAATACCCATATGGATAATTCTTTGCACTTATCGAGTATCCGCTCCTTCTTAGTTGTTCAAGTGTTTCACATAAGCCTTCGAAATACTATTTGATCTTTCAAAAATCCTCAACAACATGTTGTTCTTGAAATTCTTGCTTGCTTGCATTATGGTTAATCCCAGAAGCATAATAATCTTATTGGCATCCTTTGTCACTATCATTTTTGAGTCCATTGATTCAATAAGTTGTGAATGTTCACAATCATCAGTCGAATCCTAGGATTATCCTTCCGACTCAGATGACATTTGGATATGAGCTAGTTCTTGACCAACCAATGCCTTGATTGGTTGTGCTTCTAAGTCTATCGAACTTATTCATTTTCGATCAGAACGATTTCTTATGATCCCTTAATTTGGAAATCATAAAATTCTTTGCATTAAGCTTGGAATTAGTCAGTTGTTTCTACAATCTGATGCCTTGGCATTCCTTCTTCCTCTGATTGAGTACCGATACTCACATCAGCCCCATTGTGGACCGCCATACCCATTGCCGGGTTATTATCCGACAGTGTCCTTCACAACCAAAATTCTTATGAGTTCTTTACCCGATACATAATGCCTTTGGTAAATTGTATCCTCTACTTTTGTCAACCATGCTCTACTTTTGAGCTTGTGTTATTTACTCTTGAAGTTCATGGTATATGTTCTAAGAAGCCGCGATGGGTTGAACCTATGCCTTCCTTAATCTGTGTGAACTTGAAAGTTTTCACGGGTCATACTCCTCTGGTAATTCACCAGGTAGGTTTTGACATTGAAATCATTTTTATCTAGAGCAGTGAATGAAAGGTTATGCATTGAAGAAGTGGGAGTGGACCTTGAACTTTGTGTTCATGCCCATGGACACGATGTAGATCCTATCATGGAAGCTACTCTTAAATTAACTATTCCCTTGGTATAAGTTCATCTTATATCTGGGATCTAGTCTTTTGCAATCTTGGTTCGGACCATATTGATATTCTTTGATTCCTTTTCTCGGACAAGTTGAAGTACTTGTCTTCTGCAGATCATTACACCTATCGAACCTCTATTCTGCTCTAGCTTTGAGTATACCCTCTGGTATCTCGAGAATATCACGGAACTACATAACTTCTTATGAGTTCTTCGTTAACTATTATTATCGTCGATTCCAATTTCCCCCCGGGTTTTCAGATATTAGTCACTCGAGAACACCGATAAGTGAATCGATTCCGCACTCTGATTCAATACTTTAGGTAATTTTCGTTGCCTATGAGTTTAATAATCCTTCAAGTCATTCCTAGCCTGATCGGCTATATCCTTATCGTGCAACTTTTTAACTGTGCTACCTGGTCCTTATTTCCGGAGCACCACTTTCGACGATGAGCTAAGCTTATGTCGATTTTCCTCGTCATATCATTTCACCTTGAACAGCAAGCTTGATTTTGAGTTTGTGTCATACTCGTGGTTCCAATAACCTTTCACTTCATCAGTCCTTTGACTTGATGTCATCGCCGATCGATTACACCTTCGTGAAATCTCTCGACAATTGTGTCGTGATCATCATCAACATTTTGAGCTCTTCTAGAATATCGATTGAATTCTTGATGAGAAATACCACCCTTGCCCCTCTATGATCTGTGTTATCATCGACAACATTATTGCCTCCCCTCCGACACAAACTTGATCATGTTATGGAGCTCCTTGCTATCCAGCTTGTTCTACCTTGAAGTATTACTGTTCCTTATGTCAAGGATGTTGCAAGGATGACTCCCCCTCTTAAGAATTCTCATTATTGTGATGCCTCTCGCCATCACCCTTCTTTTGGTCCCCGTGTTGCTTCTAACCGGAATACCAATAAGTGAAATCTGCCGTGAGACTTCAGTATTATTCTTAGCAACCTTATTGCTTCAAAGTTAATGGACAATAATTCCAACTTTGTGTGCTGGTTATCGAATCACCATTCTAACTTTGATCATGCTACCTAAACCCATATTTCGGGCACACCTTTCAGCTAATGATTGATGGTGTATGTTTTACTCGAGCATACCACATTATATCATTTAAATTGACAAGTGTCATCTTCTTGTTCACATTATTGTGGAAATCCATCCGTTTGGAATTCTCAATGAATTGTTGCTGAGCCCATCATCCACCTCCTCATCCCCTCCTTGGTTTAATGAGGAACTATTGTTTCAGGAACCCGCTCCCATAGTTCATTTCACGAGAATCATGCAATGTCATTTTGCCGATTCGTGTCGCATCTTTTCTTCTCGGACATCCTGAGTCTGAGGTATCATGACACCAATCAGATCTGAATCTTAGTCGGATATGATGGTTGTCACTACTTTCCAGGATTTATGATGTTGGTCCTTCGATGACCCGGTAATATGAAGTCATGCCTAGCACCCCCCTAACTGGAGGACCTATCATTATAATTTCTTTTGCAAGGATAACCATTCTTCTTGGAGGAAATTGGAAGACTTAATTTATAAGTTGCTCCTAATGGATCATTTGTGTATCCAAAGTCTGGCCTTTATTGGAACACCATATCATTGCTACCTTGAAGCATGACTATGATACCACGCTCATCAACAAGAACATTGGAGGCGCGAGGCTAAATGTTTCTTGGTCAGTTATCGAAACACCGTTGTATGGGTAACATCTTGATTAATCCTTGCCTCGTATCTGAATGGTCGGGTACTTGCTCTCCTACCCTGTATGCCATGATCTACTTGTACATGGGAAGGATATACTCCTAAAAATTGTGTGTAAACACAATTTTCCTTTCCATTGTTCTGTTTACTCTGATAATCACGTTTTCCTTTCCATTCTTTTGCTTAACCTTTCCTAAATCTGACTTAACTGAGCAGAGATAATTCCCTGCTTAGGTAGGCACCTTGTTGTACCACTCTGTCTGTACGACCCTGTTAATATTGTTGATGACATTCCGGTAACCACCGACGGGTGATAACTTTGCCCAAATTGGTTCACCTCGTTCAACAAGCAGGAAAATTGCTCTCTTCGTTCCCCATCCTTGGTATCGACTTTGTTGCCGGCATAGCTAACAAGCTATGCACTAACATGCCTCCCTGTCGCGGATGTGCAAGATGTCACTTCCTACTTTTAACCCACACGGTGGGCCCATAATCCACAGTTCCACAGGATCGAAACCTGACTCCCCTGTACAACCCTGTTTCTAATGGTTATTCCTCACGCTTGGCTTTGTATTTAATTCATGGGTCACCTTCCTAATGCATTATTCTAGTATCAGACGCAATACTTACTCTCGTTACTCTGAACCCCTTTCTCACTCAGGTTCAGACTTCGAGCAACTATCTATCCGCTTGGAACCTCTTATTGTACCTTCGTACCTTACTCTCGACATATTTTATTGGTTCAACTCGAGATATACTCTTATGCTCATTCATGGGTTAACCCCAGATTGTTTCCCTCATAAGCATTCTGTCGTAGCCGAGCTGCCCCTTACCTATTCGTAAGTACGTTGGAGTTCCCGAAGAAAAGGATGACTTCACCATGATGACCTGAAGCAGAGAAATAAAGACGTCAATGTAACGGATCGATCTCTTCGGGAAGAGCAACCAAAGACGAGAAGAACCGTTAGAATTTCGTAACCAAAACTTTCCCCCTTACACCCCTCTTAAATCTCGGGACAAGATTTCTTGTAGTGGAGGAGAATTGTGACACCCGAATAATTAGGCTACAGTAATCCCGCGTTAACGATGCCACGTCACCTCGGTTACTGTTGCTAACCTCGTGTTAGTCCGAAACCGATTCGAATTCAAATTCAAAATCAATCAAACAATAAAAGTTTTCAAATATTAAAACTAAAATGTTCGGAGTGATCCAACTAATGCATAGGTAATTATGTTGGAGAAACCACACTTTTATAAAATGTTTAAATACTCTTAAATGATTTAAACAGTAGAAAAAACAACTATTTAAACGCCTTTGGTATTTTATAAAATACTAAACTATTTTATATCAGGCCAAAACTTTTTACAGTAGTGGATTTTTCTGAAACGTTATTTTAGGGGCTATAGTCATATTTTACTAAACTAAAATTAATATGTAACTAAAATAAAACAGAAAAGAAAAATAACAAAAAGTAAAAACTATACAAACAAAAAAAGGAAAAGAGAAAAGGAGACCCCCCCCACTGGGCCAACTGGCCCAGCTGGCCACTAGGTCGACTAGGCCGGCCCACCCCCACACCTCCATAACCCCCGTGACACCCAAACCCTACCCCGTCGCCCCACTCCCCCCCACGTCGCCACTCCCTCTCCCGATCCGATCTGGATCCGGGACTAACCTCCCCACTCCCCTCGCTCCTCGCCCCCTCTGCTCGATCCAGATCGGGGCAACAGTGCCCCGACCCGATCAATCTTGTCGTCACTCACCACCCTGCTGCCCTCGTCGCCGGTGGCTCGGTCGCCACCCCGTCCTCATCCTCCTCCTCACCGGACCGCCCTGAGCCCGGAGCCGTTCCCGACCCCGTTGCTGGACCGACCCGATTTTCCTCCCTCAACGGCCTGCCTCCACTCCAACGCCGTCGTCCCTGTCGCCCTCCTCGCCCCCGCTGCCTCGTTCCCTGCCGCTCGATGTGAGCCTCCCCCTGGATCTCCTTGTTTCCCCCCTTTTCTGTTTCTTCGTCGCCGGAGTTCGCTGGACAGCCGCAACGAGAGCTCGCTAGGCGCTCATGCTCACCACCACCGGTCGCGCACACGCACGCTCGCGCCAGGGCGCGCCCCCTGGCCGTGGCCTTCACACGCACATCCCACCGTGCCCATCAGCTCCGACCCCCATGCCCTGCTCCCCTCGCCTTAGTCCCGCACCTCCGTCGCCTCCTCTGGCCGGCGTTGTTGGCGCCGATGACCGCGCTGTTGGTCTCACCGGAGGCCAGCGCCCGGGCTCCCTATCGGGCGCTCGTGGCCGTGCCCCTGCGCCCACACCGCCCTGTGCCTGCTAAGGCCCCTAGGGCCAATGACAAGTGGGGCCTGCCCCAGAACGATTTAAAAAAAGTGGAAATTCAGGAAATTAAAAATTAATAAATAAATAACAAGTAATTAAAAATGTTAATCAATTAATTAACTAAATTAATTAACTTAATTAATCATGTTTAATTAGACTTATTAAACATTAGTTACTTATTTAGCTAATTAAACTAGTTAATAGGTTAATTAGGTTATTGTACCTATGATATGCGGGACCCACAGGTCAGTGACCCAGTCAACCCTCTGCTGATTGCTGATGTCATGCTGACGACATGGTGATGCAGTAATGCTATTTCTGAATTAATTTAATAATAATAATTTAGCAATTGATTAAAACTTTAGAAAATAATATAAAATAAACCGTAACTCGGATGAAAATACTTTGTACATGAAAGTTGCTCAAAATGATGAGACGAATCCAACTTCGCAGCCCGTTCGTCCGCCACACATCCCTAGCATAGTGAACACACAACTTTTCCCCTATAGTTCATCTGTCCGAAAACGCGAAACACCAGGGATACTTTCCCAGATGTTTTCCCCTTCGCCGGTATCTCCTCCTACCGCGTTAGGGCGCACCTAACACCGCTGTTTGCTTTGTCATGCATCGTTACACATCTGTTTGCATTGTATTCATTGTTTCTTCCCCCTCTTCTCTCTGGTAGACTACGAGACCGACGCCGCTGCTGGTGCCCAGTTCGACTACGGAGATGACGACCCCTCCTTCTTGCCAGAGCAACCAGGCAAGCCCCCCTTTGATCACCAGATATCGCCTATTCTACTCTCTACTGCTTGCATTAGAGTAGTGTAGCATGTTACTATTTCGATTAATCCTATTATGTGCATAGCCTATCATTGTTGCTACAGTCATTGATACCTTACCCGCAATCCTAAATGCCTAGTATAGGATGCTAGTTTATCATTATTGGCCCTACATTCTTGTCAGTCTGCCATGCTATACTATCGGGCCGTGATCACTTGGGAGGTGATCACGGGTATATACTATACATACATATACTATACAGATGGTGACTAAAGTCGGGTCAGATCGTTGAGTACTCGCAAGTGATTCCGATGTGGGGGCTGGAAGGACAGGTGGCTCCATCCCGGTAGAGGTGGGCCTGGGTACCTGACGTCCCCCGACTGTTACTTTGAGGCGGAGCGACAGGGCAGGTTGAGACCACCTAGGCGAGAGGTGGGCCTGGCCCTGGTCGGCATTCACGGTTGCTTCATAATAACACACTTAACGAGATCTTGGTATTTGATCTGAGTATGGCCACTGTCCTATACGCACTAACCAACTACGCGGGAAAGATATGGGCACTCGACATCATGGTATCAGCCAAAGCCTTCGTGACGTCAGCGACTGAGCGGCGCGCGCTGGATTGGAACATAAGCCTGTTCTTGTATTAAGGGGGCTAGTTCTGCTTCCGACCGCCCTCGCAACGTGCAAGTGTGCAATGGGCGATGGGCCCAGACCCCTGCGCCATAGGATTTAGACCGGCGTGCTGACCTCTCTGTTGTGCCTTGGTAGAGCTACGACGTGTTGATCTTCCGAGGCCGGGCATGACCCAGGAAAGTGTGTCCGGCCAAATGGGATCGAGCGTGTTGGGTTATGTGGTGCACCCCTGTAGGGAAGTTTATCTATTCGAATAGTCGTGTCCCTCGGTAAAAGGACGACCCGGAGTTGTACCTTGAGCTTATGAGAACTAGAACCGGATACTTAATAAAGCACACCCAGACAAGTTCCATAGACAACCCGGTGATCACTTTTCCACAGGGCGACGAGGGGAGGATCGCCGGGTAGGATTATGCTATGCGATGCTACTTGGAGGACTTCAATCTACTCTCTTCTACATGCTGCAAGACGGAGGCTGCCAGAAGTGTAGTCTTTGATAGGACTAGCTATCCCCCTCTTATTCTGGCTTTCTGCAGTTCAGTCCACTGATATTGCCTTTTTACACATATACCCATGCATATGTAGTGTAGCTCCTTGCTTGCGAGTACTTTGGATGAGTACTGACGGTTGCTTTTCTCCCTCTTCCCCCCCTTTCCCTTCTACCTGGTTGTCGCAACCAGATGCCGGAGCCTAGGAGCCAGACCCCACCGTCGACGATGACTCTTACTACACTGGAGGTGCCTACTACTACGTGCAGGCCGCTGACGACGACCAGGAGTAGTTTAGGAGGATCCCAGGCAGGAGGCCTGCGCCTCTTTCAATCTGTATCTTAGTTTGTGCTAGCCTTCTTAAGGCAAACTTGTTTAACTTATGTCTGTACTCAGATATTGTTGCTTCCGCTGACTCGTTTATGTACGAGCACTTGTATTCGAGCCCTCGAGGCCCCTGGCTTGTAATATGATGCTTGTATGACTTATTTTACTTTTAGAGTTGTGTTGTGCTATCTTCCCGTGAGTCCCTGATCTTGATCGTACACATTTGTGTGCATGATTAGTGTATGATTGAATCGGGGGCGTCACATGAACACATAAAATCATGACCTGAATATGCACAAATATCACTAGAATCTGAATTTTCTATGGAATTCTTCACAGGATCAGCTTTATATAATTCTCCTCCGTGATTTGGAAGAAGTGCTATTCCAACATGTAGGAGATCCAACATTTGGGTGAAGTTTGGCAAACAGAAAAAGTGTTTCATCAAAGACAACGTCTCTAGAGATACTAGCTGAATGCACGTGCGTTGCCAAGGAACAACAAATTTATACATAGATACAATGTGAAAACATCACTGTACTTCATGAACATGAGTGTAAGATGGGGCCTATGACCATGTTGGTAGAAATACCTACATCAAGATTGTGCATACTGGGATATAGGTTGGCGGCTCATACATTTTTCTAAAACACTTTAGGTTATTCTAGCTTGTGGAGGCCTGGTCATCCAAATTGTCTTCACCAAAGGTACACATGGATATCAAGTGAAGGTGAAGCTAGAGAAAATAGACTTTGAACTTTTTTTGCCAAGTGAAGGCTTCAAATAATTGGTGCACCTTTTATCAAATGCCTTTGTTTCATATTTGTTTGCACGAGTTTGATCAATTTACTGCATTATATTTATTTATTTAGCAAAACCTGAACATTTTCAGATTAAACAAACACAACTATTCATTTAAGCTCGCGAAACAGGACATATGATTCCCTAGCAAATTCATTAGCCATTTCATACTACAAAAATGAAGAATTCCCAGATGACAAAACAATGTAAAAAAATTTATCAGTAAAGATCACCTCTTGAACAACAAGCACTCATTGGCTCATATCCCCAGGCAGATAGAAGACCATGTAATGGATTCATCATATGATAATTTTAAGATTTAACAACCGGGTATTTCCATAGCTCACTGGTTAACCAACCAAGGCAAGTCAAGAAAATACAACAGAGGTTTACAATTACCAATTCTCATGATCAAATCAAGAAAAAACAGTAAAGATACATGTTCCATGACTTTAGGTTCAGGACTATACAATAAAACTGGATGACTTGGAGCTGCGAACACTACCAATGGCAGAATTATCTGTCATAAGCCATTACATGAATAAAGCACCTTGTTTCTCAAAATGATAAAGCATCTATTTAGGACCATGTACGCCATTAGGATCAACTCCCCAACGTCCACCCTCCTCACTGTTAAACATTGATAGTTAACAATATGTAGTGACACAATTCTGACATTTAACCGTCGGTAACCAGTTGGAAATTTTCTTTTGGTTGAGAACATATAAAATGACAAGATATCGAGGTAGAAAAACTGCAAGTGGCCTATTGTCTTTTTCATAAAATGACATCTAATTTCGTAGCAGGTAAATCTGTTATTCACACTGAATAACACATTCAATCTTTCCATGTGCAGGTAAATCCTAGTTAGGATTGCATATTCAATACACATAATTGACTCTTCTGCTTGCATAATTTCAGAACTGCACCAAGAAGTGTGTGTCTACCTAGTATATGATAAGGAATAGAACAGTTGGTATAGGCTCGATGCAGCCGTCAACTTGCAGAGTGCTTTCTAGCTCAACTGCTCAAGGAGATGATCAATTGGATCCTCCTAGCAAGACGTGCACATATAGAACGTTGGCTGTCCCAACCTTTATTGATTCCTACACTAGCAAGGTTCCACACGTAGAGGAAGACTTGATGGAATAGAGTCTCCAAGTTCAGCATAAACTAAACATCCATTATCCATTATTGAATAAAGAGTGCAATCAGGTAAAAATAGTAAAGTTCCATAGTTTTCCCATTCTCTAGCTTACAAGGAAGACAACCTAAAAAAAGGAACACAACCTCAAAGGCCAGCGAACCACAGTCGTCGGAGGTCAATCTAAGTACAAAAATTTGCCAAGTGAAGGCTTCAAATAATTGATGCACCTTTTATCAAATGCCTTTGTTTCATATATGTTTGCACAAGTTTGATCAATTTACTGCATTATATTTATTTATTTAGCAAAACCTAAACATTTTCAGATTAAACAAATACAACTATTCATTTAAGCTCGCAAAATAGGACATATGATTCCCTAGCAAATTCATTAGCCATTTCATACTACAAAAATGAAGAATTCCCAGATGACAAACAATGTAAAAAAATTTATCATTAAAGATCACCTGTTGAACAACAAGCACTCATTGGCTCATATCCCCGGGCAGATAGAAGACCATGTAATGGATTCATCATATGATAATTTTAAGATTTAACAACCGGGTATTTCCATAGCTCACTGGTTAACCAACCAAGGCAAGTCAAGCAAATACAGCAGAGGTTGTACAATTACCAATTCTCATGATCAAATCAAGAAAAAACAGTAAAGATACATGTTCCATGACTTCAGGTTCAGGACTATACAATAAAACTGCATGACTTGGAGCTGCGAACACTACCAATGGCAGAACAATCTATCAGAAGCCATTACATGAATAAAGCACCTTGTTTCTCAAAATGATAAAGCATTTATTTAGGACCATGTACGCCATCAGGATCAACTCCGCAATGTCCACCCTCCTCACTGTTAAACATTGATAGTTAACAATCTGCAGTGACACAATTCTGACACTTAACCGTTGGTAACCACTTGGAAATTTTCTTTTGGTTGGGAACATATAAAATGACAAGATATCGAGGTAGAAAAACTGCAAGTGGCCTGTTCTCTTTTTTGTAAAATGTAATTTCGTAGCAGGTAAATTTGTTATTCATACTGAATAACACATTCAATCTTTCCATGTGCAGGTAAATCCTAGCTAGGATTGCATATTAAACACAGATAATCTACTCTTCTGCTTGCATAATTTCAGAACTACACCAAGAAGTGTGTGTCTACCTAGTATATGATAAGGAATAGAATTGTTGGTACAGGGTCGATGCAGCTGTCAACTTGCCAAGTGCTTTCTAGCTCAACTGCTCAAGGAGATGATCAATTGGATCCTCGTGGCAAGACGCGCACATACAGAACGCTGGCTGCCCTGACCTTTATTGATTCCTACACTGGCAAGGTTGCACATGTAGAGGAAGACTTGATGGAACAGAGTCTCCAAGTTCAGCGTAAACTAAACATCCATTATCCATTATTGAATAAAGAGTGCAATCAGGTAAAAATAGTAAAGTTCCATAGTTTTTCCATTCTCTATCTTACAAGGAAGACAACTTAAAAAAAGGAACACAACCTCAAAGGCCAGCGAAACACAGTCATCGGAGGTCAATCTAAGTACAAAAATTTGCCAAGTGAAGGCTTCAAATAATTGATGCACCTTTTATCAAATGCCTTTGTTTCATATATGTTTGCATGATTTTGATCAATTTACTGCATTATATTTATTTATTTAGCAAAACCTGAACATTTTCGGATTAAACAAACACAACTATTCATTTAAGCTCGCCAAATAGGACATATGATTCCCTAGCAAATTCATTAGCCATTTCATACTACAAAAATGAAGAATTCCCAGATGACAAACAATGTAAAAAAATTTATCAGTAAAGATCACCTGTTGAACAACAAGCACTCATTGGCTCATATCCCCGGGCAGATAGAAGACCATGTAATGGATTCATCATATGATAGTTTTAAGGTTTAACCACCGGGTATTTCCATAGCTCACTGGTTAACCAACTAAGGCAAGTCAAGCAAATACAACAGAGTTTGTACAATTACCAATTCTCATGATCAAACCAAGAAAAAGGAGTAAAGATACATGTTCCATGACTTCAGGTTCAGGACTATACAATAAAACTGCATGACTTGGAGCTGCGAACACTACCAATGGCAGAACAATATGTCATAAGCCATTACATGAATAATGCACCTTGTTTCTCAAAATGATAAAAGCATCTATTTAGGACCATGTACACCATCAGGATCAACTCCCCAATGTCCACCCTCCTCACTGTTAAACATTGATAGTTAACAATCTGTAGTGCCACAATTCTGAAACTTAACCGTCGGTAACCACTTGGAAATTTTCTTTAGGTTGAGAACATATAAAATGACAAGATATCGAGGTAGAAAAACTACAAGTGGCCTTTCTCTTTTTCATAAAATGACATCTAATTTCGTAGCAGGTAAATCTGTTATTCATACTGAATAACACATTCAATCTTTCCATGTGCAGGTAAATCCTAACTAGGATTGCATATTCAATACACATAATCGACTCTTCTGCTTGCATAATTTCAGAACTGCACCAAGAAGTGTGTGTCTACCTAGTATATGATAAGGAATAGAATTGTTGGTACAGGGTCGATGCAGCCGTCAACTTGCCGAGTGCTTTCTAGCTCAACTGCTCAAGGAGATGATCAATTGGATCCTCTCGACAAGACACGCACATACAGAACGCTGGCTGCCGCAACCTTTATTGATTCCTACACTGGCAAGGTTCCACACGTAGAGAAAGACTTGATGGAACAGAGTCTCCAAGTTCAACGTAAACTAGACATCCATTATCCATTATTGAATAAAGAGTGCAATTAGGTAAAAATAGTAAAGTTCCATACTTTTCCCATTCTCTAGCTTACAAGGAAGACAGCCTAAAAAAGGAACACAACCTCAAAGGCCAGCGAAACACAGTCGTCGGAGGTCAATCTAAGTACACAAATTTGCCAAGTGAAGGCTTCAAATAATTGATGCACCTTTTATCAAATGCCTTTGTTTCATATATGTTTGCATGAGTTTGATCAATTTACTGCATTATATTTATTTATTTAGCAAAACCTAAACATTTTCAAATTAAACAAACACAACTATTCATTTAAGCTCACGAAATAGGACATATGATTCCCTAGCAAATTACTTAGACATTTCATACTACAAAAATGAAGAATTCCTAGATGACAAACAATGTATTAAATTTTATCAGCAAAGATCACCTCTTGAACAACAAGCACTCATTGGCTCATATCCCGAGGCAGATAGAAGACTATGTAATGGATTCATCATTTGATAATTTTAAGATTTAACAACCGGGTATTTCCATAGCTCACTGGTTAACCAACCAAGGCAAGTCAAGCAAATACAACAGAGGTTGTACAATTACCAATTCTCATGATCAAATCAAGAAAATACAGTAAAGATACATGTTCCATGACTTCAGGTTTAGGACTATAGAATAAAACTGCATGACTTGGAGCTGCGAACACTACCAATGGCAGAACAATGTGTCAGAAACCATTACATGAATAAAGCACCTTGTTTCTCAAAATTATAAAGCATCTATTTAAGACTATGTACGCCATCAGGATCAACTCCCCAATGTCCACCCTCCTCACTGTTAAACATTGATAGTTAACAATCACCAGTGACACAATTCTGACACTTAACCGTCGGTAACCACTTGGAAATTTTCTTTTGGTTGACAACATATAAAATGACAAGATATCGAGGTAGAAAAACTGCAAGTGGCCTGTTCTCTTTTTCATAAAATGACATCTAATTTCGTAGCAGGTAAATCTGTTATTCATACTGAATAACATATTCAATCTTTCCATGTGCAGGTAAATCCTAGCTAGGATTGCATATTCAATACACATAATCGACTCTTCTGCTTGCATAATTTCAGAACTGCACCAAGAAGTGTGTGTCTACCTATATGATAAGGAATAGAATTGTTGGTACAATGTCGATGCAGCTGTCAACTTGCCGAGTGTTTTCTAGCTCAACTGCTCAAGGAGATGATCAATTGGATCCTCTCGACAAGACGCGCTCATACAGAACCTTGGTTGCCCCAACCTTTATTGATTCCTACACTGGCAAGGTTCCACACGTAGAGGTAGGCTTGATGGAACAGAGTCTCCAAGTTCAGCGTAAACTAAACATCCATTATCCATTATTGAATAAAGAGTCCAATCAGGGAAAAATACTAAAGTTCCATAGTTTTCCCATTCTCTAGCTTACAAGGAGGACAACCTAAAAAAGGAACACAACCTCAAAGGACAGGGAAAAACAGTCGTCGGAGGTCAATCTAAGTACAAAAAGTTGTACCGCAACATAAATGCAGATGAGATTAGAGCCGTACCAGACACTGAATAAAGTTCACAATCATGTAATCAGGTCACATTTCTTAATTTTCCCATTAGCAAGATAAGAAGGAAGACGACCTTAAAGATCACTAATAAACAACTGGGTAATTATCATGAAAATCAACATACCAAGTTGAAATTATGTTCGAATATTCCAACCATTTGACCAAAAGATAGCAGGACAGCAAATTAAATTAAATTAATGATGTTAGGAGATAAGATCACCATCCCAACCATGTGGTGTGGCCCCCCTTCTCCCACTTCTTCTATTTTAGTTCTATCATCTACTGTGTATCAAGCATGTAAGCTCTTGACACACCCAGGCCATTCAAGTCAAGTAGTCTCACGACCTTCATTTTCTTGTATTCCAACAACTTATTCTTTGATACGCCTCTGTTCTTAGCACGAGGCTCCATCCTCTTGTTCCCTACAACCATCGTCTACTAGTTTGCCTTCCTAGCTTTGTTCTGGCCGGCGGCAGCACGTCAAAAACCAAGGAAATAAAGATATCCAAAACTGCCCAACGCCAGCTGAATTGGTTAACGCTCTGATGCTAACAGGAAGTCAACTGAACTGACGATAAGGACACAAATATCTCTGATTGTTCTCCAAATTACAAATGAAGAGGCTAGGTGATACCTGCTTTGGCCTTGGAAATCTTCAGAGCAGTCATCGATGGGTTGGAGGCGTTGATACAGTGAGGGACCATAGTATGCTCCTTCGTCCGTTTCCATGAGCTGGGAATTCCAACGAGCACCCTCCCCTCCTCCTCGACCTCCGCCACCGCCTCCACCGATCTAGCTCGTGTACCTCTCCTTCTCCTCCTTTTCTTTGTCGCCGCCTCTACAACCGCAGCTCGCGCACCTCTCCTCCTCCTAGATGTTCGTCGCCACTTCCAAGCCCGTGGCTCAAAAGCCTCGGACCACCATGACCCCTACCCCGCCGTCGCATTGGTCTGTGGTCTTAGCACCCCATCCAGGTGCGGTTTCGTTGGCACAAGGTCAAGGGTGGGGCGGCACAAAATTAATGGGGATAGAGGGAGGCGGCCGTGGTCGCCGGAGAGAGGGGCGTCCGATGGAGAGGGACGGGGAGAGGGCGTCCTTTGATGGAGAGGCATCGGGGTGGTCGCGAGGGAGGGGGTGGGGAGGCTTTCGTTCGGGAGAGAGATCTGGGGATGGAGACAGGCGGGGGAAGAAGTGGAGACGTGCGGGTTGTTTCGGTTTTTTCCATGGCCTCGAACGTGGGATTTTTTCTGTGATTTTTTTGCTCGGGGAGGATGCATACGAGGGCTGGTTGAACCATCATGACAACGGCAGATTCCCCTTCAATAGTAGAGATAGATACGGCCAGTTGCAATCTCTAAGCATTTGTTGAAGGAAATATTCCCTAGAGGCAATGATAAAGTTATTATTTATTTCCTTATATCATGATAAATGTTTATTATTCATGCTAGAATTGTATTAACCGGAAACATAATACATGTGTGAATACATAGACAAACATAGTGTCACTAGTATGCCTCTACTTGACTAGCTCGTTTATCAAAGATGGTTATGTTTCCTAGCCATGGACAAAAGAGTTATCATTTGATTAACGGGATCACATCATTAGGAGAATGATATGATTGACTTGACCCATTCCGTTAGCTTAGCACTTGATCGTTTAGTATGTTGCTATTGCTTTCTTCATGACTTATACATGTTCCTGTAACTATGAGATTATGCAACTACCGTTTACCGGAGGAACACTTTGGGTGCTACCAAACGTCACAACGTAACTGGATGATTATAAAGGAGTACTACAGGTGTCTCCAAAGGTACATGTTGGGTTGGCGTATTTTGAGATTAGGATTTGTCGATTGTTGGAGAGGTATCTCTGGGCCCTCTCGGTAATGCACATCACTATAAGCCTTGCAAGCAATGTGACTAATGAGTTGGTTGCGGGATGACGCATTACGTAACGAGTAAAGAGACTTGCCAGTAACGAGATTGAACTAGGTATTGAGATACCAACGATCGAATCTCGGGCAAGTAACATACCGATGACAAAGGGAACAATGTATGTTGTTATGCGGTTTGACCAATAAAGATCTTCGTAGAATATGTGGGAGCCAATATGGGTATCCAGGTCCCGCTATTGGTTATTAACCGGAAACAAGTTCTAGGTCATGTCTACATAGTTCTCGAACCCGTAGGGTCCGCACGCTTAACGTTTCGTTGACGATATAGTATTATATGAGTTATGTATGTTGGTAACCGAATGTTATTCGGAGTCACGGATGAGATCATGGACATGACGAGGAACTCCGGAATGGTCCGGAGATAAAGTTTGATATATGGGATAATAGTGTTTGATCTCCGGAAGAGTTACGGAATTCACCGGAAGGGGTTCCGGATGTTTCCCGAAATGTTTGGGTACGAGAACACGTTATTTGGGCCAAAGGGGAAAGCCCACAAGGTTTTGGAAAGCGCAAAAGGAGGTTTTGCAGAGTCCAGGGGCCAGACGCCAGGGTCCCTGGCGTCTGGGTCCAAACGCCGGGAACCCTGGCGTCTGGCCCTGGAGTCTGAGAAGGACTCTTGCCTTTCAGGTGAAACCGACTTTGTGGAGGCTTTTACTCCAAGTTTTGACCCCAAGGCTCAACATATAAATAGAGGGGAAGGGCTAGCACCAAAGAGACATCAAGAAACACCAAGCCGTGTGCCGGCAACCCCGTCCCCTCTAGTTTATCCTCCGTCATAGTTTCCGTAGTGCTTAGGCGAAGCCCTGCGGAGGTTGTTCTTCACCAACACCGTCACCACGCTGTCGTGCTGCCGGAACTCATCTACTACTTCGCCCGTCTTGCTAGATCGAGAAGGCGAGGACGTCATCGAGCTGAACGTGTGTAGAACTCGGAGGTGCCGTGCGTTCGGTACTTGGATCGGTCGGATTGTGAAGACGCACGACTACATCAACCGCGTTGATAAACGCTTCCGCTTAGCGATCTTCAAGGGTATGAAGATACACTCCTCCTCTCGTTGCTTTGCATCACCATGATCTTGTGTGTGCATAGGATTTTTTTTGAAATTACTACGTTCCCCAAGAGTGGCATCCGAGCCTAGGTTTTATGCGTTGATGTTATATGCACGAGTACAACACAAGTGAGTTGTGGGCGATACAAGTCATACTGCTTACTAGCATGTCATACTTTGGTTCGGCGGTATTGTTGGATGAAGCGGCCCAGACCGACATTACGCGTACGCTTACGCGAGACTGGTTTTACCGCCGTGCTTTGCACACAGGTGACTAGCGGGTGTCTGTTTCTTCAACTTTAGTTGAACCGAGTGTGGCTACGCCCGGTCCTTGCGAAGGTTAAAACAGCACTAACTTGACAAACTATCATTGTGGTTTTGATGCGTAGGTAAGAACGGTTCTTTCTCAGCCCGTAGCAGCCACGTAAAATTTGCAACAACAAAGTAGAGGACGTCTAACTTGTTTTTGCAGGGCATGTTGTGATGTGATATGGTCAAGACGTGATGAGATATAAGTTGTTGTATGAGATGATCATGTTTTGTTGAAGTTATCGGCAACTGACAGAAGTCCTATGGTTGTCTCTTTGTTGCATAAGATGCAAGTGCCAAATAATTGCTTTACTTTACCGCTATGCGATAGCAATAGTTGCAAGAGCAATGGTTGGCGAGATGACCATGTGATGACACATTGATATAGATCAAGATGATGAAGATCATGGTGTCATGCCGGTAACGATAGAGATCATGACAGTACTTTGGGGATGGAGATCATGGCCATATCATGTCACATATTTTAATTGCATATGATGTTTATCTATTATACATCTTATTCTGTTTTGATTGACGGTAGCATTTTAATATGATCTCTCACTAAAATTATCAAGAAGTGTTCTCCCTGAGTATGCACCGTTGCGAAAGTTCTTCGTGCTGAGACACCACGTGATGATCGGGTGTGATAGGCTCTACGTTCAAATACAACGGGTGCAAAACAGTTGCACACGCAGAATACTTAGGTTAAACTTGATGAGCCTAGCATATACAGATATGGCCTCAGAACACGGAGACCAAAAGGTCGAGCGTGAATCATATAGTAGATATGATCAACATAGTGATGTTCACCATTGAAAACTACTCCATCTCACGTGATGATCGGACATGGTTTAGTTGATTTGGATCACGTGATCACTTAGATGACTAGAGAGATGTCTGTCTAAGTGGGAGTTCTTAAGTAATATGATTAATTGAACTTAAATTTATCATGAACTTAGTCCTGGTAGTATTTTGCAAATTATGTTGTAGATCAATAGCTCGCGTTGTTGTTTTCATATGTTTATTTTGATATGTTCCTAGAGAAAATTGTGTTGAAAGATGTTAGTAGCAATGATGCAGATTGGATCTGTGATCTGAGGTTTATCCTCATTGCTGCATAGAAGAATTATGTCCTTAATGCACCGCTAGGTGACAGACCTATTGCAGGAGCAGATGCAGACGTTATGAACGTTTGGCTAGCTCAATATGATGACTACTTGATAGTTTAGTGCACCATGCTTAACGGCTTAGAATCGGGACTTCAAAGACATTTTGAACGTCATGGACCATATGAGATGTTCCAGGAGTTGAAGTTAATATTTCAAGCAAATACCCGAGTTGAGAGATATGAAATGTCCAACAAGTTCTATGGCTAAAAGATGGAGGAGAATCGCTCAACTAGTGAGCATGTGCTCAGATTGTCTGGGTAGTACAATCGCTTGAATCAAGTGGGAGTTAATCTTCCAGATAAGATAGTGATTGACAGAATTCTCCAGTCACCATCACCAAGTTAGTAGAACTTTGTGATGAACTATAGTATGCAAGGGATGACGAAAACGATTCCCAAGCTCTTCGTGATGTTGAAATCGACGAAGGTAGAAATCAAGAAAGAGCATCAAGTGTTGATCGTTGACAAGATCACTAGTTTCAAGAAAAGGGCAAAGGGAAAGAAAGGGAACTTCAACTAGAATGACAAGCAAGTTGTCACTCCCACGAAGAAGCCCAAAGACTGAAACTGAGTGCTTACACTTCAAAGGAAATGGTCACTGGAAATGGAAATACCCTAAATATTTGGTGGATAAGAAGGATGGCAAACTGAACAAGAGTATATTTGATATACAAGTTATTGATGTGTACCTTACTAGTGTTTATAGTAACCCCTGAGTATTTGATACTTGTTCAGTCGCTAAGATTAGTAACACGAAACAGGAGTTACAGAATAAACAGAAACTAGTTGAGGGTGAAGTGACGATGTGTGTTGGAAGTGGTTCCAAGATTGATATGATCATCATTGCACACTCCCTATACTTTCGGGATTAGTGTTGAACCTAAATAAATGTTATTTGGCGTTTGCGTTGAGCATGAATATGATTTGATCATGTTTATTGCAATACGGTTATTCATTTAAAGTCAAAGAATAATTGTTGTTCTGTTTACATGAATGAAACCTTCGATGGTCATACACCCAATGAAAATAGTTTGTTGGATCTCGATCGTAGTGATACACATATTCATAATATTGATGCCAAAAGATGCAAAGTTAATAATGATAGTGCAACTTATTTGTGGCACTGCCGTTTGGGTCATATCGGTGTAAAGCGCATGAAGAAACTCCATAAAGATGGATTGTCGGAATCACTTGGTTATGAATCATTTGATGCTTGCAAACCGTGCCTTTTGGGCAAGATGACTAAAACTCTGTTCTCCGGAACAATGGAAAGAGCTACTGACTTATTGGAAATAATACATACCGATGTATGCGATCCGATGAGTGTTAAGGCTTGTGGCAAGTATCGTTATTTTGTAACCTTCACAGATGATTTGAGCAGATATGGGTATATCTACTTAATGAAACATAAGTCTGAAATAGTTGAAAAGTTCAAAGAATTTTAGAGTGAAGTGGAAAAATCATCATAACAAGAAAAATAAAGTTTCTACAATCTGATCGTGGAGACGAATATTTGAGTTATGAGTTTGGTCTTCATTTGAAACAATGTGAAATAGTTCCGCAACTCACGCCATCTGGAACACCACAATGTAATGGTGTGTCCGAACGTCGTAATCGTACTTTACTAGATATGGTGCGATCTATGATGTCTCTTATCGGTTTACCACTATCGTTTTGGGGTTATGCATTAGAGACAACCGCATTCACGTTTAATAGGGCAACATCTAAATCCGTTGAGACGACACCGTATGAACTGTGGTTTTGCGAGAAACCAAAGTTGTCGTTTCTTAAAGTTTGGGGCTGCGATGCTTATGTGAAAAAGTTTTCACCTGATAAGCTCGAACCCAAATCGGAGAAGTGCATCTTCATAGAATACCCAAAGGTAACTATTGGGTACACCTTCTATCACAGATCCGAAAGCAAGATTCGTTGCTAAGATGGATCCTTTCTAGAGAAGGAGTTTCTCTCGAAGGAAGTGAGTGGGAGGAAAGTAGAACTTGATAAGGTAATTGTACCTTCTCCCAAATTGGAAAGTAGTTCATCACAGAAATCAGTTCCAGTGATGCCTACACCGATTAGTGAGGAAGTTAATGATGATGATCATGAAGCTTCAGATCAAGTTACTACCAAACCTCGTAGGTCTTCCAGAATAAGATCCGCACCAAAGTGGTACAGTAATCCCGTTCTAGAAGTCATGTTACTAGACCGTGATGAACCTACGAACTATGAGGAAGCCATGATGAGCCCAGATTCCGCGAAATGGCTTGAGGCCATGAAATCTGAGATAGGATCCATGTATGAGAACTAAGTATGGACTTTGATTGACTTGCTCAATGATCAGCAAGCCATGTTAAATAAATGGATCTTCAAGAGGAAGACGGACATTGATAGTAGTGTTACTATCTACAAAGCTCGACTTGTCACAAAAAGGTTTTTGACAAGTTCAAGGTGTTGACTACAATGAGATTTTCTCAACTGTAGCGATGCTTAAGTCTGTCCGAATCATGTTAGCAATTGTCACCTGTTATGAAATCTGGCAAATGGATGTCAAAAACTACATTCTTTAATGGATTTATTAAAGAAGAGTTGTATATGATGCAACCAGAAAGTTTTGTTAATCCTAAAGGTACTAACAAAATGTGCAAGCTCCAACGATCCATCAATGGACTGGTGCAAGCATCTCGGAGTTGGAATATACGCTTTGATGAGTTGATCAAAGCATATGGTTTTATACAGACTTTTGGAAAGGCCTGTATTTACAAGAAAGTGAGTGGGAGCTCTGTAGCATTTCTGATATTATATGTGCAAGACATATTGTTGATTGGAAATGATATAGAATTTCTGGATAGCATAAAAGGATACTCGAATAAAAGGTTTTTCAATGAAAGACCTCGGTGAAGCTGCTTACATATTGAGCATCAAGATCTATTGAGATAGATCAAGACGCTTGATAAGTTTTTTCAATAAGTACATACCTTGTCAAGATTTTGAAATAGTTCAAAATGGAACAGTCAAAGAAAGAGTTCTTGCCTGTGTTGCAAAGGTGTGAAATTGAGTAAGACTCAAGACCCGACCATGACAGAAAATAGAAAGAGAATGAAAGTCATTCCCTATGCATCAGTCATAGGTTCTATAAAAATATGCCATGCTATGGACCAGACCTATTGTATAATCTGCCCTGGTTTAGCAAGGGAGTACAATAGTGATCTAGGAGTAGATCACTGGACATTGGTCAAAATTATCCTTAGTAGAATAAGGATATGTTTCTCGATTATGGAGGTGATAAAAGAGTTCGTCGTAAATAGTTACATCGATGCAAGCTTTTACACTGATCCAGATGACTCTAAGTCTCAATCTGGATACATATTTAAAGTGGGAACAATTAGCTAGAGTAGCTCCATGCAAAGCATTGTAGACATAGAATATTTGCAAAATACATACGACTCTGTAATATGACAGACCCGTTGACTAAACTTCTCTCATGAGCAAAACATGATCATACCTTAGTACTCTTTGGGTATTAATCACATAGCGATGTGAACTAGATTATTGACTCTAATAAACCCTTTGGGTGTTGATCACATGACGATGTGAACTATGGGTATTAATCACATACAGATGTGAATATTGGTGTTGAATCACATGCTGATGTGAACTAGATTATTGGTGTTGAATCACATGCAAGTGGGAGACTGAAGGAAATATGCCCTAGAAGAAATAATAAAGTTATTATTTATTTCCTTATATCATGATAAATGTTTATTATTCATGCTAGAATTGTATTAAACGGAAACATAATACATGTGTGAATACATAGAAAAACATAGTGTCACTAGTATGCCTCTACTTGACTAGCTCGTTTATCAAAGATGGTTATGTTTCCTAGCCATGGACAAAAGAGTTGTCATTTGATTAACGGGATCACATCATTAGGAGAACGATATGATTGACTTGACCCATTCCGTTAGCTTAGAACTTGATCGTTTAGTATGTTGCTATTGCTTTCTTCATGACTTATACATGTTCCTGTAACTATGAGATTATGAAACTCCCGTTTACCGGAGGAACACTTTGGGTGCTACCAAACGTCACAACGTAACTGGGTGATTATAAAGGAGTACTACAGGTGTCTCCAAAGGTACATGTTGGGTTGGCGTATTTCAAGATTAGGATTTGTCACTCCGATTGTTGGAGAGGTATCTCTGGGCCCTCTCGGTAATGCACATCACTATAAGCCTTGTAAGCAATGTGACTAATGAGTTGGTTGCGGGATGACGCATTACGTAACGAGTAAAGAGACTTGCCAGTAACGAGATTGAACTAGGTATTGAGATACCAACGATCGAATCTCGGGCAAGTAACATACCGATGACAAAGGGAACAACGTATGTTGTTATGCGGTTTGACCGATAAAGATCTTCGTAGAATATGTGGGAGCCAATATGGGCATCCAGGTCCCGCTATTGGTTATTAACCGGAAACAAGTTCTAGGTCATGTCTACATATTTCTCGAACCCGTAGGGTCCGCACGCTTAACGTTTTGTTGATGATATAGTATTATATGAGTTATGTATGTTGGTAACCGAATGTTGTTCGGAGTCACGGATGAGATCATGGACATGACGAGGAACTCCGGAATGGTCTGGAGATAAAGTTTGATATATGGGATAATAGTGTTTGATCTCCGGAAGAGTTACGGAATTCACCGGAAGGGGTTCCGGATGTTTCCCGAAATGTTTGGGTACGAGAACACGTTATTTGGGCCAAAGGGGAAAGCCCACAAGGGTTTTGGAAAGCGCAAAAGGAAGTTTTGCAGAGTCCAGGGGCCAGATGCCAGGTTCCCTGGCGTCTGGGTCCAGACGCGGGAACCCTGGCGTCTGGCCCTAGAGTCCGAGAAGGACTCTTGCCTTTCGGGTGAAACCGACTTTGTGGAGGCTTTTGCTCCAAGTTTCGAACCCAAGGCTCAACATATAAATAGAGGGGCAGGGCTAGCACCAAAGAAACATCAAGAAACACCAAGCCGTGTGCCGACAACCCCGTCCCCTCTAGTTTATCCTCCATCATAGTTTCCGTAGTGCTTAGGCGAAGCCCTGCGGAGATTGTTCTTCACCAACACCGTCACCACGCTGTCGTGCTGCCTGAACTCATCTACTACTTCGCCCGTCTTGCTGGATCGAGAAGGCGCGGACGTCATCGAGCTGAACGTGTGTAGAACTCGGAGGTGCCGTGCGTTCGGTACTTGGATCGGTTGGATTGTGAAGACGTACGACTACATCAACCGCGTTGATAAACTCTTCTGCTTAGCGATCTTTAAGGGTATGAAGATACAGTCCTCCTCTCGTTGCTTTGCATCACCATGATCTTGTGTGTGCGTAGGAAATTTTTTGAAATTACTACGTTCCCCAACATTTGTACCCTTTGTGAAGATTACTATAGCCAAGAAAAACACATTGGGTGGATCGAAACTTGAGCTTGTGGCGATTATATGGACATAAATTTGGGTAGCAAGCACACCCAATTTTTTTAAGGGAATTGTAATCAGGTGTTTGATGATATGATCGCTCTAATGGAGTAGAGTTACCAATGACCTTACTAGGAAGGCGATTCATAAGATAGGTGGCTGCAGTGAATGCTTTATCCCAATATTTGAGAGGCATGGAGGCATGTGCAAGTAGGAAGAGGCCAACTTCAACAACATGGCGATGTTTTCTCTCAGCAGAGCTGTTTTGCTGATGAGCATGAGGGCAAGAGACATGATGTTCAATGCCTATGCTACGGAAGAAAGAGTTGAGCTTTTCATACTCCCCTCCGCAGTCACTTTGGACTGCCAAATTTTTTCTATTAAAATGCCTTTCAACAAGCTTTTGGAATTCTTGAAACACAGAAAAAACTTCAGATTTATGCTTTAACAAGTAAATCCAAGTAATCTTGCTAAAATCATCAATGAAACTGACATAATATTTTTTTCTTCCAAAAGAATCTCTAGCATGACCCCATACATCACTGAAAATAAGCTCTAAAGGAGCATGAGATACACTATTTGACCTAGGATAAGGGAGTTGATGACTCTTGGCACACTGACAAGCTTCATAAATGGATTCACTGGATTGACTAGATGATAAGGGCAAATTGCCTTTATTAACTACTTGTTTGACTATGATTGATGATGGGTGTCCTAATCTTTGATGCCACCGTGCCAAAGAGGGCTTGATGGCAGAAAAATCATGATGATGCTTGTGTTTGAATGCTATAGATGAGATGGGGGTAGAGCCCTCCAATGCATCTACCGTGATGAAGTAGTTCCCTCATTGCCCGATCCTTTATAAAAAAGTAACGAGGGTGAGTTTCAAAGAAGACATTATTATCGGTGGCTAAACGAGACATAGATGCAAGGTTTTTATCAGCTTGAGGAACATGAAGGACATCGTTTAGAACAAGATCATGTTTAAGAGTAGGGGAATTAATAAAAGCTTGACCGATGTGTCGAATATCCATACCTCCCCCACTTGCAGTATGAATTTGATCGTTGCCAAGGTATTTCTCCCGAAGAGCGAGTTGCTCTAGTTCACCAGTAACGTGGTCGGTTGCACTAGAGTCAACGTACCACACGCCATCGCCCCCTTGCTGGCGCATAGCTGCAGCAACAAGGCGTGAATCGGGGACAAAGTCTTCATCATACCGGTGCCAGCAGTCCATAACTTCATGCCTGCATTTTTGTAGAGTTGGCACCGAGGACGTCCCCGGGAGGAAGAGGGGCGGCGGTCGGAGTTGTTGTTGAAGCCGCCACCTACTGGTTTGTTGGTGTAGTTGCCGGAGTTGTTGTAGCCGCCGTAGCTGCTGTAGCCGCCGCAGCTGCTGTAGCCGCCATCTCCTTGAGAGTTGCCACACCCGCGCCCATCGGTGCGAGACTGCCCGTGGTGACCGCGCCCACGGCCACGACCACGAGAGACAGCGTTGGCAGAAGATTAACGAAGGTTGGTGCCGTGAAGAAGGCTGGGGTGGGCATCAAAGCTCAGGATCTAGCTGTAGAGCTCCTTAACCATGATCGATTCCACCCGAGCAGCGAGCACCGAGACGACAGGGTTGTACTCCATGTCCAGTCCAACGAGAATTTTGGAGATGATCACCGGATCGAAGAGCGCGGCGGCAGTACATGCAACTTCATCTATGAGACTTTTAATTTTGCCAAGATACTCGACCATGGTCATATTACCTTTCTGAAGATTGGTCAGCTTGATGCGGGTGTTAATGGCTTGAGCTTGACTCTGAGCAGCAAACATGGCATGAATTGCACGCCAAACTTCGGCCGGCGTCTGTAACGTGGCGACCTGTGCAAGAATATCGCGGGAAAGAGAGCCCATCAAATATCCTTGAAGTTGTTGTTGTTGTGCATACCAGAGGGTCCTTGCAAAGTTGGCAATCTGCTCGTCTTTGCCATCCTTGGTGATGGTGAGTGTGGGCGGCGGTGCCGGGCTCTTCTCGTCGAGGTGGTGCTCCATCTGTGCTCCTTTGATCTGCGGCAGCACGACGGCCTTATAGAGAAGAAAGTTCCTCCTCGTCAACTTCTCATGTGGTGGTGGTCCGAGGGATGTAGTGGTGGTGGTGGATGATGAGGCGAAGGTGGAGGAGGAGGTGGTGGAAAGTGCACCCATGGTGCTGGGCGACATGGCGGCGGAGGTGGTAGACATGCTCTCGATGGAGGAAGGTAGCTAGATGCGTTCTTGTTGAGGAAGAGGCTCTGTTACCATGTCAAATAGTATGGGAAGCGTAGAACCCTTTGCTCGCGCTGCATTGCATTATATAGGACATATGCGGTGGCTTACAAGATTGGATTGATACTAGATCGATTGGTTACAGAAGAAGATTCGGAAGAGGTTGAAACAGAAGAAGAGATAGAATAGAATTACAATTCAAAGAGAATTCTATCCCTATACAACAACTAATTCTAATAGTCACCAGAATGAGCTTGCGCCTCTTCTCCAACTTCCTGTTATCCTTGTTGCTCATTTGCTTGTGGTCCAACATGAAGAAGACAACGTGAATTACCACGCACAACAACATAGTGGCCGACAAGGTTATGGGCTTAATGATAACCCACAAGTATAGGGGATCGCAATAGCTTTCGAGGGTAGAGTATTCAACCCAAATTTATTGATTCGACACAATGGGAGCCAAATAATATTCTTGAGTATTAGCAGTTGAGTTGTCAATTCAACCACACCTGGATAACTTAGTATCTGCAACAAAGTGTTTAGTAGCAAAAGTGGTATGCTAATAATAGTAACGGTAGCAAAAGTAAAGATAAATGTTTTTGGGCTTTTGTAGTAGTTGTAACAGTAGCAACGGAAAAGTAAATAAGCGAAGAACAATATGTGAAAAGCTCGTAGGCAATGGATTAGTGATGGATAATTATGCCGAATGCAATTCCTCATGTAATAGCTATAACATAGGGTGATATAGAACTAGCTCCAATTCATCAATGTAATGTAGGCACGTATTCCGTAAATAGTCATACGTGCTTATGGAAAAGAACTTGCATGACATCTTTTGTCCTACCCTCCCGTTGCAGCGGGGTCCTTACGGAAACTAAGGGATATTAAGGCCTCCTTTTAATAGAGAACCGGAACAAAGCATTAACACATAGTGAATACATGAACTCCTCAAACTATGGTCATCATCGAGAAGTATCCCGATTATTGTCACTTCGGGGTTGTCGGATCATAACACATAATAGGTGACTATAGACTTGCAAGATAGGATCAAGAACACACATATATTCATGAAAACATAATAGGTTCAGATCTGAAATCATGGCACTCGGGCCCTAGTGACAAGCATTAAGCATAGCAAAGTCATAGCAACATCAATCTTAGAACATAGTGGATACTAGGGATCAAACCCTAACAAAACTAACTTGATTACATGGTAAATCTCATCCAACCCATCACCGTCCAGCAAGCCTACGATGGAATTACTCACGCACAACGGTGAGCATCATGAAATTGGTGATGGAGGATGGTTGATGATGATGACAGCGACGAATACCCCTCGCCGAAGCCCCAAACGGACTCCAGATCAGCCCTCCCGAGAGAGATTAGGGCTTGGCGGCGGCTCCGTGTCGTGAAATGTGATGAAACTTTCTCCCTGATTTTTTTCTCCACGGACGTGAATATATGGAGTTGGAGTTGAGGTCGGAGGAGGTCCAGGGGGCCCACGAGATAGGGGGCCGCGCCCTAGGGGGGGGGGGCGCCCACTGTCTCGTGGACAGGCCGTGGGCCCCCTGGCACTAATTCTTTCGCCAAAAATTCTTATTAAATGTGAAAAGTGCCTCCGTGGATTTCTAGGACATTCTGAGAACTTCTCTTTTCTACACATAAAACAACATCATGGCAGTTTTGCTGAAAACAGCGTCAGTCCGGGTTAGTTTCATTCAAATCATGCAAATTAGAGTCCAAAACAAGGGCAAAAGTGTTTGGAAAAGTAGATACATTGGAGACGTATCAACTCCCCCAAGATTAAACCTTTGCTTGTCCTCAAGCAATTCAGTTGATAAACTGAAAGTGATAAAGAAAAACTTTTACAAACTCTGTTGCTCTTGTTGTTGTAACATGAAAAGCCAGCATTCAAGTTTCAGCAAATATTATGAACTAACCATACTAAGAATAACACATAGGTCTCACAGTTACTCATACCAATAAAATAATCAACTAGTGAGCCATAATAATAAAACTTAGATGACAACACTTTCTCAAAATAATCATAACATGATATCACAAAATGGTATCTCGCTAGCCCTTTCTGAGACCGCAAATCATAAATGAAGAGCACCTTTAAAGATCAAGGACTGACTAAATATTGTAATTCATGGCAAAAGAGATTCAGTCAAGTCATACCCAATATAAACCAATAATAATGAATGCAAATGACAGTGTGCTCTCCTGCGGGTGCTTTTTTAATAAGAAGGGTGATGACTCAACATAAAAGTAAATAGATAGGCCCTTCGCAGAGGGAAGCAGGGATTTGTAGAGGTGCCAGAGCTCGATTTTAAAATAGAGATTGAATAACATTTTTAGCGGCATACTTTTGCTGTCAACGCAACAACTATGAGATGGCTGTATCTTCCATACTAAATGCATTATAGGCAGTTCCCAAACAGAATGGTAAAGGTTTATACTCCCCCAACCACCAACAAGCATCAATCCATGGCTTGCTCGAAACAACGAGTGCCTCCAACATACAACAACCCTGGGGGAGTTTTGTTTAATTATTTTGATTTGCTTTGATCATTTTGGATCATGGGACTGGGCATCCCGGTTACCGGCCCTTTCTCGTGAATGAGGAGCGGAGTCCACTGCTCTTGAGAATAACCCACCTAGCATGGAAGATATTGGCATCCCTAGTTGAAACATGAGCTGCTCGAGCATACAAAACAAAATTTCATTTGAAGGTTTGGAGTTTGGCACATACAAATTTACTTGGAACGGCAGGTAAATACCGCATATAGGAAGGTATAGTGGACTCATATGGAACAACTTTGGGGTTTAAGGAGTTTGGATGCACAAGCAGTATTCCTGCTTAGTACAGGTGAAGGCTAGCAAAAGACTGGGAAATGACCAACTGAGAGAGCGACAACAGTCATAAACATGCATTAAAATTAATTCACACCGAATACAAGCATGAGTAGGATATAATCTACCATGAACATAAATATCATGAAGGCTATGTTGATTTGTTTCAACTACATGCGTGAACATGTGCCAAGTCGAGTCACTCAATTCATTCAAAGGAGGATACCATCCCATCATATCACATCATAATCATTCTAATAGCATGTTGGCACGCAAGGTAAACCATTATAACTCATAGCTAATCAAGCATGGCACAAGCAACTATAATCTCTACATGTCATTGCAAATATGTTTACTTCATAATAGCTGACTCAGGAACGATGAATCATCATATTTACAAAAACAAAAGAGGTCGAGTTCATACCAGCTTTTCTCATCCCAATAAGTCCATCATATATCGTCATTATTGCCTTTCACTCGCACGACCGAACGATGTGTATAATAATAAGAGTGCACGTGTATTGGACTAAGCTGGAATCTGCAAGCATTCAACTCAAGAGAGAAGACAAGGTAATATGGGCTCTAAGTTAAATAAACAATCATGCATATAAGAGCCACTAAGCATTTTCAATATGATCTTCTCGACCCCCAAAGGAAAGAAAATAAAACTATTTACACGGGAAAGCTCCCAACAGGTAAAATAAGAACGAGAAATCTTTTTGGGTTTTCATTTTAATTTCTACTACAAGCAAGGAAATTAAACTAACTAATTTTTTTTGGTTTTTCTAAAGATTTACCAAACACACAAGAAGAAAACTAGAAAAAGAAATTTAAACTAACATGGATAATATAATGAAGGAGTATGAGCACCGACGACTAGTGTGTGAGCATGAATGTAAATTCGATGAGAAATACATACTCCCCCAAGCTTAGGCTTTTGGCCTAAGTTGGTTCAATACCAGTGACCGCCTGGCTGATATCCATAAGTGAAACTGGGGTAGTACTGAGATGCAGAAGCGACCGCCTCCTGAGCAGCAGAGTGTTGGCGATCTGCCTCCATTCCCCTCTCATATTCAGTGGCTTCTTCCCTGGTGACAACATATCTTCCTTTTGTCTGATAATCAAAAAGGTAGGGAGCAGGAAGAGTAACAGGGACGACGTTGCGTCTGTTATAGGTTAGTCGATAATGGAGGAATTGTTCATTCCTCTCAATAAAATGATGATCAAACATAGCTTCTTTGTCCAAATAAACAGGAGGTACAATCATATCCCCCACTCGTGGAGCTATATTAAGAAAATTAGCCACTCGGGTTGCATAAATTCCTCCAAAGAAATCTCCCCTTCTACTATTATTCTGCAACCTACGTGCAACTATTGCCCCCCAAGTTATAACCTTTATAACCTGACACATCACTCTTGAGGACACAAAGATCAGGGGCACACATGTGACATACCTCGTCCTTACCGTTAATGCATCTACCAATAAAGAGAGAAAGTAATGTATAGAGGGAAAATGAATGCTCCCTATGGTAGCTTGTGTTATGTCCCTAGATTCTCCCACAGTAATACTAGCAAGAAAATCTCTAACTTCAGATTTGGGAGGATCATTAATATTACCCCACTGCGGGAGTTTGCAAGCAGTTGTGAAGTCCTCTAAATCCATGGTATCATAAATATCAAACATAACACTAGGAGAATTATGTGCAGAAATATACTCGAACCTCCGCACAAAGGAACCAGTCAATTGATAATATTGAGGACACTTATCTTGTAAGAAGTCCTCCAGCTCGGCATTACGCACATACGCGTCAAATTCCTCCTTGAAGCCTGCTTCGACCATAAAATCATCGGATGGCCACTCGCAAGCCCGTACATTTGCGTCCCTTGGCAAATTAACATCTTGTTCACATATAGCAATCTTTGGCCCTTTCTTTGCCGAGGAACCTTCTTGGTACATTCTTCTAAACATATTTTCTTTTTCTAAAAATTTCTGAAAGTTTAGTAACTTCAAAATAAAAGTGGATAAAACTTAAACAAGATTGAGAGCAACTACTCCTACAAGTGCCTAGAGCCTATATCATGCATTGGAATTGCTTGGGACCTCAAAAATTTAACATGCAAGCTCAAGAACATGGTCACCTATGCAGCAAAAATTTGCAATGAATAAAGCACTAGAATAAAAACTAATTAGACCAATGGAGGAGTCACATACCAAGCAACAATCTCCTAAAGCAGTTTTGTGAATGGAGCTTTGAGCTAAGAGATCGAAAATCGCAGCAAAACGAGCTAGAACTCGGGCTTGAGCTGGATGGGGATTTTTTTTGGGTAGACGATGAAGTGTGTGGGTGCTGGCATAAGTGGAGGGGAGCCACCAGGGGCCCACGAGACAGGGGGGCGCGCCCTACAGGGGGGGCGCCCTCCTCTCTCGTGTCCTGGTGCTTGCCCCTCCTGCAGTGTTTTCAGTGGCTAAAATCCTCAAATATTCAAGAAAAAATCATACTAAATTTGCAGGGCATTTGGAGCACTTTTATTTTCCGACTATTTTTAATGCACGGATAATTCAGAAAACAGACGGATAATACTATTTTTGCTTTATTTATTCTAAATAACAAAAAGTAAAAAGAGGATAGAGAAGGTTGTTGTGACACCCCAAAATTTTAACCTTGTTTTATTAATTAAAATTTTGCTAGGAAACTTAAACTTTTATTTTTCTGGATTTTCTTTTGATTTCAGAACCATTCTTTTCTTTATTATTATGGAGTTTTTACCCCAAGTAAAAACTTTCCAAATATATTATTGGACTTGTTTGCCCTTTCAAGAAAAACATTTCTTTTATCAGTGGAATTTATTTGCATAATTATTGCTCTTTGAGCTTTATCCCTTAAAATGATTTTTCATTGGTTTTGGAGCTCTATTTGAACTACAACCATTTGATAAATTCATTTCAAAATCACACCAAAATTTGGAGATGACATATGATGTCCCTAAATCACTTTTATGCAAAAATATCCTTTGGTCATTTGGAGATTTTGAGCTTTACCACTAGTTTTCAAATCTGGTCCAATTGCAATTTTGCACTGCAACCTATTTAAATATTTCTTTAAAACTTCTACCAAAATTAGGGAATGTTAGTAGGAGTATATTATTCATCTTTGTGGAAAAACTCACAAATGTTCTTTGATAAATTTGAGCAAAACACCCTCTTTTGCTCTCTGGTCCAGTTTGGCTTTTTCTACAGCAACTCTAATTTTTGTTGCTCTAATGCCCATGATCTTCCTCCTGCTTATTAACCACCCTGCAAAACCCTTAAGTCCAGGAGAGTGGCCCCATGGGAGTAATTTTGGTCCATGAAACCATATTCTTTTCTTTCTGACCAGATTTGGTTTTCCTAAATATTTGCACTAGCAAGTTTCTAGCTTTGACAAACTAACCTTGCCACCCTCTTTACCTTCTAAGGAGACTAGGATCTGGAGGTTTTGGCCACTCCAAGAACTGCCTAGATGCCTCTAGCATTTTGTCAAACACCTGGTGTGCATGGCCAGACTGGGCATGAATTTTAGTTTGCAATATGAACTTGATCCACTGACCCAGCAACCTTGTCCACTAAGCTCCTAGCTACTCCTAACCTAGGTCTGCTAATTGCCAGCCTCACCCAAGTCCTGTGGCATGCACTAGCATTTCACCGAGCACCTGGTGCGCGTGCTCTGGGCGCGCCCAGAGCGCACGTTTTGCACGCGCGTGCACTGAGCCGCCGCGTCTCGCTGCCGCCCACCCCGCGCCCGTTCTGGCCCTTGGCCTTTCGCAGCCAGCACGGACGCCTCCTCCCTCGCCGTAGAGCCGCCCCTGGCGCCCTATAGCGCCGCCGTGAGGTCAGCCACGGTGGCTAGCGGCCGGCCACAGCAAGGCTCTGCCATGGACGGCGCCGCCCGAGCCACACCCGCGCGCCAGCTGCCCTCTGGAGGAGTCCGGACTCATCCCCTCGCTCGTCTGCAAGCACTCGTCGTCGCCACGTCCTCTTGCAGCAACAGAGAGGCGGTTCACGTTGGATAAGTGGAGATGTAAAATCAGAGTACGTGTACGACGTGTACATATATTCGAATCGTTTTTCTTTTCTGTTTTATTTTTTTAAATAACAGAGTTTGACCAAAACTTTGACCGACCATAACTTTTTAAATATGACTCCAAATGAGTTGATTCTTTTTCCTACCTCTCTCAAATTTAATCTAGTTTATTTTAAGATTTATTTGAAAATATTCCAAGCAACTTTTTTGTACTGTTTTTAAAGTATGTGTTATTTGAATATTTTTGAAAGTAGGATTTGTTGGAGAGAGAAGAAAACTTTCAAAAGTTTTGGAATACACCCTGCCTCTCCACAACTTGAAGGCAAGCATTCTGAACCCTGGCATAATATTTTTGTGTGTTGGTTGACACGATTATAACACCACCTTAATACGGAGAACTCGTTATTTTATGTGGTGACGCGATCATTTGCATGAATGCATATTGGAGACTTCCTTGTTGTTGGAAGCGGATAAACTTGTGATGGTCATCGTCCTCGTATGCCTTGCATGCATGCCGGAAAGAAATCCGGGAAAGCCTCTGCCTTGGGTAGGCGTGAGCTTGTCTCCAGTCTTCGTCGGGACAGTTATGTATGGTATGGCACAGTAAGATATAATGAGTGGTGATTCTGCTGGTTGAAATATATTTGTTATGCTAACCATGCAGGAAATACTTAAACCTCCCGAGTCGACCATAGATCGAGTCTTGTTCAAGTAACCCCCATACTTGTTTCGTACTACCACTTGTTCCTGCCACAGGTAGAGTACGGTTCAGTAAGTTGTCAACCCCTTTCTAGCACACACCGTACAGAGGGGCCGGGATGAGGGTTCCATGGCCCTGGATTAAAGCCAGTCATCCAGTCAGGGGGCATGGGTGTTTCGGTTGTAGCCGAGGGGGTAGCTCCCCTAGTTTGTGCGCAGTATAAATTTTGTGATCCCATGCTAATCGAGGTTGTAGCCTCCCCACTTAGAGTCTTGCTTAAACTAGTGTCGTGGGTGATTCCAGACACCGGTAAGTCAGGCTGGTGTGTGCAGTCAGTTGTGTTTTCAATTAAAATACCGTAGACGGAATTAGTCCCGATGGTCTAAAGGAATCCGCTACTCGTGGGTAAAGAGTACACCCTCTGCATAGATTATATCTATTCGAATAGCCGTGTCCATGGTTAAGGACTACAATTTGGGTTGGGTCAAGTGTCGGTCTTAGTGTCGGTCTTCGGAGGAGAAACTACTAAACCATAACATGGATCATGACCTGTGACTTATGATGATTGTGATTATATTTGTTATGGACTAACTCTTTATATTATTGGATCTATTGAGTATCCCTGGGACGGTTCTACCTCCTGGATATTCACTATGACTGTTTTCTTATAAGCCCTTTATGTGGTGTCGCTGAGACGCCTGACTGTGGCATGCTTGTTATTTCTATTGTTTATAAGCCCTTTATGTGGTGTCGCTAAGACGCCCGACTGTGGCCTGCTTGTTAATTTTTACTTTATAAGCCCTTTATGTGGTGTCGCTCGGACTCCCGACCATGGCATGCTATTACTTATTTACTTTATGAGCCCTTTATGCGGTGTCGCTCAGACGCCCGACTGAGGCATGCTCGTTATTTACTATCCTTTCGAGGCGTCGCTTCAGACACCCGATCGGTGCATTTTATTAGTACTCTGTTATTGCATATTCATGTTGTAAATAAATAACCTGCTTGCATGCATCAGGGATTTTATTTTATGACTGATGTTGTGATCATAGAATATTTCAAAGCATGATTATCGTTTGCTATACCCGTGTTCATAATGTTTGCGAGCACATTCAAAGTACTCACTGGCTTGTCCCTGGCTATTGTCTTGGCCAGATTCTTGCTTGGAGAGGAGCGTTGCGATGACAGCCCCGGAACCTAAGCAATGGTGATAGCAGCCTCGCGAAGATAGGAGTTAACCTGGTCAGCTGTTCCTGTGGGAAATGGAGTCCCAGAGACGCTGATGATCCACAAACCGCTTCCGCCATCAACCACTAGAAACCATTTGTTGTACTCATAGGCCAGAATGGTCTTGTACTACATATTTTGTATTTTGCTTGGAATTTCTGTATCAAGTTGGTGCCTCATCACCTAACAGTAGTCCTGGGGCTGGTGAGCACAAGGGCCATTTTCTGGAAATTAATATCCTAAAAATCCGGTCCTGACAGTTGTGCCTTCTAGTTTCATCCATCTTGTGATCATCAAAATGAATCCACTAACAAGGTTGATCAAGTCTTGTTAACAAACTCATTCCGAATAACATGGAACCAGAGAAATTTCGAATAACACTAAGTTACCTCAACGGGGATATGAAAATCCCCAACAATAAGAATAACATACTTTTTCTTGACAGTAGGGAGAGGAAATTCAAAACCTCCAAAAATGATAGTTGGAACTTTTTCAATAAAATTGATGCTATGAACTTGAGATTGTTTTCTCGGAAAGTATACCGTATGCTCATTACCATTAACATGAAAGGTGACATTGCCTTTTTTGCAATTAATAACAGCCCCTGCAGTATTAAGAAAAGGTCTACCAAGGATAATAGACATACTATCGTCCTCGAGAATATCAAGAATAACAAAGTCCGTTAAGATAGTGACATTTGCAACCACAACAGGCACATCCTCACAAATACCGACAGGTATAGCAGTTGATTTATCAGCCATTTGCAAAGATATTTCAGTAGGTGTCAACTTATTCAATTCAAGTCTACGATATAAAGAGAGAGAGGCATAACACTAACACCGTCTCCAAGATCACATAAAGCAGTTCTAACATAATTTCTTTTAATGGAGCATGGTATAGTTGGAACACCCGGATCTCCAAGTTTCTTTGGTATTCCACCTTTAAAAGTGTAATTAGCAAGCATGGTGGAAATTTCAGCTTCCGGTATCTTTCTTTTATTTGTGATGATATCCTTCATATACTTAGCATAAGGATTTACTTTAAGCATATCAGTTAAGCGCATACGTAAGAAAATAGGTCTAATCATTTCAGCAAAGCGCTCAAAATCCTCATCATCCTTTGACTTGGATGGTTTAGGAGGAAAGGGCATGGGTTTTTGAACCCATGGTTCTCTTTCTTTACCATGCTTCCTAGCAACAAAATCTCTCTTATCATAACGTTGATTCTTTGATTGTGGGTTATCAAGATCAACATCAGGTTCAATCTCTACATCATTGTTTTTACTAGGTTGAGCATCAACATGAACATTATCATTAACATTATCACTAGGTTCATGTTCATCACCTGATTGTGTTTCAGCATCAAAAATATAAATATCATTGGGATTCTCAGGTGTGTTTACAGTAGGTTCAATAGAAGCATGCAAAATTCTACCATTTTTATTCTTCTTCTTTTTAGAAGAACTAGGTGCTTCTAAATTATTTCTCTGAGAATCTTGCTCGATTCTCTTAGGGTGGCCTTCAGGATACAAAGGTTCCTGAGTCATTCTACCAGTTCTAGTAGCCACTCTAACCGCAAAGTCATTTTTATTAGTCAATTCCTCAAGCAAATCATTTTGAGCTTTAAGTACTTTCTCACCTTGAGTAGCAACCATACAAGCATATTTGCTAATGCGGTGAAGTTCATCTTTAACTCTAGCCAGATTATCACCTACACGTCCTATCTCGAAAGCATTATTCTTTAACTCTCTACCAACATAAGCATTAAAACTTTCTTGCCTAGCCATAAAGTCATCAAATTCATCTAAGCATGGGCTATGAAATTTAGTAGAGGGTATTTCAACTTTATCATATCTATAGAGAGAATTTACCTTTACTACCTGTGCCGGGTTATCAAGACAATAGGAGGTAAATTCTTAACATCTTCAGCTTTAATACCTTTTTCTTTCATTGATTTCTTTGCCTCTTGCATATCTTCAGGACTGAGAAATAAAACACCTCTCTTCTTCGGAGTGGGTTTAGGAATAGGCTCAGGAGTTGGCTCAATTGGTTCAGGAATTACTTCAGGAATTGGCTCGGGAAGAGTCCAATTATTTTCATTAGCCAACATATTATTCAATAGTATTTCGGCTTCGTCGACTGTTCTTTCCCTGAAAACACAACCAACACAACTATCCAAGTAGTCCTTGGAAGCATCGGTTAGTCCATTATAAAAGATATCAAGTATTTCATTTTTCTTCAGAGGATGATCAGGCAAAGCATTAAGTAACCGAAGAAGCCTCACCCAAGCTTGTGGGAGACTCTCTTCTTTGATTTGCACAAAATTATATATTTCCCGCAAGGCAGCTTGTTTCTTATGGGCAGGGAAATATTTAGCAAAGAAGTAATAAATCATATCCTGGGGACTACGCACACAACCAGGAGCAAGAGAATTATACCAACTCTTAGCATCACCCTTTAATGAGAACGGAAATATGTTAAGGATATATAAATAGCGAGACTTCTATCATTAGTAAATAGGGTGGCTATATCATTCAACATGGTAAGATGTGCCACAACAGTTTCAGATTCAAGGCCATAAAAAGGATCAGATTCAACTAAAGTAATAATATCAGGATCAACAGAGAATTCATAATCCTTATCAGTAACACAGATAGGTGAAGTAGCAAAAGCAGGATCGGGTTTTATTCTAGCATTAAGAGGCTGCTGCTTCCATTTAGCTAATAATTTCTTAAGATCATTTCTATCATTGCAAGTAAGAATTTCCATATCAGCTTTTTCATTCATAACATAACCCTTAGGGACAACAGGTAAAACATAATCACTGGGGGACCTTCATCATCACTATCATCAGTAATAGGATCTTCAGTAATTTCATTCCCCCTAAATCTGGCAAGTTGTTCATCAAGAAATTCACCTAATGGCACAGTAGTATCACGCACAAAAGTAGTTTCATCATGCATAGCAGAAGTGGCATCATCAACAACATGCGACATATCGGAATTCATAGCAGTAGCAGGTTTAGGTGTCGCAAGCCTACTAATAACGGAAGGAGAATCTAGTGCAGAGCTAGATGGCAGTTCCTTACCTCCCCTCGTAGTTGAGGGCAAAATATTAGTTCGATCGTCTCTCAAGTTCTTCATAGTGATCAACAGATATAAATCCCAAGTGACTCAGAGAATAGAGCTATGCTCCCCGGCAACGACGCCATAAATTAGTCTTGATAACCCAAAAGTATAGGGGATCGCAACAGCTTTCGAGGGTAGAGTATTCAACCCAAATTTATTGATTCGACACAAGGGGAGCCAAAGAATATTCTTGAGTATTAGCAGTTGAGTTGTCAATTCAACCATGCCTGGATAACTTAGTATCTGCAGCAAAGTGTTTAGTAGCAAAAGTGGTATGATAATAATAGTAACGGTAGCAAAAGTAAAGATAAATGTTTTTGGGTTTTTGTAGTAGTTGTAACAGTAGCAACGGAAAAGTAAATAAGTGAAGAACAATATGTGAAAAGCTCGTACGCAATGGATCAGTGATGGATAATTATGCCGGATGCGATTCCTCATGTAATAGCTATAACAAAGGGTGATATAGAACTAGCTCCAATTCATCAATGTAATGTAGGCATGTATTCCGTAAATATTCATACGTGCTTATGGAAAAGAACTTGCATGACATCTTTTGTCCTACCCTCCCGTTGCAGCGGGGTCCTTACGGAAACTAAGGGATATTAAGGCCTCCTTTTAATAGAGATCCGGAACAAAGCATTAACACATAGTGAATACATGAACTCCTCAAACTATGGTCATCATCGAGAAGTATCCCGATTATTGTCACTTCGGGGTTGTCGGATCATAACACATAATAGGTGACTATAGACTTGCAAGATAGGATCAAGAACACACATATATTCATGAAAACATAATAGGTTCAGATCTGAAATCATGGCACTCGGGCCCTAGTGACAAGCATTAAGCATAGCAAAGTCATAGCAACATCAATCTCAGAACATAGTGGATACTAGGGATCAAACCCTAACAAAACTAACTTGATTACATGGTAAATCTCATCCAACCCATCACCGTCCAGCAAGCCTACGATGGAATTACTCACGCACAACGGTGAGCATCATGAAATTGGTGATGGAGGATGGTTGATGATGATGACGGCGACGAATACCCCTCGCCGAAGCCCCAAACGGACTCCAGATCAGCCCTCCCGAGAGAGATTAGGGCTTGGCGGCGGCTCCGTGTCGTGAAACGCGATGAAACTTTCTCCCTGAATGTTTTCTCCTCGAACGTGAATATATGGAGTTGGAGTTGAGGTTGGAGGAGGTCCAGGGGGCCCACGAGATAGGGGGCCGCGCCCTATGGGGGGAGCGCCCCCTATCTCGTGGACAGGCCATGGGCCCCTGGCACTAATTCTTTCGCCAAAAATTCTTATTAAATCTGAAAAGTGCCTCTGTGGATTTCCAGGACATTCCGAGAACTTTTCTTTTCTACACATAAAACAACATCATGGCAGTTCTGCTGAAAACAGCGTCAGTCCGGGTTAGTTTCATTCAAATCATGCAAGTTAGAGTCCAAAACAAGGGCAAAAGTGTTCAGAAAAGTAGATACGTGGGAGACGTATCACTTAACGGCGGTGATCATGTCCCGGCAGCTCCCGACCGCGTACGCGTCGATGAGGCCAAGCAAGCACAGTAGCATCGCCACCTCGAGCGTGTGTCGTCGGACCAGGCCCCTCGTCCGGACCATGAGGATGACAACCAAGGACGCCACGAACACGGTCGAGTTGCAGTAATAGAACACCATGTAGCTGCTAGGGCTCATCAGTGACAGTATCGGGTCGCCGGCCTTATAGCACCAGACGCCACCCGGCGGGTCAAGCCCCACGTGGTAGGTGATGGTTGCACGAGAGTAGCAAGAAGAAGAAGCATCAACTTAAGCTTCTCCATGCCCGCTGGTTTGTTATTGCCTGTTTTTGCCACCTCATCCATGGCCATGTTGCCACCATCTTATGTTGTTCTATCTACTTGCGATCGCCCTTCTCCAGAGCCTCTTTTTTCAGCCAACTTAAAGAATAGGCACAAACAAATTCATGTGGTAGCCAGTTGGTGTTATTGAGAGGATTCGAGACTTTTTTTGATGAAAGAAGGGCTCTCCCCTTCCGATTTTCATTAAGAAAACCGAGTAAAAGGCACTGGCGGTCAGAGAACTTGTCATTCGGGTGCATTTAAGTCACACTACTTGCAAAACGGAAAAACCCGTCACAGAACTTGCAATGCGGGTGCATCTAGGTCACATTGGCCATCTGGACAGGCCAGCCGCCCGGTTTTCTCTATTTCGGGGTCAGGCGAGGCGCACGTGACCTGGGTGGGGGCTTGTTTCTTTGCATAAAAGCCCCTATTCTCTTTGCGAATCAAGTCGTGACAACCCTGGGGGAGACGACTGGAGGTGGCGCTGCGGGTACGCAGAGCTCATCGACGGCAAGGGAACAAGCAACATGGATGGAGCTGCCGATGTTGAGGACGGAAGGGTATGGAGGCCCGATGTACGGTGAGTCCTCAGACCCCTCCCCCACCGCTCCTCCCCCCAATCAGCTAGGGTTTTTCTGTCGCCATGATTGAGGTTGATTGACACTCCCTCCAAGTTCTTATCAATATGTTAGTTTGTGAATGATCAGTAGTTAGTTTATTCCCTTAATATTCCAGTATCAGGCCCTTAGATTTCTTGGGCTCACTGCTAGGGTTTGTGAATTTTGCTGCCGCTCATCGTTGATTTTGCAATGTAGGGTTTGATTCACCAAAATTCAGTATAGAGCTGCACCATGGTGGTTTCTTCACTGGGGAAGGAAATAACATGGCATATTTGGATGAGAAATTATCAATGTGTGATAACCTTGACAGGAACACTTTCTGCCATGATATGATTGACCATATGCTACAACAGTTAAACTATGCACTTGATCAGCTAGAAATTGTGTTGTGGTGCCCACCTGGTAGAATAATAGCTAATCTGGTCCCAATTGACTTTGAATTTGACTGTCTCAAGATGGCAAGAGCTTTTGTGCATTCTAAGGTCCTTTTTTTATTTGTGAATCATGTGAAAAGAAGTGAGGAAGATGACATTGCTTATAGGGATGGACCTGAACTGCCTCCAGTAATACTTAGCCCTATAAGCAAAGATAAATTGAGGCACATGAAATCAGAGAGCACATAAGATATTGTAGATAATGCTGAAAATTCAGGAAAAATGCCAGATTTAGGTACTGTAGAGGATCCTGAAAATTTAGAGATTTTAGATAACTCAGAAGATTCAGAAGAGGACTGGGAATGTGATTCAGAGACTGATCCAACTTGGTATGACAATGATTATGCAATGGATGAAGATGATGATTTGTATGAGAAGAATGTAGATGATGCAGTGCAGGATGCATTGTTTGATAAGGGGAAGCAAATAGGAGCTGAGTACAGACATGTTCCAGGCACAGACGATGTCAGTGAAGATGATTTACAGCTCCCAAAAGAGGAAGATTTGGAGAAAATGCACAAGAGTGACTCTGATGATGAGGAGTACAAGAAGAAGAAAAAGAAACAGAAACCCATATACAAGTTCAAAACATTTAACCCATTTGTTGACATGGAAAATCCTCAATTCAAACTAGGGATGGTCTTTGATTCAGTTGAGCTAGTGAGGAAAGCAGTAGCACATTATGCAGTGAAGAATAGAGTGCACATCGAGAAAAGGAGAAACAACAAACAGAGATTTGAGGCAATATGTACAGAGGGATGCCCTTGGAAGCTGGTGGCTGTGGCAGATAACAGGACACAGTCCTTTCTTGTGAAGACATACGTTGGAGAGAACAATTGTGAGAAGGTCTGGGATGTGAAAGAACTGACAGCCCCCTATCTGGCAAAGAATTATGTTGAGAAGTTCAGAGACAATGACAAGATGTCATTGTCTACATTTGGAAGGAAAGTGAGGAAGAAATATAACATGGAAGTAAGTAGGCACAAACTTGGGAGAGCTAGGAAAGCAGCATTGGAAGTGGTACATGGGGATGAGGTGAAGCAGTATACACTTCTCTGGAAATATGCACAGGATTTGAGAACTAGCAACCCAGGATCTTCTTTCTATCTAAACCTAGAGCATGGATTATTTAGCACATGTTACTTTAGTCTTGCAGCTTGCAAGATAGGGTGGCTCAAGGGTTGCAGGCCCATTATATGCCTTGATGGCACATTTATAAAGAAAAAATATGGTGGCCATTTACTAACTGCAGTAGGTATAGATGGGAATGATTCTATCTATCCAATTGCAATGGCACTGGTGGAGACAGAGTGCCATGCCTCATGGTCTGGGTTCCTAGCTACACTAAAGCAAGATCTTAATATTCTAAACACAAGCAATTTCAGCATTATGAGTGATAAACAGAAGGTAGCTATTTGTAGCCATTTCTTTCAATTAACTTCACTGCATTTTCTGCAATTTCTATTACTGAACTTTTCTGCACTTTTCTATAACTGAACATTTCTGCAATTAGGGGCTCATCAAAACTGTACAGGAGCATTTCCATGACTCTGAGCACAGGTTTTGTGTTAGACACCTCTACCAAAACCTACATGCAGTACACAAGGGAGAGACTATCAGGCAGCAACTCTGGGCTTGTGCCAAATCTACCACACCAACTATTTTTGAGCAGAATATGGAGAAGCTAAGTCAAGACAATCCTGAGGCATATAAATGGTTGGAGGAGAAGCCACCAAATCAATGGTCAAGGGCATATTTTGATGTATTTCCAAAATGTGATATTCTTCTTAATAATACATGTGAAGTCTTCAACAGGTAACAATACATGTGAATTTTAATGCAATTTCTTTTACTGAATTTTAATGCAATTTCTTTTACCGAATTTTAATGCAATTTCTTTTACTAAATTTTAATGCAATTTTACTGCATACAGGTACATCTTAGAGGCCAGAGAGCTACCAGTCATGTCTATGTTTGAGAGAATAAAATCTCAGATCATGCATATGCACATGACAAAGAAAAAAGAAGCTCTACAGAAATGGTTAGGGAATATAACTCCCAAAATAAGAGAAAAGTTTAGGAAGAATGTGGAGTTGTCAGCCCACTGCCACCCAGAAGAATCAGGCATGGGTGTCTTTGCAGTTTTGTTAAATGAGAAAACCTACATAGTGGAGCTGGACATGCACACTTGTATTTGCAGAAGATGGCAGCTGACTGGAATTCCATGTAGCCATGCATGTGCTTGCTGCAGACACGAAAGAATAATGCCCGATACTATGGTGTCTTCCTGTTACTCAGTGCAGACATATCTGTGTGCTTATGGAGTTCAGGTGTATCCAACTAGAGACAAAGATGAGTGGGCTCCAGTTAATGCTGTACCTATATTGCCACCACACTATGAGAAAAGAGCTGGGAGAAGGAGGAAGAACAGAAGGCAACAACCAGAGGAGAGTGAGGATGGCACTAAACGCAGCAGGCATGGTGCTATTATGCATTGTGGGTATTGCAAAGCAGCTGGGCATAACAGAAGTGGATGCTCACAGCTGAAAGCTGCTGTACTAAGAGAAGTTGTAGAGGAGGAGGAGGAACAGGTACAAAATGAGCAATCAACTGCAGAGCAACCTAGTGAGAGGACAGAGAAACCTAATGAGAGGAGCACAACTACAGATCAACCTACTGACCCACAACCTAGAGCACAGAGTTCCAGGGGAGGAAGAGAAAGCCAACTGACAAAATGAGAGAACAGGTAGAAGAAATGATGGAAAAGGCAAAAAAGAAGAAGTCCAAAATGGTTGTTGATGCCAATGGAGATGTTGACTACCCAGTGATCCTAACTGTAAGTACATTATTCTTTACTTGAAACATGTAAAGGAAAACAAGTTACAATACCTGACAATATATATCTGTTTCTTAGCACATCCAGCAGAGAAATTTGAATCCACAATTGGACCCAACACAACAAAAAGATAACATGATGCACATTTTGTCACATGAGGTATTTAAAATATATTTTTGTTTTTTCTTCCAGTTTTACTGCAATTGAACATTTTGGCACATTTTGCTCCTCTTACTGCAATTTAATTACCTGATGACTGTATGCTGGGACCTGCAAAAGGAGTTCCTGTTTCTAGGGTGCACCAAATACCAGATGAATCTGCCTTTGTAGAGAAGCACAGATCCAACTTACCTGCTGCCACATTTGTTGCACGACCAGCACAAGGCACACATCAAGGCAGAGGAAGAGGAGCAAGAGGTTCTGGAACAGCAGGCACATGTAGAGGTGCTGCACCAGCAGGTAGAAGCAGAGGAGCAAGAGGTGTTGCAGCAATAGGTAGAAGCAGAGGAGCAAGAGGTGTTCCACCACTACAAGAAATATGTCAACTTGTGACCTTGACTATTGGTCACTGAAAGGTCACTGTTTTTCATTTGCGACCTTTTTGTGACCAAAAACAGAAGGTCAAAAGATGGCGGTCGTAAACTGACATTCACGACCTTTTCTGTGAGAAGGTCGTAGACGTTTACGACCAAAACAGAAGGTCGTTGAACCCATGACCTTTTGTTTTGGTCACTAGCTGTCTGCCTAGGCCACGTCGGAGCCGACGTGGCAATCTGACGTGGCAAAATTGTGACCAATTCATAAGGTCATTACTTAGAATCAACCCAGTCCATTTCGGTGCTTTAGATGGGCCGAGCCCATTAATTCGGCCTTTTATGTTTTTTCTTCTGTGAATTTTTTGTCAGCTTCACGGGCCAAGCCCAACATTTATGCCTTTTTATTGCATGGGTCGTGGCCTTTTTGTATCAACAGTTTTAGTTTTCTTTTTTATAAAATGGTCCACTAGTCAAAACAGGTCCCACTTGTCAGGTTCTGATAAGTGGGTCACAACTATTAGGCCCAGATTCTTCAGATTTCAATTTGACAGTAAGAAAATAACAAGTAGTTAAAATGGCAAGCAGAAAACACACATGATAATTCAAATAACAATTGCCAGATTTAGTACAAGCTCTACAAATGACACGTACTACAAGCTGTAACATATACAGTACTTTACAAGTTCTACAAGTTACACGTAATACAAGCTTAGTTGATACAAGCTCTACAAGTATGGGAATCACAGTTACAAGCTATACAAGTGTTTTCTTCTTCTGCATGTAGCTCCTTCAATAGCGATCAAATGCTGGACTCAGCTGGTCATAGTCAAGGACTGGGCCTTCCACAGACGCCCTATTACATGAATCAGCTGATAAGAATTAGGAACACTGGGGCCAATATATTATGAAAATTCTATTCAAAAAAGGAGTAAAGAACATCTTTGTTTCATCATGTTACACAAAGGAGCAGCACAAACCACAACTTTACTCGACACACACACGCATACACACATGAATATTAAGCTTAGTTCCAGCAATGGTTTAACAGAGCATGTAATGAATGACAGTTCAATTTCACAGTCGGCCTCGGCATCATCAAACCACCATGCTTATGATCATAATCTAAGCATATCATCAAACAAAACCTACACAGATAAAGATCACGGCACATCAAGCCACAGGCGCACCATCGCTGGCATGAGATTCAATGCAACAGCGATGGGGCTACCACAACAGCATCAAAAACCTAAGCATACTACAGAAAATACATAGTTGGTGCTGGAGGGACTGGTGAATTACCTCAATGGCGTGCTTGATGGGTGATGATGGTCCTTCTCAAGGAAGTAGTTGTCGTCCACAGTTAAGAGGTTTCATACATCAAGGAACGAACAACACCGAGAACAGCAAAACACAGAAATAGACACAACAGCGCAGACCATATATAGCAAGGTCGTCATGCACTTGACCCAACAAGTTAATCCGTAGAACTATCCTCACCTCTTGAACCTCTCGAACCTGTGCATTAAATTTCTTAAGAGCTTATCCAAGGAAGAAGACAACATACATAAAGAGATACCAAACTACAGCTCCCTTGATCTGTTGTTACGCTGTTATGCAGATTGATGCTTGTTTAACATGTACAGTCGGTACTGCTATCTCTAACAGACAAATTTAAAGTTTTTAATGCATTTTTTTCTATTAGCAAAACTGAATATGCTACTTCCTGATTCATGGCTGCATAGTCCAGCTAGCTACACCAGTTTGCTCTCATGCAAAAATTAGAAAAAAATAACTAACAAATAAATCAACACTGATTTCTATAACACGTACAGTAACTTGCTGATAAAATTTTCTTCTAATTGCATTCTCATATGATTGGGCCAACATGTGATGTTCTAATTTGGTGTGCTATTGGCCAAAGCAAAGGAAGCCTCACCCACGCCTTGTACTAATGCAACTAGCTTAATTGAGTTTTCCTACTTAGAGATAGTACTACACTTTGACTTGCTTCAACTCAGCTGGAAGCTTCATACTAGCAGAACCAGCAACAAACTAGCACTAGCCAGAATGAACCAGGAGGCCAGCGAAGGGACACCAGGTCGATCCCACAAATAAAAACACCAGCGATTGAGAAAGATATCTGGATACCCAGCCGCAAGCAGATCCGTTGAGAAATCCACTTGAGCTACAGCACCACCAATGGATACGAGATAGTAGGCCAGTGCCAAACATAGTGGTAGTAGTTCCAGTGACGATAGTAGAACAATGACAGGCTTCGCAAGCCTGTGACATACTGTACACGGCAATAGGAGCAAAAATCTAATAAATTCATTACATGCTTGCCAATAAAAATAACAAGTTACCTACACACAAGGAAACATAAACTTGAGAGGTTGAGATCAAGGCCTATCAACTACATCATATATATATATATATATGCATCAAAAAACAAGGCCATATGGACCAATGCATCATAATTATTAGTTTTAAACACTACAGGATCTGACCGACTGACCGAGCCTGATGAATCAATAGGTGTGAAATGCATTGATACTTTGCTCTGTATTAAAATTGACAGCTATATTAATTTATATTTATACTCATTAGAGATAGTCATAATATTGGGACGTGGACACTTATCAAGATAACTCTAAAATAGTTTGACAAGATATGCAACAGAAGTCATAGATCCAGAACAATAGAAATAATGACATTCTATTCTGATGAACACTTATTTACGCTGGATCTCGAATATCACAGACACTGTAGTTGTTGGGCAACTCTATCTACACCATTCTAATGCTTAAACACTGTCTACATGAGCATTTTAATACCACTCGCCGTTTTAGTTGACCACACAAATAATCTGGCAAGCACGATGCAGATGCCACCCAGGTAGGCGATCAGTTTTTCTAGACAGTAGACAATAGGGCAATCATGCCTTGTGCAAGTTAACAAATGCAAGGAAAACAAGAAGCTTCAACAGCTTTTAGCTGGCAAACTCTCAAGGTTGAGCTCCCCAACAGCTTCAGCAGCAGCTTTTAGCTGGCAAACAGATCAAGTCAGTTGGTTAGACAAAGGAAAACAAAGCAAGCTTGTTTTCTTGACTATTTACAGAACTTTGTAATAGAAAAGTAAAGTGTTGGGCATGCAGAAAAGGGCAAAGAAGAAAGTCGATGCCAATCACAACTTCTATAGATGGAGATAAACAGAAATAGATAACATTTCTTACATATCTAGCTACAACCAACTTGTTCATCATATTCAGTCATGTCAAAGTTGAGAGTAAACATTGACAGTTTATGGACATTTTGCTAGAAGGACATGTCACACTTGTATTCACATGGACATTGATCTAATGGATCAATTGAAGGCAGTTTTTATTTATTCGCATGCACTTCAAGTCAAATGGGATAATCAAAGACAGACACTCTCTATCCATGTGATTTTATTACTAGTCCCCGGAACCAACAGGTGGTTTAGCTGATTCAGAAATTCATCCAGCCTACTAACTAGACGTATGATGCTTCCTTCAAAAATGTCAGTCTTTTCTGTCACCTCTCTGAAGGTGGCGCCCTGTGAGGAAAATGTTTCAGGACTCTACATAGAATATAAGTACAAAAACTGCAGCAGCAATACAGATGCAGAGTATGATTGCATCAGATGTCGAGATTATGCATGATAAGAATCAATGAATCAATTGGCTGACCAACCTTTGACCAGCAGTATATGATGTCCATCAGGTAGGGTTTACAAGTTGATTCAACATATTCCTCAACATTGACCTCCAATTTGCATTCCTGTTGTACCTAAAACAAGAGTGAGAAATCATAGTTCCCAATCAAGCATAGGGACTATAGGGAGATGGGTGGCGATATAGTGATGATACCTGGGTGGCATGTGACCGAGCCTCGCAGATCTAACTTTTTTTTTGAGGAATTGGACAGTGGGAGAGGCTCCCACTGTGTTTGTATTACTCAAAAGCAGGGTACAATGTACATGGTGTTTTTACATGGCGCCTTCCCTCCACCTGTGGAGGCTAGGGCTACTACTACTTTATATGGTGGGGGCAATCAAGGGGGTTCTAAGCTAATTACAAAAGAGAGAATAAAGTCTCTCACATCTTCTCTGGTTCTATGTTGGAGCAGGGCAAAGTCATGTTTGAAACGTTGGAGCCATGATAGAATAGTTGGTGGGATGTTTCTGAAATGTTTGTTATTCCTCTCTTTCCAAATGCTCCAAGCCGCTTGAAGGAAAACATCCATGAACATGGGACGGCTCCAATCATGAGCTGCCATGCTGATCCACCGAAGCCTTGAACCAGTTTGCTGCCAAGTTATCCCTAGAATGGACCAGCATCGTTGGCTAAAGGGGCACTGGAAGATCATGTGTTCGATAGTCTCTTCGATTTGCTGATCACAAAGAAGGCAGTTGTAATCGTCCCCAATATTGTAGTGTCTCCTCTTTAGCATGTTACGTGTGTTTAAGCGGTCAGAGAGAAGAAGCCACCCAAAGACCTTAATTTTGAGCGTTGACCTGGCCGCCCAGAGCCACTTGTATGATTGATGTGCATGCACCTCTCGAAAATAGAATTTGTAGTATTTGATGGCCTTAAAATCCACTGAGCCCCAACAGTAAGTCCAGTTATCGTGTAGGGTCAGATCAGTAGCGTTGCCAGCATGCCTCACCTCTTGCTGAAGAGCACGGATTTCTTGCATTGCTTGGACTGATAGTGGGAGGTGAAACGTTTCATGCAGAGATGTGGATCCCAGGAAATCCTTAACCGAAATATCTTCATTTTTTGCAAAGGAGAAGGCGCGCTGGTACTTTTCATCGAGAGTGGCGTCAAGCCACAGGTCTTTCCACATGAGCACTGTAGCTCCATCATGCACAATGGCTTTAGAAATCCCTCTGTAAATCGGGGTGAGCTTGAGAACATCTCTCCACCAGAATGATCCGCATGGTTCCATGGCATGGGGGATTTTGTTTGTATAGTATGTGGACCACACAAGCTCCACCCAAGGTACATCGTGCTTGTTGTAGAATTTATGCAGATATTTGAGAAGGAGGGCATCACTTTGTACGCGTAGGTTGATTATACCAAGGCCTCCACACTGTTTTGGTCTACACACCATACTCCAGGCCGCAAGGGAATTGCATTTGTCCCCATGTTCTGTCTTCTTTGTCCATAGACACTTCCTTCGCAGTTTATCAAGCAGTTCAATTATCTTTGGTGGCAGTCTGAGAGTGCACAAAGCAAAGATGACTAGTGAAGTGAGCATGGTATTGAGTAGAGATAGCCTGGCTCCATACGACATCAAGGCCAGAGTGCTTGACATCCGACGTTCCATTGTACAAACAAGCGGCATTAAATCTTGAACTGAGGGCTTGGTTGTCCCGAGAGGTAACCCTAGGTAAGTGAAGGGCATGGAACCAACATTACATCCAAAGATATTGGAGAGCTCATTGTAGCAGGCAGCCTCACAGTTAATTGGGATCAGTGTGGACTTGTGGAAGTTTATCTTGAGCCCAATGGAGTCAGCGTAGTCAGTGAAAATGTTTTTGATTGTGAGGGCTTGGACCGGGCATGCAGGTAGAAGAATGAGCGTGTCGTCCGCGTATTGTATCACAGGGTAGTCGTGTTGGTTCTCTCTGGGGAACGGTAGCTGGATTCGGCCATGTCTGAAAGCGTCATTGATTGCGGCCTGTAAGAGGTCAGCCGCCAATACAAAAATCAATGGAGAGAATGGGTCACCCTGTCGAACACCACATTTACAGTTGAATTGACGACCCGGGACCCCATTTAGAAGCACCGCTGACTTGCCAGAGGAGAAAATGCATTTTACCCAATTGAGCCATCTGTCATCAAATCCCATATGCTGCATAATCATAAGCATAGCATCATGTTCGATCGTATCAAAGGCCTTTGCGAAATCCAGTTTTAGGAGGATGATCTTTTCCTTGGAGGCTTGACACTGGTGGATATATTCGAACGCCCAGGCGAGACAGTCCTGTAGTGATCGGCCTTTTAGGAATCCATATTGGTTTCGATGAACGATTTTAAGAATGAGCTTTTGCAGTCTGTTGGCAAGAAGTTTTGTGAGAATCTTAAGACAACAATTCAACAAAGTGATTGGTCTAAAATCAGAGACATTCTCTGGGGAGCGAATCTTAGGAATGAGTGTAATAAACCCCTCATTGATGCTTTCAAGATTTAGGGTCCCCTCATAGAACTGGTTGCATAGATCATAGAAGTCGTTCTTAATAATATGCCAGCATTTTTTGATAAAGATACCAGAGAAACCATCTGGTCCTGGAGCTCGGTCGGTCGGCATTTCATTAACGATCACATCTATCTCCTGCTTGGTGAAGGGGACAGTAAGTGTCTCCAGTCCCTCAACTTTTTTGATGATGTCAGGGAGGTTAAATTTCATTTGGAATTCGCCTGATTTCCCCAACCGCTCTTTAAATGTATGATAAATGATTGCCTCTTTACCCGCGTGGTCATCCACGACCGATCCATCTGAGAGTTTGAGTGTTGGTATTGTGTTTCGTCTGTATCTCTCCGATGCCAGAGCTTTCAGAAATTTAGGGTCTTCGTCTCCAAATTTTATCCAACGGATAGTGCATCTTTTTTGCCAGTATTGTCGTTGATAGCCCAACAGCCGAAGGAGGTGCCTTTTCAGGATTGTCCTGAAGTTCTGCTCTGGTGTGGAGAGGGCTCTAATGTTTTCAATAGCATCAAGATTGGCTAATGCAAGATTAGAATTGTCGATCGCCACTGTTAGTTTAGAGATTCTTTTACTCCACCGCTTCAACTCATATCTTAGTGCTTTGAATTTTCTGGCTAGCAAAGTGGCTGCATTGGAGGTATGCTTGAAGGTTCTTGACCAGACCGATTGGACTAACTCAAAGAAACCAGGATGTTCAGTCCAATAAGATTCGAACCTAAAATTTTACTGCGTGGAATGGATGTTTCAATTTTCACCACACACGGGATATGATCAGAAACTGGTTTTCCCAAGGGCACCACTAGTGTGTTGGGGTATGAAGATGTCCAATTGTTGGAAGTGAGGAACCAGTCTAACTGTTCCAGCAGTGGATCAATCTGCATATTGCTCCATGTGTAGGCCCTGCCCTTGATTGGCAGTTCAATTAGCTGATTCGATCGAATGATGTCGTTGAAAGTGATCATGTCATTTGGATTACCTCCAGGCTTGTTCCTGTTGTCGGGTCCACGTATGTAATTAAAGTCTCCCAATAAAAGCCAATCATCATTAGATGGAATATTAAGATGTCGGAGCCAATTTGTATAAGTCACTCTAGAATCCCCTTGGCATGGGCCATAAATATTCACCAGCGTCCATTCCTGGGAAGACTGTGTGGAACGAAACTTAATGGCCAACGCAAAATTTTCTTCCATAATCACAGAGCCAGTAAAGATGGCACTATTCCAGATTGTGACGATCCCTCCCGAGGCCCCATTCGAGGGTATGTAAGCAAATTTGTCAAATCTCTTCGGGCAGCAAGATTTAATGAACGTATTATCAATGGTGGGTTTTTTTGTTTCTTGCAGACAAATGATAGCACAACCACTAGAAGCGATAGCATTAGATAGCGCTAAAAGTTTAGGTTCAGAGTTTAAGCCACGTACATTCCAGCATAGGATATTCCAATTCAACAAAGCAGACATGAAAGGATAAAGCAAAATAGGTAAGCCTCTCAGCAGGCACTTTCAAATACTTCAAGCCTGGGGCGGGCCGTCCGCAGAATCCGCCATGAGAGCTTCTTCAGAGACCTCGGCTGGCGGGATGGCGCACTTGCTAATTCCAATGTGCTGCAGAACCTGAACTGGAGTAGGCGGCGGGATATAGTCCCCCTGATTGACTGTGTGATCAACTACCTCCATAGGAGTATCAGTAGCGGAGGGTACAACTCGGGGTTTAACTTTAGAGGGTTTTGGCTTAATGTCAGAGACAGAGGGTACCTTAAACCCATCATATTTGTTGGATCTATTGCTGCGACGCACCTCCAGCACAGATGCTGGAGCTTTGGCTTTGCCTTTCCTGACTACTGAAGTGCCTGCACCCAGATCCACCGCATGGGGAGCAATCAAAGTCTTGGTGGCTTCAGTTGATGCTTCAGTGATAGCGTTGGGAAGCTGAGGAAGCACTGCATCATCCGGAGCAGTTAGGCTCAGAGCATTAGTGTTAGTAGGAATCGTCACATCTGACGGCACATCCTGATCGAGACCAGCATCAATCTCAGTAATGACAACCTTGGAAGTAGCAGCCCGGGGGAGAATGGCAGATTCCTCAAAAGACATAGGCGCATCATCTCCCTGGTGTAGAGCCCATGAGGTGTGACCAGGAATGAGGATAGTACGAGAGGCAGAGTCAGCAGAGTGTTTGACAGTTTTAGATGCTGACCGAACAGAGAAATGTCCATTTGTCTCCTCAACATTGACCGAGAATTGCACTGAACTATCCCGAAAACCAAAACCTGAACTCCAAGGGCCAAAAGCAGCAATGATAGGCCGGATAGCAGCAGTGAGGTAGGTGTTGAGCCTTAGCATAGGCACACACTCATTCAGCAGGAGCGAGGCATAGCTGTCATGATCTGAAAGCATGGAGAATTGCATACCAGCATTGGATATAGTCAGGGTCAGTTCAATACTGTTTACCTCAGGTGGAGCCGCGATCGGGCCCTGGACAGAATCACTGGACTGAGCTGTGTCGACAGACAAAACACCCAAGGCCGATCCATTACCAGAAAGCAGTTGGTTGAAGATGTTTAAAGGGACGATGGCGAAACCCTCAGACAGAGTAGCACTGGAGTCTGAGCTGCTAAAAACAGAGATTGAGTCGTTCCAAGCAGCAGCCGGACTATCTTGCAGGTTATTGAGAGGCTGAATACCATGGTGCACCTGCAAACCTTCTCCAGCTAGCCAGGCCTGGAAGTTGAACATTGCGGGAGGTGTATGTGGTGGGGATGGGGGCCAGACTCCCCAATTAGGTTGAAATTGCACTTCGTCATCTACCACCTGTTCTGCATTGTCATTTCCTGGCTGAGCATTGGCATTGGCGGCCACATTCTGAGCGATCCAATTGTGAAGCTGCATTTGATAAATCTGTTCAGCAGTGAGGTTCTCTCCATGAAGTGGGTGTGGAATTCCATCTTCGGGAGGAGGATCCTCAGTGGCCGGCGGGACATCTGGGATGTGCGCATTCTAGTCACTGCTCCTTAACATAGTGACGGCCACAGTCCAGCTCTGGCGAGCGCCTCCAAGCTGGCGCAACACCATACTCTTAGGAACGAATTTAAGATGTATCACCCTGACTTTCAGAAGCACGAAGCGACGGTCCCCTCTTGGGTTATGCCATTCAACCAACTGACCAAATTTATCAACAGATTTATGCATATAGTGTTGAGTCTGATAATCATACGGAAAACCAATGTACAGCAACCAGATCTCCGGCCCGAAAGAAGTCAGACGCATGTTCAGAGCAGCATCATGAGGAACAAAGGATATTACTACCGGCTCATCAAACTCCTCCTCATCAAGCTCAAAGGTGGTACCAACTACTGCATCCCTAATGAGCGTGTTGGGAAAACCAAAGATACCAACACCAAGAGGGTGGTCGCCTACTTCAGTCGGAAAAAACTCGGATTCATGGAGCAAACCTTCAATGATGTGGCGGAGAGCCGCCTTGCGGTGAAAGGGGATGTCCCTGTTTGCTTCAGCAATGGCGAGGAAGTCGTGGCGCAGCGAAGGGATTGGACCAACCAGCATGTCGTCACGCACCCTACGGTCAGGCGGCCCGAGCTCGACGGTCATGCCCGGCGGGAGGTAGGGGATGACATTGATTGGAAAGTTAGCCATGGTTGTGGTGGTGCTCTGCAATGAAGCAGAGGACGGTGTGGAGGTCGAGGTAGAATGTGGAGCGGCGGCCCTTGGGAGTGACTTGGGGACCCAGCGCCACCCCTTTTTTCCTGTGTTGATGAAGCAGGATGAAGCCACGTGTCCATCACGCCCGCAGTTGTGACATCGAAGGGTCCCACTCGACCGCTGCGATTTCCAGTTCAGTTTGGTAGGTGCGGTAAATGGTGGGGGTAGATCAGAAGAATGATTCTGTGGCTGATTATGATTAGCATGGGAATTATTCTTGCCCAAAGTAGAATTCCTGATCAATGCATTTTGTCGATAATTGTGTGGATTCACATTTGTTTCCAAAGTGGTTTTGTGATCCTTAACAGAAGGGAAAGTCCGGACAATGCGATTACTTGCCAACCCCTCAGTAGAAATCTGTCGATGTGGGCCAGCGGAGATAACATCCTGGTGCGCCAGTTCAAGCTTGGGCCTCCAGTAGAAGCGAGCCGCCTTATGGTCATCACAACAGTTGGGTGTGTGGCCCATAAAGGTGCAGTATCTACAGTAAAGCGCGCCCGGGCACCCAAAAGTGAAGTGGGTAACAGCACCACAAATATAGCAAGATGGGCCAGGCAATGGGCTTGAAATGCCTTCCAACTTGTTCGAAGTATTTGGATTCAAGGAGCCACAAACACAGGTTGAGTTCTCACAGATAGTGCAATGTTTGTCAGGGCAGGAGTCAGCCAAATGACCCGAGGCCGTGCAAGATGAACACAAATTCAATCTCGTGTGGATATAATCTTGAGACGGTACACTGTTGAGCTTCCAGACGTTCGCAATATGTTGCTCCGTGTGGCCGACACGACGAAAGTCCAGAATATGCAATAGAATAAAATTAGGGATAGATTGCCAATTATCCTTTTTAAACCGACAACCTTCAAATCTTGTATTATGAGCCATAACACTGTCACACTGAAAAGAAGGGAGACTTCCAAAAGAAATATTTGCCATTAATGCTGATGATCCCAGATCCTTGGATGGCGCCTTGCCAAAAAAGTTTGAATTTGACACATTTGCTGTAAGGTCCTTCACCGGCGACCATACTTGCTCGGCCGTCATAGTCGACCGTCATAGTCGCAGATCTAACTTGGGAGGTTGTCCTGACCATAACAGCCAGATCGACGAAAGATCCATGCGGGGCTCCATGTTTTGCATGTCCGGGCCACGCTTGGGCTCCAACCCTGAATCCACGGTGGTGTTGTGCTGCCATCCTAACCCTAGACGAGAAGTACAGGTGCAGGACTCCCCACGAGGTACGAATCGGGGGTGACATGTGAGGAGGGTTAGATCTGCGAGGGAGACAAGAAGAGGTGAGGAACAGAGGGAGGGATGTGACGAGGAGGAGTGGAGAGACTCACCTGAGTCACCGAAACCACGACGACGACGTGCTGCCCACAACCCTAGCCGCTGGGCAGGGTTGTGCTTGGCCGCTCGAGGACGCGCGCGCCGGATCTAGCTCGGTGGGAGGAAGGAGCGGAGGAAGGGGGTCATGGTGGTGGGTTGGGCGCTGCTGGAGGACGCCGGAATCGGGCAGGATCTGGTGGAAACTGGCCCGTCGGTGGTGGTGGTGGCGAGAAGTGTGGTGCGAGGGGGAGGGAGGCACGGGGGAGAGAGAAATGCGGGGTTGTGGGAGAGAGAGGGAGGCACGGGGGAGAGAGGTGTGAGAGGGTGGGGTGGGGGGGGGTAAGGGCAGCCGTTGGATTCGAGAGCATCCAATGGTGTATGAGGCATGATCCGCGTGAGATGGCTATGGCCCAATCAGAATGCAGTACACGTGTACAGCGTTATGACCATCTAAAATTGGTCGTGAGATGGCTATGGCCCATTTTTTTTTCAATTTTTTGAGTGTCCAGAATGATTTTTTGGACGGCTGCTACGGATCAACCGACAGATTTTCACTAAGAAATCAATCGCATCGAGAGTCAGGTGAAGCTCCATTACAACCACCGGTGAAGCTTCGGTACAGCTGCGGTGAAGCTCCATTGTAGCACCACCCATTGCATCGCAGCTGCAGGTGCACCGGTGAAGCTCCATTGCAACCTCTGGCCTCCCTTGCACACAAAGCTCCTGGCGACGAGCTGCGTTGAAGCACTGGCGGCGAGCTTCGTTGCAGCGCCGATGGCGTGTTGTGGCCGCCTCCGGCAACTGCGCCTCCGTGCTGTGTTGTAGCATCGGCAAGGTGTGGACCCAAGTCTGACATGCCTCTTCCTGCTGTGTTGCAGCACCGATGCAAGCGGTGGCCACCGACGCTCCTGCAGAGGACGCGGCTTACGATCGAGAGAAATAAATCGGTTGATTTAAGTACTTTTCCATTTTTTGAAGAAGCTACCAAATATCTGTTGCAGAATTGGACCAAATCAATTTTGTAAAATACTAAATCATTTATAGGTAAAAAAGTATCTATTTCATTAGAGAAACACCAAAAAAATCGCAAGATTCAACCACTAGCTAGGAACGGTCATGCCCGCCGTTTTGACCGCATTTTGAAACGGGCATGAAAAATTCAAAAGAAAAGGAAAACCTTCACATTGTGTCATTATATGGCATAGTTTGTTCAAATGATCTCATATTGTGCACAAGGGTGCATATTGGAATAGTAAACAATGTTGCCTAAGGAAGTTTTCATTTTCGTTGGACAAAAAACCATTTTCCATTTTTCGAGTGCCCGAAAGGAGGTTTTTTTGTGAAGGAACTACCAAATAATTGTTGCAAAATTGGACCAAATCATTTTCATAAAATACTAGGTCATATTTAATGCACAATTGACAAAATGGTCTAGTGTAAAGTTTTTTGATCCACCTCTCGTGAAAAAGACAAATTTTCACCGATTCAACTGGAAGCGGGTCAAATTTGAACTGTAGCTACCTCGTAGTTTGCTCTTTATTTTTTCCAAAAATCATTTCTAGGTACATAAGTATCTATTTAATGAGAGAAACACCAAAAAAATTCCAAGATTCAACCACTAGCTAGGAACGGTCAAGCCCGTCGTTTTGACCGCATTTTGAAACGGGCATAAAAAATTCAAAAGAAATCAAAAAATTGGAAAACCTTCGCATTGCGTCATTATATGTGACCGAGTTACCAGGAAAAATAATAAACATGTAATACGGCAATTATTTTAAAAAAGTGTTCTCGGAAATGAGCTATCATGCGTGAAGATTCATGGCTTTCAAGCCAAATGATCAATCTTATGGCCACATTCATGGCATAGTTTGTTCAAATAATCTCATATTGTGCACAAGGGTGCATCTTCGAATGGCAAACAATGTTGCCTAAGGAAGTTTTCATTTTCTTTGCACGGAAAATTCATTTTCCATTTTCCAAGTGCCTGAAATGAGTTTTTTTTATGAAGGACCTACAATATATTTGTTGCAAAATTGTACCTAATCATTTTTATAAAACACTAGGACATATTTAATGCAAAATTGACCAAATCGTTGGGTGAAAAAAGTTTTGATCCACCTCCGGTGAAAAAGACAAATTGCCGTCGATTCAGTTGGAAACGGGTCAAATTTGAACTGTAGCTGCCTCATAGTTTGCTCTTTATTTTTTCCAAAAATCATTTCTAGGTACATAAGTATCTATTTAATCATAGAAACACCAAAAAAATTCCAAGATTCAACCACTAGCTAGGAACGGTCAAGCCCGCCGTTTCGACCGCATTTTGAAACGGGCATAAAAAATTCAAAAAATAAAAAAATTGGAAAGCCTTCGCATTGTGTCATTATATGTGACCAAGTTTCCAGGAAAAATAATAAACTTGTAATACGGTAATTATTTTAAAAAAGTGTTCTCAGAAATGAGCTATCAAGTGTGAAGATTCATGGCTTTCAAGCCAAATGATCAATCTTATGGCCACATTCATGGCATAGTTTGTTCAAATGATCTCATATTGTGCACAAGGGTGCATATTGGAATGGCAAACAATGTTGCCTAAGGAAGTTTTCATTTTCTTTGGACGAAAAAACCATTTTTCATTTTCTGAGTGCCTGAAATGAGTTTTTTTTGTGAAGGACCTACCATATATTTGTTGCAAAATTGGACCTAATCAATTTTAAAAAATACTAGGCCATATTTAATGCACAATTGACAAAATGGTTGGGTGAAAAAGGTTTTGATCCACCTCTGGTGAAAAAGACAAATTCCCGTCGATTTAGTTGGAAGCGGGTCAAATTTGAACTGCAGCTGCCTCATAGTTTGCTCTTTATTTTTTCCAAAAATAATTCCTAGGTAAATAAGTATCTATTTAATCAGAAATACATAGTTTGATGGCGAGACATCGAGGTTTGGACGGTGGCCGAGGGCCCCAACTCTAGAGCGCGTAAGATCGCATGCCCTCCGCGTGGTCACCGCGTGACCGTGGCGTTGCCATGTGTTCTGGGCGGCCTAGGCATCTCTAGTAGGTTGGGCACTCCCCAGGTAGGTGCTAGGAAGAAAATCACGAAATAAGATTCTCACGAGGAGACCGATCGATGCTCATACATGAATAAGCAGCCAAGTGTTTGATTTGCGGTACGGGAAATGCACATGGCTAATGGGCGTGAGTTTTGGCTTAGGATGATCAGTTACTAAGAAGACCATCTTCACAAATTTTCACCTCAAAAGGAGGAGCCTAGGTGGTACTTGCTTTACAAAGTACCACACTGGACATAAATACGAATGTTGAAGCTGGGCTCAAAATAATGAATGGATTGAGCTGGCATTTGGTGGAGGATGATTATTTGGGCATAGGAAAGCACTGTAGAAAATGGATACCATTTGTACATGCCAAAGTGGTACTTACTTCACAAAGTGCTGCTCTGAACAGAATAGGAAAATGAATATTTTCGAATTATTTTTGAACTAGGCAAGGAATGTTTTTGACATATTTGATGAAGATATGATCCAAAACATTTATGAGAATTTTTTGGGAATTTTTGGAATAACAGAAATATAGGTTGCTTCACAACCTACGGCAAAAACTGCCACATGGACATGACACATAGGCAAAATTGATGAGATGGCGCCTAGTCATCACAACCCACCACAATCTACAAGGCTATGACCATCTATATTGGTCACTAACAACTAGAAATAAGGCAACAGACTAGCACTGTTTGCTTTGTGACCATTTCGTGTAAGGAAATTACGACCTTTCTGACCAAAATGGTCGCAATGGTTTAGGGTTTGGAGCCCCCCGAACAGCTTTTGACCAATTGGTCTGAAATGGTCATAGATCTATGACCAATTCTTCCAGGGTCACTGACAGAAGGTCACTAGTTGACATATTTCTTGTAGTGCACCAGCAGCCAGAGGAGGAAGAGGTGTTGGCCCAGCAGCCAGAGGAGGAAGAGGTGCAGCAAAGAGAACTTCAACAAGAGCAAGTGGGCTGGGAAGAACAAAGAAAACAATTAAAACAAGGGGAATGGAGTGGCCCCTCTTTGGTGAAGGATCAAGTTGAAATGCTACAGCAGATGAACATGAGCAAACCGAATTCCAATCTACACAAGGAGCTCCGGCAGATGAAGAGTGAAATGCTTTTATTTTTTTATGTTCTAGAACTATGGTACATAAGACTGCAACATCTTTTGTGATGGCCTTTTGGTACAAAACTTAAACTTGTTAGCCCTATGTAATGGTATGTTGGTATGTTGCTACAAAACTGAATCTTCCAACACTTCTTTCTTGCACTGAATTTGCTACAGTTTAGTTATGAACGTATATACACACAAAGTTTAGCCCATTTTCATAACACAACATGCAACAGAGCACTGATTCTTAACATATAAGATCTCTTACAATAACACAAATGACAACTCGTATTACGAACTCTTACACAAACAAGTTCAGAACATAACACACACTTTCACTGACAAATCAACTAAAAACATACTCAACTCCAACTCCTACATATCCAACACTACATATGCACTTCTTTGCACTTAAGCGTTACCATATGGTCCAGGTCCACTACCATCTATCTTGCCGCGCCAGCTTATGAAAGTGTGCTTGCGGTTGAGATCGGCGTCCTCGTCAGGGAGTAACTCATCAGGCAACCCTTCATCTGGCAATGGGCCATGGTCGATGACCTCCTTGACATGCATGGTCACTGGAAAATCAATGGTGCCACGATCAGTTGGAGAGTTCGGGCACGGCGGTGAATGAGCATTCTCGTCATCAGAGTCTGGCGTCCACGGTTGCAGAGGAGGAGCCGGAACAGAGACAGTGAGCACCTTCGGAATGGCACTAGGATTGCGTAGCCACGCTGTGCAAGGCAGCACCCACTTGTCAGTAGCCGGGAGCATGTCGATGAGCTCACCGTCGACACCGGCGAGCACCAGGTTGACGGTATCCAGGTCCCAGGCCTCTTCCGGGAGCCCCTCCAAGCTCAGCGTCGTCTTGTACTCCAGCTTCGACGGCCTACCATGCGACAAACTTGACCAATGTTGAAAACTAATTCTGCTGCCGCCGCAACGCACCTGCTCCGACGCGAGCACCACCAAGTGCAATCCTCCAGCGAGTCAAACCACACGAAAAAGTGGAATGGTGGGCTGGTCACCTCCACCTTCATGGCTGCCGACCTGATGCCACAATGAGACGCCATCGCCGCGGTGAGTGCCTCCGTCGTCACAAGGCTCCGCGACTGTCCAATGATGCTGGCATACAGCGCTCTCCCATGGAATGCTTGCTCTAGCGCCGCCATGCCAGCAGTGCAAGCGATGAGAACGCGGCCTCGCGCGGGGCGCAAATCCGGCTCACCGCGCTGTCACACCTCCTGAGGGAAGACATGTTGGGGAACGTAGCAGAAATTCAAAAAAAAATTCCTACATAACACCAAGATCTATCTATGGAGAGACCAGCAACGAGTAGAAAGGAGGAGTGAATCTACATACCCTTGTAGATCGCTAAGCGGAAGCGTTCAAGTGAACGGGGTTGATGGAGTCGTACTCGTCGTGATTCAGATCACCGATGATCAAGTGCCGAACGGACGGCACCTCCGCGTTCAACACACGTACAGCCCGGTGACGTCTCCCACGCCTTGATCCAGCAAGGAGAGAGGGAGAGGTTGAGGAAGACTCCATCCAGCAGCAGCACAACGGCGTGGTGGTGATGGAGGAGCGTGGCAATCCTGCAGGGCTTCGCCGAGCACCTACGGGAGAGGAGATGTGTCACGGGAGGGAGAGGGAGGCAACCAAAGGCCTTAGGTGTGGATGCCCTCCCTCCCCTCCACTATATATAGGGGCAGGGGAGAGGGGGGAGGCGCAGCCTTGCCCCCTCCTCCAAGGAAGGGGTGCGGCTAAGGAGGGGGAAGGAGTCCATCCTCCCCAAGGCACCTCGGAGGTGCCTTCCCCCTTTAGGACTCTCCCCTTTTTCCTTTATCTTGGCGCATGGGCCTCTAGGGGCTGGTGCCCTTGGCCCATGTAGGCCAAGGTGCACCCCCTACAGCCCATGTGGCCCCCCGGGGCAGGTGGCCCCACCCGGTGGGCCCCCGGGACCCTTCCGGTGGTCCCGGTACAATACCGATGACCCCGAAACTTGTCCCGATGGCCGAAACAGGACTTCCTATATATAAATCTTTACCTCCGGACCATTCCGGAACTCCTCGTGACGTCCGGGATCTCATCCGGGACTCCGAACAACATTCGGTAACCACATACAAGCTTCCTTTATAACCCTAGCGTCATCGAACCTTAAGTGTGTAGACCCTACGGGTTCGGGAGACATGCAGACATGACCGAGATGTTCTCCGGTCAATAACCAACAGCGGGATCTGGATACCCATGATGGCTCCCACATGTTCCACGATGATCTCATCGGATGAACCACGATGTCAAGGACTCAATCGATCCCGTATTCAATTCCCTTTGTCTATCGGTATGTTACTTGCCCGAGATTCGATCGTCGGTATACCGATACCTTGTTCAATCTCGTTACCGGCAAGTCACTTTACTCGTTCCGTAACACATCATCCCGTGATCAACTCCTTGGTCACATTTGCGCAAATGATGATGTCCTACCGAGTGGGCCCAGAGATACCTCTCCGTTTACACGGAGTGACAAATTCCAGTCTCGATCCGCATAAAACAATAGATACTTTCGGAGATACCTGTAGTGCACCTTTATAGTCACCCAGTTACGTTGTGACGTTTGATACACCCAAAGCACTCCTACGGTATCCAGGAGTTACACGATCTCATGGTCAAAGGAAGAGATACTTGACATTGGCAAAGCTCTAGCAAATGAACTACACGATCTTTTGTGCTAGTCTTAGGATTGGGTCTTGTCCATCACATCATTCTCCTAATGATGTGATCCCGTTATCAACGACATCCAATGCCCATAGCCAGGAAACCATGACTATCTGTTGATCACAACGAGCTAGTCAACTAGAGGCTCACTAGGGACATATTGTGGTCTATGTATTCACACGTGTATTACGATTTCCGGATAATACAGTTATAGCATGAATAAAAGACAATTATCATGAACAAGGAAATATAATAATAATACTTTTATTATTGCCTCTAGGGCATATTTCCAACAGTCTCCCACTTGCACTAGAGTCAATAATCTAGTTCACATCGCCATGTGATTAACACTCACAGGTCACATCGCTATGTGACTAATAACCAAGAGTTTACTAGAGTCAGTAGTCTAGTTCACATCACTATGTGATTAACACTCAATGAGTTTTATGTTTGATCATGTTGCTTGTGAGAGAGGTTTTAGTCAACGGGTCTGAACCTTTCAGATCCGTGTGTGCTTTACAAATCTTTATGTCATCTCCTAGATGCAGCTACCACGCTCTATTTGGAGCTATTCCAAACAACTGTTCTACTTGCAACTATTCTAAATTGTTGCCCCATTGTACATATCCGGTATCTCTACTTAGAGCTATCCGGATAGGTGTTTAAGCTTGCATCGTCGTAACCTTTACGACGAACTCTTTTACCACCTCCATAATCGAGAAAAATTCCTTAGTCCACTAGTTACTAAGGATAACTTTGACCGCTGTCCTGTGAGCCATTCTTGGATCACTCTTGTACCCCTTGACTGACTCATGGCAAGGCACACTTCAGGTGCGGTACACATCATAGCATACTGAAGAGCCTACGTCTTAAGCATAGGGGACGACCTTCGTCCTTTCTCTCTATTCTGCCATGGTCGAGCTTTAAGTCTTGACTCCGTACCTTACAACTCAGGCAAGAACTCCTTCTTTGACTGGTCCATCTTGAACACCTTCAAGATCATGTCAAGGTATGTGCTCATTTGAAAGTATCATTAAGCATTTTGATCTATCCTTATAGATCTTGATGCTCAATGTTCAAGTAGCTTAATCCAGGCTTTCCATTGAAAAACACTTTCAAAATAACCCTATATGCTTTCCAGAAATTCTACGTCATTTCTGATCAACAATATGTCAACAACATATACTCATCAGAAATTCTATAGTGCTCCCACTCACTTCTTTGGAAATACAAGTTTCTCATAAACTTTGTACAAACTCAAAATCTTTGATCATCATCAAAGCATACATTCCAACTCCGAGATGCTCACTCCAGTCCTTAGGAGGATCGCTCGAGCTAGCATACCTTTTAGCATCCTCAGGATTGACAAAACTTTTCTGATTGTATTGCATACAACCTTTCCTTACGAAAACTAGTAAGGAAACTTGTCTTGACATCCATCTGCCAGATTTCATAAATGCAGCTAATGCTAACATGATTCCGACGGACTTAAGCATCGCTACGGATGAGAAAATCTCATCGTAGTCAACTCCTTGAACTTGTGAAAAACTTTTCGCCACAAGTCGAGCCTCATAGATGGTGACATTACCATCCACGTCCGTCTTCTTCTTAAAGATCCATTTATCTTAATGGCTTGCCGATCATCGGGCAAGTCCACCAAAGTCCATGCTTTGTTCTGATATATGGATACTATCTCGGATTTCATGGTTTCTAACCATTTGTCGGAATTCGGGCCCACCATCGCTTCTCCATAGCTCGTAGGTTCATTGTTGTCTAGCAACATGACCTTCAAGACAGGATCACCTTACCACTCCGAAGTAGTACGTGTCCTTGTCGTCCTACGAGGTTTGGTAGTGACTTGATCCGAAGTTTCATGATCACTATCATAAGCTTCCACTTCAATTGGTGTAGGTGCCACAGGAACAACTTCCTGTGCCCTGCCACACACTTGTTGAAGAGACGGTTCAATAACCTCATCAAGTTTCCACCATCCTCCCACTCAATTCTTTCGAGAGAAACCTTTCCTCGAGAAAGGACCCGATTCAAGAAACAATCCATATTGCTTTCGGATCTGAATTAGGAGGTATACCCAACTGTTTTGGGTGTCCTATGAAGATGCATTTTATCCGCTTTGGGTTCGAGCTTAATCCTGAAACTTTTTCACATAAGCGTCGCAGCCCCAAACTTTTGAGAAACGACAACTTAGGTTTCTCTAAACCATAATTCATACGGTGTCATCTCGACGGAATTACGTGGTGCCCTATTAAAATGAGTGTGGTTGTCTCTAATGCCTAACCCATGAACGATAGTGGTAATTCGATAACAGAAATCATGGTACGCATCATATCCAATAGGGTGCAACTATGATGTTCGGACACACCATCACACTATGGTGTTCCAGGCGGTATTAATTGTGAAACAATTTCCACAATGTCTTAATTGTGTGCCAAAACTCGTAACTCAGATATTCATCTCTATGATCATATCATAGATATTTTATCCTCTAATGATCTTCTACTTCACTCTGAAATTATTTGAACCATTCAATAATTCAGACATGTGTTTCATCAAGTAAATATTCTCAACATCTACTCGAATCATCTGTGAAGTAAGAACATAACGATATTCACTGCATGCCTCAGCACTCATTGGACTGCACACATCAAAATGTGTTACTTCCAACAAGTTGCTATCTTGTTCCATCTTACTGAAACCGAGGCTTTTCAGTCATCTTGCCCGTGTGGTATGATTTGCATGTCCCAAGTGATTCAAAATCAAGTGAGTCAAAACGGTCCATTTACATGGAGTTTCTTCATGCATATACACCAATAAACATGGTTCGCATGTCTCAAACTTTTCAAAAACGAGTGAGCCCAAAGATCCATCAATATGGAGCTTCTTCATGCGTTTTATACCGATATGACTTACGTGGCAGTGCCACAAGTAGGTGGTACTATCATTACTATCTTTTGGCATGAACATGTGTATCACTACGATCGAGATTTAATAAACCATTCATTTTAGGTGTAAGACCATTGAAGGTATTATTCAAATAAACAGAGTAACCATTATTCTCCTTAAATGAATAACCGTATTGCGATAGACGTAATCCAATCATGTCTATGCTCAACGCAAACACCAAATAACAATTATTTAGGTTTAACACCAATCTCTTTGGTAGAGGGAGCGTGCGATGCTTGATCATATCAAGCTTGGAAAAACTTCCAACACATATCGTCAGCTCACCTTTAGCTAGTCTCCGTTTATTCCGTAGCCTTTATTTCGAGTTACTAACACTTAGCAACCGAACCGGTATCTAATACCCTGGTGCTACTAGGAGTACTAGTAAAGTACACATTAACATAATGTATATCCAATATACTTCTATCGACCTTGCCAGCCTTCTCATCTACCAAGTATCTAGGGTAATGCTGCTCCAGCGGTTGTTCCCCTTATTACAGAAGCACTTAGTCTCGGGTTTGGGTTCAACCTTGGGTTTCTTCACTTGAGCAGCAGCTGAATTGCCGTTTCATGAAGTATCCCTTTGTTCCCTTGCCCTTCTTGAAACTAGTGGTTTCACCAACCATCAACAATTGATGCTCCTTCTTGATTTCTACTTTCGCGGTGTCAAACATCGTGAATACCTCAAGGATCATCTTATCTATCCCTGATATGTTATAGTTCATCACGAAGCTCTAGCAGCTTGGTGGCAATGACTTTGGAGAAACATCACTATCTCATTTGGAAGATCAACTCCCACTCGATTCAAGTGATTGTTGCACTCAGACAATCTAAGCACAAGCTCAACAATTGAGCTTCTCTCCTTAGTTTGCAGGCTAAGAAAATCGTCAGAGGTCTCAAACCTCTTGACGTGGGCACGAGCCTGAAATCCTAATTTCAGCCCTCGAAACATCTCATATGTTCCGCGACGTTTCGAAAATGTCTTTGGTGCCTCTACTTAAACCATTTAACTGAACTATCACGTAGTTATCAAAACGTGTATGTTCGATGTTCGAAACATCCACAAACGACGTTTGGGGTTCAGCACACTAAGCAGTGCATTAAGGACATAAGCTTTCTACTGATCGCATAATCGCTACTATCAACTTTCAACTATATTTTCTCTAGGAACATATCTAAACAGTAGAACTATAGCGCGAGCTACGACATAATTTGCAAAAGGTCTTTTGACTATGTTCAGGATAATTAAGTTCATCTTATGAACTCCCACTCAGATAGACATCCCTCTAGTCATCTAAGTGATTACATGATCCGAGTCAAACTAGGCCGTGTCCGATCATCACGTGAGACGGACTAGTCATCATCGGTGAACATCTTCATGTTGATCGTATCTTCTATACGACTCATGCTCGACCTTTCGGTCTCCGTGTTCCGAGGCCATGTCTGTACATGCTAGGCTCGTCAAGTTAACCCTAAGTGTTTTAGCTGTGTAAAACTGTCTTACACCCGTTGTATGTGAACGTAAGAATCTATCACACCCGATCATCACGTGGTGCTTCGAAACGACGAACTGTAGCAACGGTGCACAGTTAGGGGAGAACACTTCTTGAAATTTTAATGAGGGATCATCTTATTTACTACCGTCGTCCTAAGTAAACAAGATGCATAAACATGATAAACATCACATGCAATCAAATAGTGACATGATATGGCCAATATCATTTTGCTCCTTTTGATCTTCATCTTCGGGGCTCCATGATCATCATCGTCACCGGCATGACACCATGATCTCCATCATCATGATCTCCATCATCGTGTCTTCATGAAGTTGTCACGCCAACGACTACTTCTACTTCTATGGCTAACGCGTTTAGCAATAAAGTAAAGTAAGTTACATGGCGTTCTTTAATGACACGCAGGTCATACAAAAAATAAAGACAACTCCTATGGCTCCTGCCGGTTGTCATACTCATCGACATGCAAGTCGTGAATCCTATTACAAGAACATGATCAATCTCATACATTACATATATCATTCATCACATCCTTTTGGCCATATCACATCACATAGCATACCCTGCAAAAACAAGTTAGACGTCCTCTAATTGTTGTTTGCATGTTTTACGTGGCTGCTATGGGTTTCTAGCAAGAACGTTTCTTACCTACGCAAGACCACAACGTGATATGCCAATTTCTATTTACCCTTCATAAGGACCCTTTTCATCGAATCTGTTCCGACTAAAGTGGGAGAGACTGGCACCCGCTAGCCACCTTATGCACCAAGTGCATGTCAATCGGTGGAACCTGTCTCACGTAAGAGTACGTGTAAGGTCGGTCCGGGCCGCTTCATCCCACAATACCGTCGAAACAAGATTGGACTAGTAACGGTAAGCATATTGAACAACATCAACGCCCACAACTACTTTGTGTTCTACTCGTGCAAAGAATCTACGCAATAGACCTAGCTCTGATACCACTGTTGGGGAACGTAGCAGAAATTCAAAAAAAAAATTCCTACGTAACACCAAGATCTATCTATGGAGAGACCAGCAACGAGTAGAAAGGAGGAGTGCATCTACATACCCTTGTAGATCGCTAAGCGGAAGCGTTCAAGTGAACGGGGTTGATGGAGTCGTACTCGTCGTGATTCAGATCACCGATGATCAAGTGCCGAACGGACGGCACCTCCGCGTTCAACACACGTACAGCCCGGTGACGTCTCCCACGCCTTGATCCAGCAAGGAGAGAGGGAGAGGTTGAGGAAGACTCCATCCAGCAGCAGCACAACGGCGTGGTGGTGATGGAGGAGCGTGGCAATCCTGCAGGGCTTTGCCGAGCACCTACGGGAGAGGAGATGTGTCACGGGAGGGAGAGGGAGGCAACCAAAGGCCTTAGGTGTGGATGCCCTCCCTCCCCTCCACTATATATAGGGGCAGGGGAGAGGGGGGAGGCGCAGCCTTGCCCCCTCCTCCAAGGAAGGGGTGCGGCTAAGGAGGGGGAAGGAGTCCATCCTCCCCAAGGCACCTCGGAGGTGCCTTCCCCCTTTAGGACTCTCCCCTTTTTCCTTTATCTTGGCGCATGGGCCTCTAGGGGCTGGTGCCCTTGGCCCATGTAGGCCAAGGCGCACCCCCTACAGCCCATGTGCCCCCCCGGGGCAGGTGGCCCCACCCGGTGGGCCCCCGGGACCCTTCCGGTGGTCCCGGTACAATACCGATGACCCCGAAACTTGTCCCGATGGCCGAAACAGGACTTCCTATATATAAATCTTTACCTCCGGACCATTCCGGAACTCCTCGTGACGTCCGGGATCTCATCCGGGACTCCGAACAACATTCGGTAACCACATACAAGCTTCCTTTATAACCCTAGCGTCATCGAACCTTAAGTGTGTAGACCCTACGGGTTCGGGAGACATGCAGACATGACCGAGATGTTCTCCGGTCAATAACCAACAGCGGGATCTGGATACCCATGATGGCTCCCACATGTTCCACGATGATCTCATCGGATGAACCACGATGTCAAGGACTCAATCGATCCCGTATTCAATTCCCTTTGTCTATCGGTATGTTACTTGCCCGAGATTCGATCGTCGGTATACCGATACCTTGTTCAATCTCGTTACCGGCAAGTCACTTTACTCGTTTCGTAACACATCATCCCGTGATCAACTCCTTGGTCACATTTGCGCAAATGATGATGTCCTACCGAGTGGGCCCAGAGATACCTCTCCGTTTACACGGAGTGACAAATTCCAGTCTCGATCCGCATAAAACAATAGATACTTTCGGAGATACCTGTAGTGCACCTTTATAGTCACCCAGTTACGTTGTGACGTTTGATACACCCAAAGCACTCCTACGGTATCCAGGAGTTACACGATCTCATGGTCAAAGGAAGAGATACTTGACATTGGCAAAGCTCTAGCAAATGAACTACACGATCTTTTGTGCTAGTCTTAGGATTGGGTCTTGTCCATCACATCATTCTCCTAATGATGTGATCCCGTTATCAACGACATCCAATGCCCATAGCCAGGAAACCATGACTATCTGTTGATCACAACGAGCTAGTCAACTAGAGGCTCACTAGGGACATATTGTGGTCTATGTATTCACACGTGTATTACGATTTCCGGATAATACAGTTATAGCATGAATAAAAGACAATTATCATGAACAAGGAAATATAATAATAATACTTTTATTATTGCCTCTAGGGCATATTTCCAACAAGACACGCGAGTCCGGGATGCAAGACCATCCCACGACCGGCGTGGACGACCTCGCTGGAAGGACAGCGCTGCCACTACCTCCGGCGACGACGGCACAGCTATGCAGTGCCATGCTCTCCTCGCTCACGCCGACGCTGGCCACACTGCCTGCCGCAGCGACGACGACGCGACTACTTCCGATGGGAGGGCTACCTCTGCTCCACACAGAAGGGACGCCGCCACAGCTCTCGGTCTCGCCGTCATCAACGCCACCACCCATGTCGCCAACTAGGGATTTGGTTTTCAATTTGGGAACTAGGGTTCTTATTCTGGATCGAGAAGGGGAACGGGGAAAGGGCATGTTTTATAAAATATCATTTTTGCATTATGACCCTCGTAATAAACCACTAGGGGCTTTTGTGCAAAGATACAGAGAAAACCGGGCGGTTGGCCGGTCCAGATGGCCAATGTGACCTAGATGCACCCGCATTGCAAGTTCTGTGACGGGTTCCGTTTTGCAAGTAGTGTGACTTAAGTGCACCTGAATGACAAGTTCTCTGACCGCCAGTGCCTTTTACTCAATAAAACCAAAGCAGTTCAATAACAAAGTTCAGAAACCAAAGCCTAGCTACCAACGAAGACAGGAACGCAACTCTGGGCTCCCCTACCAGGAGGCCAGAGCTGCAACATATGCACAAACATCATCTAGATCCATCATATTACAATCATCTCCAGGACATCAGCCACCAAGTGCCCAGAAACTCATACAAGTCCAAAAGACACTACGAGAAGTGAAAGCAACAAAAGAGAAGCGAACAGCAGCCTCAGGGGGAGACTTCTTCTTTTCTCATCCATCCAGGCGCAGCACATTGTATCTCCACCCTTGCGAAGCTCTGTAGATCTCATTTGCTACATGTACTAACATCTTTGTGCTTAGCTCCAGTACCCCTTTTGGTGCTCCTTTATCTGAAATATTGACCAATCCAGAATCCATCGGCACATTAGTTTGATCAAGGTCATAGGATCAGTAATTTTCTTATCATCAAAGATAATGCCATTCCTATATTTCCACAAAAAGTCCAGAATAAAGCAGAAATCCCAACTAGCACTAGTTTTTATCATCTTCCTTAAATGTTTTGATCCATGGGCCCAGACACTCCTCGATTGATGGAGTTTTCTTAAGCCCCAAAGAGCATTGTAGCAGACTCCAAATCAAGGAGGCAGCCGAGCAAGTAAAGAACAGATGATTAACTGATTCATCTTTACCACAGAAAACATATCTTTTCTCTCCCTTCCACCCCCTTTTCAGAAGGGAATCTCTGGTAAGAATGCTTTTTCTATTGACTAACTATAAGAAGACTTTGATTTTTGCTGGAACTTTAATCTTCCATTAAAAAAATTTGTGGAGAATTAAGATTAACAACAACCAGTTCCCTGTACAATAATTCAATTGAAAATTTTGGTTAACAGTTTGGGTCCAAATTATCTCATCTTTCCCTCCCCCCATTTCTATCTCCTCACATCTGTTGGAATAAGCCACGGCGTGTGTGGTCGGGCTCGTCGGGTGCGCGCGGGACGGGCGAGACACACTGGTACCGTCGGGCTCGTCGGGTGCGTGCGGGACGCGCGAGACACACTGGTACCGTCGGGCTCGTCGGGTTCGTCGGGCATGTCGGTGACGCGCAGGACGGGCGGGACATGCGGGACGTAGCAGCGTGGCGTGTGCGTGTGTGGCGTGTGTGTGGCGTAGTCTCCACGGTAGATAGGCTGGGTCGTGGCTGTTGGAGCAGCCGCGTCAAGCTAGCTAGGTAGGTGGTTAACGATCCATTGGGAGCGGCCGCGGTGTGCGCGTCACGGGTGCATGCGGCCGGGCATGCACGTGCGCGCAGCAGGGCGGGGTGGGCTGAGTCATGTGCTTGCCAGCCCGGGTATAAATCCCGTAGACCATGTGATGATTGTAACCACGGTATGGAGTTTTGTGATTTGGAATAGTAACGGGGCTGTGGTACGGTCGGGTGAAACTCCAGTATCCTTCTCTTTTCTCTCTGTACTCCTGCTTCTTCTATCTCCTGATAGGTGAGAGAGAGAGCTAGTTAGAGCTGCGCCAATAACATCTACTTTTGAGACTATTCCAAAGTCCCAAAGTTTCTCCATATAAGGTTCTTCTAAATCTAAAGCCATGCCATCCCTTCTGTATGGCTTCTACAACTGTTAAATTGTGATCAAAGCACAAACCGTACAGTCTGGGATAAGCCTCTTTCAAGGTTTTATCATCCACCCACATCTTCCCAAAACCAGAGGATTCGAGACAACCACCAACGCCATCATCACGAGGAAGATGTAGACGAGAACCAGGTCGATCTGCGCGATGACATAGGCAGAGGAGCCGGCGTCGTCCCCGTAGCCCCCGGAGACGTAGGCCCCCAGGAGGCCGAACAGCACGACCAGGATGAGCCCGCACAGCTGCATCATGGCGCAGCACCGACTCTCCAGCCTCCGGACCAGGAGCAGCACGATGATGAGGTGCGACGCCACGAACGCCGTGGTATTGCAGTAGAAGAAGGCCTTCAGGTGGAGGGGTTTGCGGCCGTGCACTTCCTCACCGCCGCCCCTGGGCAGGCTCAAGCTAGCGAAGTACGAGATCCCCACCGCGAATGTCGCAAGCAGCATGAGTACCTTGCGTTGCTCTCTGAGCTTGAGAGACTCCTCGGGGCTCTGCTACTCGGGCAATCCGAGCTCCGCTTCTGATTCTGTCTCTCCCTCATCATGGCGGCGTGGCCGAGAGCCGATGGTCTCGTCTACCCGTCGTTCGCTTGGGGAGGCGAGCTTAAGGTCCCATATGGTACGGTGGTTACTGATTATACGACATGGTTGGCGGTCCGTCGGTAGCCAATCTAGCGTTGGTCACCGGCTCTCAATGCCTTTTTGTCTATGACGCTGGCCTAGATCATGGGATGAGATTTGTTGCCTCTTCCGGCGAGCGTCACGGCGCCACCAGTAGTCGGCGTGGTTTCTAGTTTGGTTATGTGCATTGATCCAGGACTCAATTGTAATACTCTTTTCCTTGAAGTTCTTTGTACAAATTTCCCATACTCCACATTTCTATATCGCTGGAAGATTTCACATTTCTGTGTAAATGTCATCTACACAATGTGCATTGTAAGACTGCGGTTTCTCTAAAAAATAAGTCAGAGTATTATCTTATTTACAAAATTACTGGTGTCTATATAGTGTGAGTTGGAAAATACTATTTTCTCTGTCTCAAAATATAAGACGCCTTTTGACATTATACATGTGATGCTTGTCCTGGTGTACTCTATAAAACTCGGAGCTTCTTGAATCTTGAGCTTAGTGGAGGTAGCAAATTGCACCACTTGGCTGTCAACGCAACTTCGTAAATAGTCGAATGAACAGTCTTGTGGCAAGGGGCCTTGAAGTGGATTATAATTACTTAGACCAATGAGGCAATGAAGCGAGCAAGCCTTCTGACAAGCTGAATCAAGCCACCAGCTCCTCCCAGCATAAAATAAAATGGATGATCTGACCACAGCCCCATCGTTGAACGGAGAGAGGAAGTAGCCGACTACTAAGACAAACGAATAGCTACGATTCACGTGTTTCAATCTTGCACAGTTGCACTCTAGCTAGTGTAACCACGAGCTCTGTCGGGCACACAGAGGCTCAGTCTTATCGACCAGTAATGCAAAACCTATGAAAAGTTTCTTACAAAAATTAAATTTACACTTTAACTGTACGTAAGTTGCCTGAAAAATAATTTTGAGTCTGTCGATTTTTCCGACCATTGATTGCTGCTTCAGATCTGTGCTTCCCTTTATTTTCGAGGTATTTTTTTTTCTATTCTTTTGAGGTAAATTTTTTTATTGTGTGGTGTGTTTGATTTGGGCTGGGAATTCGACTGACTACTGTTTTTGGTCAGTCAGTCTTTAACAGGCTGAAGCCCATCTGACGACCCAGCCTTCTCTATCTTCCTTTGTTTCTTTGTCTATCTTTCTTTTCCTGTTTTTATGCTTTTTTGCTTATGCTTTTCTTTATTCTTTTTGTTTATTGGCTGGTTTATTTTTTCATTTGTGAGTATTTTTATGTTGTTGGTTGAGTGTAAATGAATTTACATAAATACTATACAGTATTATGATTATTCTGTGCATATTAGAAAAGGTGTAATTTTAGTGTAAAGTTGTTGTAACTTTTTTATTCATTTTATTTCTTCTTAAAGGGTAATAACAATGCCACTAATTAATTTTTTCTCATAAAACTTAAATATTTTGATTTTAGTTTTTTCTTTCTTTCTTCTTTAAGGGTAACACGAATGTCGCTAATTCATTGCTTCTTAGGAAACTTATTTTTTGACGTAATTTCACTATTATATATTTATTCTTACCATTTTTAAAAAGTGCAAATTTTTTCTATATTGTGTGCAAACTTTTCATTTTGTGTTTTTTTTACTTTTCTTTCTTCTTAAAGGGTAAAGACCAATGCCACCAGTTCATTCTTTCCTAGGATAATTCATCATTTTATTTTGTAATAGTGTTTATTTCATTTTCTTTGTAATGCATTGTTTTCACTGGTTTCCACCGAAGGATGGTTTTCATACGATATTCTCCGTTTGATTTATGCATTAGTTGTTGAACCATTGCAAATAGGATATGTATGATGGATGTAAAATATTTGAATGCCACACTTCATAATTCAAATTTGGAAATTTCCAATTCAAATACTAAATTACAGGAATTTTTTATAAATAACAGGGAATAAACTATTGTTCACATGGTTAGAAAGAGAACAGGGTGTGCGATGGAAAAATAAAGTACACACGATTCATTGACGGATAACGTGTGCAAAGAACACGATCCAATATGCGTGTGTGATATCACGCGCAAAGAACACGGTTCACCAATGAAATGTGTCTGTGCTAGGGATACCTATCGCACACAGCCACACACTCATGAAATGGACATATTGGCGATAGTAGAGACACCACACATATTTTGCGGTTATCAAATGTGTGTGATATTGTACCAATCGTAAACAGACCGGTAGATTAAATGTTTGTGATATCCATTTTTTGCACACGCGCACCTCAGTTTAATTGTTTCGGATGCCCGGCTGATCCCAAACGTTATGCCAAGCTAAAGTCGTGCAATAGATGTATCATCTCACACGATTTTGGAGATATAAATGTTTGGGACATGCTGTATATGGCAAACACACGGTCTACAGGTTTAACATGTGATATAATCCATGAATTTGCATACTATTACATTAGGAAAACATCAGCAACCGATGGCCCTAGCGCAGAATCTGGGTTGTGTGTCATCGACCCCCTCCCCCTATTGCCCATGTTAGCAAGGCGATGGTTTAAGATTGTGTCGCAGAAAGGGGGTGAAAGCCGTTTGCGTAGGTGGTAATTGCATTAGTGACTCGGCTTACACGTTGCCGGGTATGTTTCATACTCGGCTTCATTTTTTTCCCTATAATGTTTGACGAGCTTTTTTGCACTCGGCAAACAACTATTTCCCTTTTTCTTCTCCTTTCTCAATGCCGAGTGCACTTTTGTCGCACTCGGCAAACGCTTATTTTTCCATTTTGTTCCTCTCCTTTATATCGTTCTTTTCTTGTGTACATTTTTTCATTTCCTTTATTTTATACTATGTAATTTTTTACATTATTTTATTTCATTCCTTGCTATTTATTTACTTTTGTAGGCATTATGTGAATTTCTAAGCATTAGATACGTAGAGAACATAAATAAAATTTGAACTACAAATGCATGAACAAGTTGATAAAGTTGGGTTGACATCACATTTGTGTCTTTGAGTCCATTTTTATGTTGGGAAACGTAGCATGAAATTTCAAAAAAAATTCTACGCTCACGCAAGATCTATCTAGGAGATGCATAGTAACGAGAGAGGAAGAGTGTGTCTACGTACCATCGTAGACCGAAAGCGGAAGTATTTGACAATGCGGTTGATGTAGTCGAACTTCTTCTCGTTACGACCGATCAAGCACCGAACGTACGGCACCTCCGAGTTCTGCACACGTTCAGCTCGATGACGTCCCTCAAACTCTTGATCCAGCAGAGTGTTGAGGAAGTAGATGAGTTTCGTCAGCACGACGGCGTGGTGACGGTGATGGTGAAGTGATCCGCGCAGGGCTTCGCTTAGGCACTACGAGAATATGACCGGAGGCGTAAACTGTAGAGGGGGGCATCGCACACGGCTAACAATAGTTGATGTGTGTTCTAGGCGCCCCCTCCCCATGTATATATAGGTGTGTTCTAGGGGCCCCCTCCCTAGTCCAATTCAGCCCCACTTTACTTATTACCAGAAGGGGAAAAGGGAAGAGGGAAGGGAGGAAGGAAAGGGGGGGCCCTCTTCCTTCTCCTATTCGGCCTCTTGCCTTAAGCGCGCGCGGGGGGGGGGGTGCGCTGAAGGAAATATGCCCTAGAGGCAATAATAAAGTTATTATTTATTTCCTTATATCATGATAAATGTTTATTATTCATGCTGTAATTGTATTAACCGGAAACATAATACATGTGTGAATACATAGACAAACATAGTGTCACTAGTATGCCTCTACTTGACTAGCTCGTTGGTCAAAGATGTTTGAGTTTCCTAACCATAGACATGAGTTGTCATTTGATTAACGAGATCACATAATTAGGAGAATGATGTGATTGACTTGACCCATTCCATTAGCTTAGCACTTGATCGTTTAGTATGTTGCTATTGCTTTCTTCATGACTTATACATGTTCCTACAACTATGACATTATGCAACTCCTGTTTACCGGAGGAACACTTTGTGTGCTACCAAAGATCACAACGTAACTAGGTGATTATAAAGGAGCTCTATAGGTGTCTCAAAGGTACATGTTGAGTTGGCGTATTTCGAGATTAGGATTTGTCACTCCGATTGTCGGAGAGGTATCTTTGGCCCCTCTCGGTAATGCACATCACTATAAGCTGAAACCACAAGTGGTCCATGGGTGATTTTGGTAGTTAATGTCAACATATCTCTTGTTGGACTAACACTTTTACCTAGTATGTTTCAGATAAGTTCAACAATGAAGTGGCATGCACTAGAGGATGTGGAACCCCTTCAAGATGCTAAGGACGAAGGATTGGCTCAAGCTCCAAGAACAAGACTCTACATTTTCTATTTTAGTGATCCAAGATCACATTGAGTCTATAGGAAAAGCCAATACTATCAAGAAGGGATGAGGTGTTGCCTAATGGCTTGCTTGCTCAAAGTGCTTAGTGATATGCTCCAAAGCCCTCAACTACCTTCTCACATCCACATATGACCCAAACCAAAAGTCCAACTCGGCCCTACCGATTCTTTCTATCTGGCGCCACCGAGTTCAGATGTCATAGCCACTGCCACAAACCCTAGGCAAATCGGTCTCACCGATAGGGATCTCGGTCTCACCGAGATGGGATTGTAATCTCTCTGTGTATGTCCATTACCAAAATCGGTCCTACCGAGTTTGCGTAATCGGTCCTACCGAGATTACAATGCCAACTCTCTGTTCCTCTTCGTAACATTTCGGTTCAACCGAGATGAGCGAGTCGGTCCCGCCGAGTTTGCCTGACCAATTCTGTGGTTAGCTTATTACCAAAATCGGTCCCACCGAGTTTGTGTAATCGGTCTCATCGAGATTACGTTATGCCCTAACCCTAATCATATCGGTCCTACCGAGTTGCATGTCGGTCCCACCGAAAATCCTAACGGTCACATGATTTGCTAAATCGGTCTGACCGAGTTTCAGGATTCGGTACCACCGAGATTGGTAAGTTGTGTGTAACGGTTAGATTTTGTGTGGAGGCTATATATACCCCTCCACCCACTCTTCATTCGTGGAGAAAGCCATCAGAACGTGCCTACACTTCCAGCATACATTTTCTGAGAGAGAACCACCTACACTTGTGTTGAGGCCAAAATATTCCATTCCTACCATATGAATCTTGATCTCTAGCCTTCCCCAAGTTGCTTTCCACTCAAATCTTCTTTCCACCAAATCCAAATCCTGTGAGAGAGAGTTGAGTGTTGCGGAGACTATCATTTGAAGCACAAGAGCAAGGAGTTCATCATCAACATACCATTTGTTACTTCTTGGAGAGTGGTGTCTCCTAGATTGGCTAGGTGTCACTTGGGAGCCTCCGACAAGATTGTGGAGTTGAACCAAGGAGTTTGTAAGGGCAAGGAGATCGCCTATTTCGTGAAGATCTACCCTACTGAGGCAAGTCCTTCGTGGGCGACGGCCATGGTGGGATAGACAAGGTTGCTTCTTCGTGGATCCTTCATGGGTGGAGCCCTTCATGGACTCGCGCAGCCATTACCCTTCATGGGTTGAAGTCTCCATCAACGTGGATATACGATAGCACCACCTATCGGAACCACGTCTCAAAAATCTCCGTGTCTCCAAATTGCGTTTGCACACTCCAATCTCATCCCTTTACATTCTTGCAAGTTGCATGCTTTACTTTCCGCTGCTCATATACTCTTTGCATGCTTGCTTGATATGTATTGTGATTGTTAAACTTGTGCCAAAACTCCACTTCAACTTAAAGAAATTAAAATCTGCACCTTTTCTCACTTAGTGTCTAATCACCCCCCCTCTAGACACCTCTTCTCGATCCTTTCTATTGGTATCAGAGCTTTGGTCTCCATTTCTTTGGTTTAAACACCATTGGAGGAAGATGGATGAGTCTACGTTGGGGAGTCTTAGACATAGAGTGCCTATACTTGATGGAGAGTACTTTCATGAGTGAAAAAATGAGATGCTTGTGATTTTCAATGAATATCATTTGAACAAGTACATTGCTAGCCCTTGTGCACCTCATGTTGATCCTATGCATCCTACCCTTGATGAGTCAATTGACATGATTCGCAATCTTAGAACTGTTAATCTTATCACTAGAGGCTTGCCTAGAAACTTGATTGGATGTTTACCTACTCTTAAGTGTGCCTACACCATAAGGAAATTTCCTGAGGAACGTTTTCTAAATTATTCCTTGAAAAATCTAGATGAAATTCTCCATAAGTCTATTGCCTTGAGTAAGATGAATTCTAATGATCCTATGTTTGGTGATTGTCTACTCGAGCTTACAAACCTTATGCGTGCCAAAGGCGATGTTGGAATTATTAGTGATATTATTTCCGAAGCTATTAAAATCCATAAAGAAGATCATTGTCAAACTCACTCTAACGAATCACCCTCTCTAGATTTGATCCACCACATGAGGATGTTGAACATGGATACTATGATGAGGATGATGATAGTGACTTTGATCTTGATGATGCAATGAGACACTTTGGTCTTATGGAAAATCTTCGGGGATATATGGCAGGAGGAAAGGAATGGGTTCTTGATTGTGGATGTACCCATCACATGACCGGAGATAAAGATATGTTTCGTGAGCTTGCTGAAAACGACGATCCTCGAAAGTATGTCACTTTCGGTGACAACACAAAGGGTAAGGTGGTTGGCCTCGGTAAGGTGGCCATATCACATGATAGCTCCATACAAAATGTCATGCTCATTGAATCTGTTGGCTACAATTTACTTTCAGTATTTAGACTTGTTGATTTCAGTTTCAATGTCCTATTTACTGAAGTAGATTGCCAAGTGTTTTGTAGAGATAATCATAAAATGGTCTTTACCGGTACACGTAGAGGTGATCTATACATTGTTGATTTCACTAAAAAGGCTCAACCTAGAACTTGCTTCATCGCTAAATCCTCTAAAGGTTGGTTATGGCATAGACGATTAGGTCATGTTGGCATGCGAAACCTTGACAAGCTTATTAAAGGAAATCATATCCTTGGTGTTAACGATGTCATATTTGATAAGGATAGACTTTGCAGGGCTTGTCAAGCAGGTAAACAGGTTGGAGGGAGGCATCCCGTGAAGAACATCATGACCACAAGGAGGCCACTCGAGCTACTTCACATGGATCTTCTTGGTCCCAACGCCTATAAAAGCCTCGGTGGAAATTCTTTTGGTCTAGTTATAGTTGATGATTTTTCAAGATTTACGTGGGTGTTCTTTCTCGATGATAAACCGCAGGTCCAAAAGATCTTCAAAAACTTCGCCAGGAAGGCCCCAAATCAATTTGAAGTGAAGATCAAGAAGGTTCACAGCGACAACGGAACATAGTTGGAGAACGCAAATGTGGACACCTTTCTTGATGAAGAAGGGATTTCACATGAGTTCTCGGCTACGTACACACCTCAACAAAATGGAGTTGTTGAGAGGAAGAACCGGACGCTCATCGAAATGGCGAGAATGATGCTTGATGAGTACAAGATGCCGGATTGGCGAAAGCGGTTGAGACAGCTTGTCACGCAACAAATCGCTTGTATCTGCACAAGCTAATCGGCAAGATGACATACGAGCTCCTCACCGGTAACAAACCCCAAGTTGGATACTTTCGAGTATTTGGCTCAAAGTGCTACATTCTTGATAAGCATCATCGTTCTAAATTTGCTCCTAAGTCTCATGAAGGTTTCCTACTTGGTTATGGCTCAAACTCTCACACTTACCGTGTCTACAATAATTTCACCCGAAAGGTTGAAGAGACGGTAGATGTGAAGTTTGATGAATCTAACGGCTCGCAAGTAGAGCAATTGCCAATTGATGTAGGAGACAAAGACCCTTCAGAAGTAATCCAAGACTTGTCTATTGGAAAGATTTATCCAACGGAGGTGAAGGAGAGTACCTCGTTCGTCCAAGTGGAAGCTTCCACCTCATGACAAGGTGAACCAAGAGTTGATATGGAAGCATCCACAAGTGGGACACACCAAGATGAAGAAAACGAGGAAGTACACCAAGATGAACATCAACAACCTCCTTCTCCACCACGACAAGAGAACGACAACGTTAACAACGAAGAAGGCCAAGAAGAAGAACAAGATGAATAAGATGTTCAACCAAGATCCAAGCAAAAGCTTTCACGAGTTCGAGCAAGAATTGCTAAAGACCATCTCGTCGAGCAAATCTACAATGATATCCAAACTGGGAGAATCACTCGCTCTAAAACTCGTTTAGCTAACTTTTGTGAACACTATTCATTCATCTCTAGCATTGAACCTATGAAGGTTGAAGAAGTGTTGGAAGATCCGGATTGGATAAAGGCTATGCATGAAGAGTGAGGGAGTCCTGGATTAAGGGGTATCCGGACAGCCGGACTATATACTTTGGCCGGACTGTTGGATCGTGAAGATACAAGACTCAAGACTTCGTCCCGTGTCTGGATGAGACTCTCCTTTGCGTGGAAGACAAGCTTGGCGATCCGGATATTATATTTCCTTCTTGGTAACCGACTCCATGTAAACCCTATCCCTCTCCGGTGTCTATATAAACCGAAGAGTTTAGTCCTTAGAGGGACAATCATAATCATCATAGGCTAGCTTCTAGGGTTTAGCCTCTATGATCTCGTGGTAGATCAACTCTTGTAATACCCATATCATCAATATCAATCAAGCAGGAAGTAGGGTTTTACCTCCATCGAGAGGACCCGAACCTGGGTAAAACATTGTGTCCCTTTCCTCATGTTACCATTAGCCTTAGACGCAAAGATCGGGAGCCCCTACCCGAGATCCGCTAGTTTTGACACTGACAAAGAGCTACACAACTTTGAGAGAAATCAAGTTTGGACATTGGTTGAGAAGCCCGACAACAACCACAACTTCATCGGCACCAAATGGGTGTTTCGTAACAAGCAAGATGAAGATGGACAAGTAGTTTGCAACAAAGCACGTCTCGTCGCCCAAGGCTACACTCAAGTCGAAGGTATGGACTATGGTGGGACATACGCCCCCGTTGCTAGACTTGAGTCCATTCGCATCTTACTTGCCTATGCTAATCACCATGATATCACCTTGTACCAACACTACTAGGGAAAAGCCTAGCAGCAACGCGGGTTTTAGGTCTCTCAGTAGCGCGGGGACCGGCGCTACTAATAAGGCGCTACAGCTAACATATAGCAGTAGCGCCTGTTGTCCCACGCTACTGCTATACATGAGTAGCTGTAGCGCTCTTTAGAAAAGGGCGTTGCTGATATTATCTGCAGCGCTATTTACAAGGAAGCGCTACTGGTAAGGCGGCGCTACTGCTAAATTACCCCCCGCGGTACTACTAGTTTTATTAGCTTTTCCCTACATATTTGTTTTGTATTTGAATAGGCTTTATACAATAATCTTTAGCATATCATACACATACAAATGTAATCATAGCATATACATACAATTAGTCTCATCAAATCATGTCATCATCATAATCATCATCCAACACAAAGTGGTCTCTCATCATCATCTCGAAAATAGCGATACAAGTCTCTATTACTTGCAAATACATCGTCATCCATCTAAACAATGATATACGTGAGAAGAGCTATCACTTTGAGTACATGAGTTCGTATCCCTCTCTCGCATTAGCGTGAACCTAAACTAACTACTGCTTGTCGCTCGGAAACTGGAAACCGGTACACCTGGGCCTGACACTCCGGCCACTCGTCGTATATATACTCCTGGCATAGCACTTCTTCGCCATCTATGATCTATGCACCTGCATCTATGATCTATACTCCCGGCACCTCATATTTTCTATCTTCTGTAGTTTCTCATCATTGATGGTGGCGGTTGTCCGTACGATGTACCCTATTTGATTGCCGTAGCACGAGCGCGCTTCCTCGGGTGCCTTTGGCTCAAAATTGTCGTCGTCCACCTCCGTGACCACCAGCCTAGTAGTCCTGAGTCTGTTAGGAAGCCGTTGCGTCTTTGCTTTCGTCTCTACACCGGCTCCGCTCCCCGAGGCAGCACCGGTCTTGATGTCGGTCTGAGTCTCAGCACCGGTCTCAGTCTCAGCACCGGTCTGCGTGTCCGTCTCAGTCCCCGATGCCATCGGTGGGCCCAACAACAACATCGGTTGATCGTCGGCAAGGCTAAAAAAATTGTCTGCCGCCCGGTAGACGTCCTCGCAATCACCAGAACCCTGTCCTTCATCGTTGCTAGCCATGTTTCCTGTGATTAAATCTAGTCAATTAATTCTAGACCTAATAAAATGAATAATGACATAAAAAAGGCCTATTATTTTGCAGGAACGTTGACTCCTTCCTAGTGCGGCAAATCCCGGGGAATCGATATGTCCTAGTTTGTAGCACAAGTCATACCAAAATTCACGGAAAATTTCGGCATGACCTTTGCTAAAAAGTGGACAAATCGAGAACCTGAAATTTGCTGGAACAGAAATGAATCAACATTCCGGCAAAACATAGGCCACTCAGCTTCATTCCCTGGAAACAACAAAGTCACTTGGGCACAATCGAACCACTTCAATGAAAAGATATAACATGAGCAAACACTATTGAGGAATTTGCATATAACATGGCAACTTCAATGAAATGATATAACCAACAATAATGGAATATGCAAATGAACATCAATGACATATATCATATAAAAACAATCTTGTTTTTTGTTTACATAGCAACAATTAGTTTGACCAAGTTTTTGAAAAGAAAAACAATTCTGTTTTTTGTTTATAGCTAAATGCCATAGCTACTGTTTTTTATTTATAGCTAAATACTTTTGTTTTTTGTCTAAAGCTAAAAGTCTAAGAACTACATTTTCTCTAACCCTTCTGACCTCGTCAAAATTTCCACAGAAAGACCTTAGTACCTACACCCAATTTCTTCAAAAATATTCAGGTCCATAGTCCAAATAATTCAAATTTCATTTGAATGAAATTTGGAACAAATTCAGGTCTGTAGTCCAAATATTTTTTTATAGCTAAGTGTTTTTTGTTTATAGCCTCTGTTAATTTAAATCTAAATGCTACTATTATTTATATACCCTCTATTAGTTTAAAGGTAAATGGAATTACTGTTTAGGCATTTTCATAAAAATTGCCCTAGCTAATTTCCTAAAAAAATTGCTAATCATTTTTCCTAAATGCTATAAAATGCCTACTGCCCTAAAAAAATCTAGGGTTCATATAAACACCTAGGGTTCATATGAACATCAACACAGTATTAACATATATATGAATTGCCCTAGCATAGAGAGAGAGGAGGGTAGGGGACAGGAGAGGCAGAGCCTTACGGTCGGCAGCAAGGGCAGGCTCTGGCTCGGGTGGCGACGGTGAGGTCGAGGGCGGCGACGGTGAGCTCGAGGGAGGCGACGGTGAGGTCGACGACGGCCTCGGGCGGCGGCTGTGAGGTCGAGGGGGCGGCCTCGGGCGACGGCGGTGTGGTCGAAGGCGGCGGGTGGCGGCGGTGTGGTCGAAGGCGGCCTCGGGCGGTGACGGTGTGGTCGAAGGCGGCAGGGCGACGACGGTGATGGAGCAGTTGGGGGACAGGGGGGAGTAGAGAGGGGGGGAGGACTTAGCAAAATTTTGAGCTTGGGCTATCGAGATTTGAGTCAAACTAGTAGTAGCGCGTTTTGCTGAAATGCGCTATAGCTAAGATAGCTATAGCGTGTTCCAGAGAAACACGCTACAGCTATCCCTTTCTGTTTTATATTTCTTCTTCTTTTGTTTTCTTTACACTTTTTTTTCATTTCTCCTTTTTCTATTTCTTTCATTTTCATTTACTTTTCTACTTATTTTTCTATTTATTTTCTTTTCATAGCAGTAGCGCTCTACAGCATAAACGCGTTGCTACAATGTTTTTAGCAGTAGCGTGCTTCTGGGAGAACCGCTACTACTATTCCTATCCTACCGGCATTAGTGAGGGAATTTTAGTAGTACCGCTTTTCTGTGAAGATGACTGTTGGAAATATGCCCTAGAGGCAATAATAAAAGGATTATTATTATATTTCCTTGTTCATGATAATTGTCTTTTATTCATGCTATAACTGTATTATCCGGAAATCGTAATACACGTGTGAATACATAGACCATAACATGTCCCTACTGAGCCTCTAGTTGACTAGCTCGTTGGTCAACAGATAGTCATGGTTTCCTGACTATGGACATTAGATGTCATTCACAACGGGATCATATCATTAGGAGAATGATGTGATGGACAAGACCCAATCCTAAGCATAGCACAAGATCGTGTAGGTCGTTTTGCTGTAGCTTTTCCAATGTCAAGTATCTCTTCCTTAGACCATGAGATCGTGTAACTCCCGGATACCCTAGGAGTGCTTTGAGTGTACCAAACGTCACAACGTAACTGGGTGACTATAAAGGTGCATTACAGGTATCTCCGAAAGTGTCTGTTGGGTTGACATGGATCGAGACTGGGATTTGTCACTCCGTCTGACGGAGAGGTATCACTGGGCCCACTCGGTAGTGCATCATCATAATGAGCTCAAAGTGACCAAGTGTTTGGTCACGGGATCATGCATTACGGTATGAGTAAAGTGACTTGCCGGTAACGAGACTAACGGGGTATTGGGATACCGACGATCGAGTCTCGGGCAAGTAACATACCGATTGACAAAGGGAATTGCATACAGGGTTGATTGAATCCTCGACATCGTGGTTGATCCGATGACATCATCAAGGAGCATGTGGGATCCAACATGGGTATTCAGATCCCGCTGTTGGTTATTGACCGGAGAGCCGTCTCGGTCATGTCTGCATGTCTCCCGAACCCGTAGGGTCTACACACTTAAGGTTCGGCGACGCTAGGGTTATTAGGAAGACTTGTATGTGATTACCGAAAGTTGTTCGGAGTCCCGAATGGGATCCCGGACGTCACTAGGAGTTCCGGGATGGTCCGGAGGTAAAGATTTATATATGGGAAGTTGTCATACGGACACCGGAAGGATTCGGGGGCATATCGGTATTGTACCGGGGCCACCGGAAGGGTTCCGGGGGTCCACCGGGAGGGGCCACCCCTCCTGGGGGGCCACATGGGCTGCATGGGGCAGGAGCCAGCCCCTGGAGGGCTGGGCGCCCCCCCCCCCTCCTTGGGCCAATGCGCCTAGGGTTGGGGGGGGGAACCCTAGAGGGGGCGCCCCCTTGCTTGGGGGGCAAGTCCCCCCTCCCTGGCCGCCGCCCCCCCTCTAGATCCCATCTAGAGGGGCCGCCCCCCTTGCCCCTTCCCCTATAAATAGAGGGGTGAGGGGAGGGCTGAACACCCAAGCCAAGGCGCAGCCCCTCCCCTCCCCAACACCTCTCCTCCTCTGTTGTGTGCTTGGCGAAGCCCTGTCGGAGTACTGCCTCTCCACCATCATCACGCCGTCGTGCTGCTGCTGGAGCCTTCTTCCTCAACCTCTCCTTCCCAATTGCTGGATCAAGAAGGAGGAGACGTCACCCGTACCGTACGTGTGTTGAACGCGGAGGTGCTGTCCGTTCAGCACTTGGTCATCGGTGGTCTGAATCACGGCGAGTACGACTCCATCATCGCCGTTCCCTCGAACGCTTCCGTACGCGATCTACAAATGGTATGTAGATGCAAACTCACTCCCTTGACTCGTTGCTTAGATGAACTCATAGATGGATCTTGGTAAAACCGTAGGAAAAATTTTAATTTTCTGCAACGTTCCCCAACAGTGGCATCATGAGCTAGGTCTATGCGTAGTTCTCTATTGCACGAGTAGAACACAATTTTGTTGTGGGCGTAGATCTTGTCAACTTGCTTGACGCTATTAGTCTTATCTTGCTTCAACGGTATTGTGGGATGAAGCGGCCCGGACCAACCTTACATGTACGCTTACGTGAGACCGGTTCCACCGACTGACATGCACTAGTTGCATAAGGTGGCTGGCGGGTGTCTGTCTCTCCCACTTTAGTTGGAGCGGATTCGATGAAAAGGGTCCTTATGAAGGGTAAATAGAAGTTGACAAGATCACGTTGTGGTTATTCGTAGGTAAGAAAACGTTCTTGCTAGAACCCAATTGCAGCCACGTAAAAGATGCAACAACAATTAGAGGACGTCTAACTTGTTTTTGCAGCAATTGTCATGTGATGTGATATGGCCAGAAGTTGTGATGAATGATGAATGATATATTGTGATGTATGAGATCATGTTCTTGTAATAGGAATCACGACTTGCATGTCAATGAGTATGACAACCGGCAGGAGCCATAGGAGTTGTCTTTATTTTTTGTATGACCTGCGTGTCATTGAAGAACGCCATGTAAATTACTTTACTTTATTGCTAAACGCGTTAGCCATAGAAGTAGAAGTAGTCGTTGGCGTGACAACTTCATGAAGACACAATGATGGAGATCATGATGATGGAGATCATGGTGTCATGCCGGTGACAAAGATGATCATGGAGCCCCGAAGATGGAGATCGAAGGAGTTGTATGATATTGGCCATATCATGTCACTACTATATAATTGCATGTGATGTTTATTATGTTTTATGCATCTTGTTTACTTAGAATGGCGGTAGTAAATAAGATGATCCCTTATAATAATTTCAAGAAAGTGTTCCCCCTAACTGTGCACCGTTGCTAAAGTTCGTTGTTTCGAAGCACCACGTGATGATCGGGTGTGATAGATCCTTACATTCACATACAACGGGTGTAAGACAGATTTACACATGCAGAACACTTAGGGTTAACTTGACGAGCCTAGCATGTACAGACATGGCCTCGGAACACAAGAGACCGAAAGGTCGAACATGAGTCGTATGGAAGATACGATCAACATGGAGATGTTCACCGATGATGACTAGTCCGTCTCACGTGATGATCGGACACGGCCTAGTCGACTCGGATCATGTAACACTTAGATGACTAGAGGGATGTCTAATCTGAGTGGGAGTTCATTAAATAATTTGATTAGATGAACTTAATTATCATGAACTTAGTCTAAAACTTTTGCAAAATATGTCTTGTAGATCAAATGGCCAACGCTCATGTCAACATGAACTTCAACGCGTTCCTAGAGAAAACCAAGCTGAAAGATGATGGCAGCAACTATACGGACTGGGTCCGGAACCTGAGGATCATCCTCATAGCTGCCAGGAAACAATATGTCCAAGAAGGACCGCTAGGTGACGCTCCCGTCCCAGAGAACCAAGACATTATGAATGCTTGGCAGTCTCGTGCTGATGATTCCTCCCTCGTTCAGTGCGGCATGCTTTACAGCTTAGAATCGGGGCTCCAAAGGCGTTTTGAGCAACACGGAGCATATGAGATGTTCGAGGAGCTAAAACTAGTTTTCCAAGCTCATGCCCGGGTCGAGAGATATGAAGTCTCCGACAAGTTCTATAGTTGTAAGATGGAGGAAAATAGTTCTGTCAGTGAGCACATACTCAAAATGTCTGGGTTGCACAACCGCCTGTCCCAGCTGGACATTAACCTCCCGGATGAGGCGGTCATTGACAGAATCCTTCAGTCGCTCCCACCAAGCTACAAGAGCTTTGTGATGAACTACAATATGCAGGGGATGGTAAAGACCATTCCTGAAGTATTTTCAATGCTGAAGTCAGCAGAGGTTGAAATCAAGAAAGAACATCAAGTGTTGATGGTCAATAAAACCACTAAGTTCAAGAAGGGCAAGGGTAAGAAGAACTTCAAGAAGGACGGCAAAGATGTTGCCGCGCCCGGTAAACCAGTTGCCGGGAAGAAGTCAAAGAATGGACCCAAGCCTGAAACTGAGTGCTTTTATTGCAAGGGGAAGGGTCACTGGAAGCGGAACTGCCCCAAATACTTAGCGGATAAGAAGGCCGGCAACACTAAAGGTATATTTGATATACATGTAATTGATGTGTACCTTACCAGTACTCGTAGTAACTCCTGGGTATTTGATACCGGTGTCGTTGCTCACATTTGTAACTCACAGCAGGAGCTGCGGAATAAGCGGAGACTGGCGAAGGACGAGGTGACGATGCGCGTCGGGAATGGTTCCAAGGTCGATGTGATCGCCGTCGGCACGCTACCTCTACATTTACCTACGGGATTAGTTTTAAACCTCAATAATTGTTATTTAGTGCCAAGTTTGAGCATGAACATTGTATCAGGATCTCGTTTAATACGAGATGGCTACTCATTTAAATCCGAGAATAATGGTTGTTCTATTTATATGAGAGATATGTTTTATGGTCATGCCCCAATGGTCAATGGTTTATTCCTAATGATTCTCGAACGTAATATTACGCATATTCATAGCGTGAATACCAAAAGATGTAAAGTTGATAACGATAGTCCCACATACTTGTGGCACTGCCGCCTTGGTCACATTGGTGTCAAGCGCATGAAGAAGCTCCATGCTGATGGACTTTTAGAGTCTCTCGATTATGAATCATTTGACACATGCGAACCATGCCTCATGGGCAAAATACCAAGACCCCGTTCTCCGGAACAATGGAGTGAGCAACCAACTTGTTGGAAATCATACATACCGATGTGTGCGGTCCAATGAGCGTTGAGGCTCGCGGAGGATATCGTTATGTTCTCACTCTCACTGATGACTTGAGTAGATATGGGTATGTCTACTTGATGAAACACAAGTCTGAGACCTTTGAAAAGTTCAAGGAATTTCAGAATGAAGTTGAGAATCAACGTGACCGAAAGATAAAATTCTTACGATCAGATCATGGAGGAGAATATTTAAGTCACGAATTTGGTACACACTTAAGAAAATGTGGAATCGTTTCACAACTCACGCCGCCTGGAACACCTCAGCGTAACGGTGTGTCCGAACGTCGTAATCGCACTCTATTGGATATGGTGCGATCTATGATGTCTCTTACCGATTTACCGCTATCATTTTGGGGATACGCTTTAGAGACAGCTACATTCACTTTAAATAGGGCACCGTCTAAATCCGTTGAGACGACACCGTATGAATTATGGTTTGGGAAGAAACCTAAGCTGTCGTTTCTAAAAGTTTGGGGATGCGATGCTTATGTCAAGAAACTTCAACCTGAAAAGCTCGAACCCAAGTCGGAAAAATGCGTCTTCATAGGATACCCTAAAGAAACCATTGGGTATACCTTCTACTTAAGATCTGAAGGCAAGATCTTTGTTGCCAAGAACGGATCCTTTCTGGAAAAAGAGTTTCTCTCGAAAGAAGTAAGTGGGAGGAAAGTAGAACTCGATGAAGTACTACCTCTTGAACGGGATAGTAGTGCATCTCAGGAAAATGTTCCTGTGATGCCTACACCAACTGAAGAGGAAAATAATGATGATGATCAAGGTACTTCGGATCAAGTTGCTACTAAACTTCGTAGGTCCACAAGGACACGTTCTGCACCAGAGTGGTACGGCAACCCTGTCCTCGGAATCATGTTGTTGGACAACGGTGAACCTTCGAACTATGAAGAAGCAATGGCGGGCCCAGATTCCAACAAATGGCTAGAAGCCATGAAATCCGAGATAGAATCCATGTATGAAAACAAAGTATGGACTTTGACTAACTTGCCCGATGATCGGCGAGCGATAGAAAACAAATGGATCTTTAAGAAGAAGACAGACGCGGATGGAAATGTCACCATCTATAAAGCTCGACTTGTCGCTAAGGGTTATCGGCAAGTTCAAGGGATTGACTACGATGAGACTTTCTCTCTCGTAGCGAAGCTTAAGTCCGTCCGAATCAAGTTAGCAATTGCCGCATACTATGATTATGAGATATAGCAGATGGACGTCAAAACGGCATTCCTTAACGGGCATCTTAAGGAATAACTGTATATGATGCAGCCGGAGGGTTTTGTCGATCCTAAGAATGCTAACAAAGTATGCAAGCTCCAGCGATCCATTTATGGGCTGGTGCAAGCATCTCGGAGTTGGAACATTCGCTTTGATGAGATGATCAAAGCGTTTGGGTTTACGCAGACTTATGGAGAAGCCTGCGTTTACAAGAAAGTGCGTGGGAGCTCTGTAGCATTTCTCATATTATATGTAGATGACATACTTTTGATGGGAAATGATATAGAATTCTTGGACAACATTAAGGCCTACTTGAATAAGTGTTTTTCAATGAAGGACCTTGGAGAAGCTGCTTATATATTAGGCATCAAGATCTATAGGGATAGATCGAGACGCCTCATAGGTCTTTCACAAAGCACATACCTTGATAAGATTTTGAAGAAGTTCAAAATGGATCAGTCCAAGAAAGGGTTCTTGCCTGTACTGCAAGGTGTGAGATTGAGCTCGGCTCAATGCCCGACCACGGCAAAAGATAAAGAAGAGATGAGCGTCATCCCCTATGCCTCAGCCATAGGATCTATTATGTATGCCATGCTATGTACCAGACCTAATGTAAACCTTGCCGTAAGTTTGGTAGGAAGGTACCAAAGTAATCCCGGCAAGGAACACTGGACAGCGGTCAAGAATGTCCTGAAGTACCTGAAAAGTACAAAGGACATGTTTCTCGTTTATGGAGGTGACGAAGAGCTTGTCGTAAAGGGTTACGTCGACGCTAGCTTCGACACAGATCTGGATGACTCTAAGTCACAAACCGGATACGTGTATATATTGAATGGTGGAGCAGTAAGCTGGTGTAGCTACAAGCAGAGCGTCGTGGCGGGATCTACATGTGAAGCGGAGTACATGGCAGCCTCGGAGGCAGCGCATGAAGCAATATGGGTGAAGGAGTTCATCACCGACCTAGGAGTCATACCCAATGCGTCGGGGCCGATCAAACTCTTCTGTGACAACACTGGAGCTATTACCCTTGCCAAGGAGCCCAAGTTTCACAAGAAGATCAGGCACATCAAGCGTCGTTTCAACTCCATCCGTGAAAATGTTCAAGATGGAGACATAGATATTTGCAAAGTACATACGGACCTGAATGTCGCAGATCCGTTGACTAAACCTCTCTCACGAGCAAAACATGATCAACACCAGAACTCTATGGGTGTTCGATTCATCACAATGTAACTAGATTATTGACTCTAGTGCAAGTGGGAGACTGTTGGAAATATGCCCTAGAGGCAATAATAAAAGGATTATTATTATATTTCCTTGTTCATGATAATTGTCTTTTATTCATGCTATAAATGTATTATCCGGAAATCGTAATACACGTGTGAATACATAGACCATAACATGTCCCTAGTGAGCCTCTAGTTGACTAGCTCGTTGGTCAACAGATAGTCATGGTTTCCTGACTATGGACATTAGATGTCATTGACAACGGGATCACATCATTAGGAGAATGATGTGATGGACAAGACCCAATCCTAAGCATAGCACAAGATCGTGTAGTTCGTTTTGCTGTAGCTTTTCCAATGTCAAGTATCTCTTCCTTAGACCATGAGATCGTGTAACTCCCGGATACCCTAGGAGTGCTTTGGGTGTACCAAACGTCACAACGTAACTGGGTGACTATAAAGGTGCATTACAGGTATCTCCGAAAGTGTCTGTTGGGTTGACATGGATCGAGACTGGGATTGGTCACTTCGTATGACGGAGAGGTATCACTGGGCCCACTCGGTAGTGCATCATCATAATGAGCTCAAAGTGACCAAGTGTTTGGTCACGGGATCATGCATTACAGTACGAGTAAAGTGACTTGCCGGTAACGAGACTAACAGGGTATTGGGATACCGACGATCGAGTCTCGGGCAAGTAACATACCGATTGACAAAGGGAATTGCATACGGGGTTGATTGAATCCTCGACATCGTGGTTGATCCAATGACATCATCGAGGAGCATGTGGGAGCCAACATGGGTATCCAGATCCCGCTGTTGGTTATTGACCGGAGAGCCATCTCGGTCATGTCTGCATGTCTCCTGAACCCGTAGGGTCTACACACTTAAGGTTTGGCGACGCTAGGGTTATTAGGAAGACTTGTATGTGATTACCGAAAGTTGTTCGGAGTCCCGGATGCGATCCCGGACATCACGAGGAGTTCCGGAATGGTCCGGAGGTAAAGATTTATATATGGGAAGTTGTCATACGGACACCGGAAGGTTTCGGGGGCATATAGGTATTGTACCGGGGCCACCGGAAGGGTTCCGGGGGTCCACCGGGAGGGGCCACCCCTCCGGGGGGGCACATGGGCTGCATGGGGCAGGAGCCAGCCCCTGGAGGGCTGGGCGCTCCCCCCCCCCTTGGGCCCATGCGCCTAGGGTTGGGGGGGGGGCCCTAGAGGGGGCGCCCCCCTTGCTTGGGGGGCAAGTCCCCCCTCCCTGGCCGCCGCCCCCCCTCTAGATCCCATCTAGAGGGGCCGGCCCCCCTTGCCCCTTCCCCTATAAATAGAGGGGTGAGGGGAGGGCTGAACACCCAAGCCAAGGCGCAGCCCCTCCCCTCCCCAACACCTCTCCTCCTCCGTTGTGTGCTTGGCGAAGCCCTGTCGGAGTACTGCCTCTCCACCATCATCACGCCGTCGTGCTGCTGCTGGAGCCTTCTTCCTCAACCTCTCCTTCCCCCTTGCTGGATCAAGAAGGAGGAGACGTCGCCCGTACCATACGTGTGTTGAACGTGGAGGTGTTGTCCGTTCAGCACTTGGTCATCGGTGATCTGAATCACGGCGAGTACGACTCCATCATCACCGTTCCCTCGAACGCTTCCGTACGCGATCTACAAGTGGTATGTAGATGCAAAGTCACTCCCTTGACTCATTGCTTAGATGAACTCATAGATGGATCTTGGTGAAACCGTAGGAAATTTTTTAATTTTCTGCAACGTTCCCCAACAATGAGCTACTGCTAAAACAATGGTTGTAGCGTGGTTTTGCAACAAGTGCTACTACTAAGTAGCGCTAGCGCCGAGTTTTGACCAACATGAGAATAAAACTCAGAATAAAAATAATTTTTGTAATCCAATAATCGATCTTGGTTAGGATCCTGTATTAAGAGCTAAATTAGCTAAAGGGATGGGAACATTAGGACATCCTTGGGGAAATGCACCTGGTGCAGCAGCTAATTGATTAGAAATAGGTGTAACCAGACCTGCTTTTGACATATATATCCTATTCTTATTTGGGTACCATATGCACCTCTTTGGGCTTCTATTGAATCGAGAAATTGGATTGTACATCTTTCACTGCTATACCTCTGTGTATAACGTTTTCCCCAGTAGTGCAAGTGGACATTAAAAGTGCTTTTCTAAATGGTGAAATAGAGGAGGAAGTTTATGTTAAGCAACCTCCCGTATTTGTTAATCCTAAGAAACCTAATCATGTTTACAAACTTCACAAAGCTCTTTATGGTCTTAAACAAGCTCCTAGAGCATGCTATAAATGCTTGACCAAGTTCCTTATTGAAAAAGGCTTTGAAATTGGAAAAATTGATTCTACTCTTTTTACTAAAAGGGTTAATAGGGAACTATTTCTGTGCCAAATCTATGTTGATGATATTATATTTGGTTCAACTAACCCTTACTTTAGTGAAAAGTTTGGAAAGCTAATGTCGGAGAAGTTTGAGATGTCGATGATGAGTGAAATCAAATTCTTTCTTGGATTGCAAATCAAGCAAACTAAGGAAGGTACCTTTGTCTCTCAAACAAAGTACACAAGGACTTATTCAAGAAGTTCAATATGCAAGAATGCAAAGGTATGACTACACCCATGCCTACTAGTGGAAATCTTGATTTAACCAAAGATGGTGAACCGGTTGATCAAAAGGTTTACCACTCTATGATCCGTTCATTGTTATATCTATGTGCTTCACGTCCCGATATTATGCTAAGTGTGTGCATGTGTGGACGATAACAAGCCGCTCCTAAAGAATGTCATCTTAAGGCCGTGAAAAGGATAGTGAGATACTTAATCCATACACCAAATTTTGGCATTTGGTATCCAAAGAGGGCCTCTTTTAATCTTGTTGGCTACTGATACGTCTCCAACGTATCTACTTTTCCAAACACTTTTTCCCTTGTTTTGGACTCTAACTTGCATGATTTGAATGAAACTAACCTGGACTGACGCTGTTTTTAGCAGAACTGCCATGATGTTGTTTTATGTGTAGAAACAAAAGTTCTCGGTATGTCCTGAAAATCCACGGAGGCACTTTTTGGAAAATATAAAAAATACTGGTGAAAGAATCAAGACCAGGGGGCCACACCCTGTCCACGAGGGTGGGGGGCGTGCCCCCTCCCCTTGGGCGCGCCCCCCTGTCTTGTGGGCCCCCTGGACGTCCACCGACCTCAACTCCAACTCCATATATTCACGTTCGGGTAGAAAAAAAACAGAGAGAAAGTTTCATCGCATTTTACGATACGGAGCCGCCGCCAAGCCCTAATCTCTCTCGGGAGGGCTGATTTGGAGTCCGTTCAGGGCTCCGGAGAGGGGGATTCGTTGTCGTCGTCATCATCAACCATCCTCCATCACCAATTTCATGATGCTCACCGCCGTGCGTGAGTAATTCCATCGTAGGCTTGCTGGACGGTGATGGGTTGGATGAGATTTACCATGTAATCAAGTTAGTTTTGTTAGGGTTTGATCCCTAGTATCCACTATGTTCTGAGATTGATGTTGATATGACTTTGCTATGCTTAATGCTTGTCACTAGGGCCCGAGTGCCATGATTTCAGATCTGAACCTATTATGTTTTCATGAATATATGTGTGTTCTTGATCCTATCTTGCAAGTCTATAGTCACCTATTATGTGTTATGATCCGACAACCCCGAAGTGACAATAATCGGGATACTTCTCAGTGATAACCAAAGTTTGAGGAGTTCATGTATTCACTATGTGCTAATGCTTTGTTCCGGTTCTCTATTAAAAGGAGGCCTTAATATCCCTTAGTTTCCGCTAGGACCCCGCTGCCACGGGAGGGTAGGACAAAAGATGTCATGCAAGTTTTTTCCATAAGCACGTATGACTATTTACGGAATACATACCTACATTACATTGATGAACTAGAGCTAGTTCTGTGTCACCCAATGTTATAGCTATTACATGAGGAATCGCATCCGGCATAATTATCCATCACTGATCCATTGCGTACGAGCTTTTCATATATTGTTCTTCGCTTATTTGCTTTTCCGTTGCTACTGTTACAACTACTACAAAACTCAAAAACATTACTTTTGCTACCATTACCTTTATTATCATATTACTTTGCTACTAAATACTTTGCTGCAGATACTAAGTTATCCAGGTGTGGTTGAATTGACAACTCAACTGCTAATGCTCAAGAATATTCTTTGGCTCCCCTTGTGTCGAATCAATAAATTTGGGTTGAATACTTTACCCTCGAAAGCTGTTGCGATCCCCTACACTTGTGGGTTATCAAGACTAATTTCTGGCGCCGTTGCTGGGGAGCATAGCTCTATTCTCTGAGTCACTTGGGATTTATATCTGTTGATCACTATGAAGAACTTGAAAGATGCGAAAACTACGATCTATCCCTCAACTACAAGGGGAGGTAAGGAACTGCCATCTAGCTCTGCACTAGATTCTCCTTCTGTTTTGAGTAAGCTTGCGACACCTAAACCTGCTACTGCTATGAATTCTGATATGTTGCGATACTACTTTGCCATTAGGTGAATTTCTTGATGAACAACTTGCTAGAGTTAGGGGGAATGAAATTATTGAAGATTCTATTATTGATGATAGTGATGATGAAAATTCTCCCAATGATTATGAATTGCCTATTGTTCCTGAGGGTTATGTTATGAATGAAGAAGCTGCTAGAGCTATCTTTGTTTGCAATGATAGATATGATCTTAAGAAATTACTAGCTAAATGGAAGCATCAGTCTCTTAATGCTAGAATGAAACCTGACCCTGCTTTTGCTACTTCACCTATTTGTGTTACTGATAAGGATTATGAATTCTTTGTTGATCCTAAAATTATTACTTTAGTTGAATCTGATCCTTTTTATGGCCTTGAATCTGAAACTGTTGTGGCACATCTTACCAAGTTGAATGATATAGCCACCCTGTTTACTCATGATGATAAATCTCGTTATTATTATATCCTTAAGATATTTCCGTTCTCATTAAAGGGTGATGCTAAGACTTGGTATAATTCTCTTGCTCCTGGTTGTGTGCGTAGTCCCCAGGATATGATTTATTACTTCTCTACTAAATATTTCCCTGCTCATAAGAAACAAGCTTCCTTGTGGGAAATATATAATTTTGTGCAAATCAAAGAAGAGAGTCTCCCACAAGCTTGGGGGAGGCTTCTCCGATTACTTAATTCTTTGGCTGATCATCCTCTTAAGAAAAATGAAATACTTGATATCTTTTATAATGGACTAACCGATGCTTCCAAGGACTACTTGGATAGTTGTGCTGGTCGTGTTTTCAAGGAAAGAACAGTCGACGAAGCTGAATTACTATTTAATAATATGTTGACTAATGAAAATAATTGGACTCTTCCTGAGCCAATTCCTGAAGAAATTCCTGAACCAATTAAGCCAACTCCTGAACCTATTCCTAAACCCACTCTGAAGAAGAGAGGTGTTTTATTTCTCAGTCCTGAAGATATGCAAGAGGCAAAGAAATCAATGAAAGAAAAAGGTATTAAAGCTGAAGATGTTAAGAATTTACCACCTATTGAAGAAATACATGGTCTTAATATACCGCCTGTTGAAGAACCACATTGTCTTGATAACCCAACACAGGTAGTAAAGGTAAATTCTCTCTATAGATATGATAAAGTTAAAATCCCCTCTACTAAATTACATAGCCCGTGCCTAGATGAATTTGATGACTTTATGGCTAGAAAAGAAAGTTTTAATGCTTATGTCAGTAGAGAGCTAAAGAATAATGCTTTCGAGATAGGACGTGTGAGCGATAATATGGCTAGAGTTAAAGGTGAACTCAAACTCATTAGCAAATATACTTCTATGGTTGCTACTCAAGCTGAGCAAGTACTTAAAGCTCAAAATGATTTGCTTGACGAATTAAATAATAAACATGACTTTGTTGTTAGAGTGGCTACTAGAACTGGTAGAATGACTCAGAAACCTTTGGATCCTGAAGGCCACCCTAAGAGAATCGAGCAAGATTCTCAGAGAAATAATTTAGAGGCACCTAGTTCTTCCAAAAAGAAGAAAAAGAAAGACAGTAGGACTTTGCATGCTTCTAGTGAACCTATTGTAGACAAACCTGAGAATCCCAATGATATTTCTATTTCTGATGCTGAAACACAATCTGGTGATGAACATGAACCTCATGATAAGGTTAATGTTCATGTTGATGCTCAACCTAGCAAAAACAATGATGTAGAGATTGAACCTGCTGTTGATCTTGATAACCCACAATCAAAGAATCAATGTTATGATAAGAGAGATTTTGTTGCTAGGAAGCACGGTAGAGAAAGAGAACCATGGGTTCAGAAACCCATGCCCTTCCCTCCTAAACCATCCATGTCAAAGGATGATGAGGATTTTGAGCACTTTGCTGAAATGATTAGACCTATCTTCTTACGTATGCGCTTAACCGATATGCTTAAAGTAAATCCTTGTGCTAAATATATGAAGAATATCATTACAAATAAAAGAAAGATATCGGAAGCTAAGATTTCTACCATGCTTGCTAATTACACTTTCAAGGGTGGAATACCAAAAAACTTGGAGATCCGGGTGTACCAACTATACCATGCTCCATTAAAAGAAATTATATTAGAACTTCTTTATGTGATCTTGGAGCCGGTGTTAGTGTTATGCCTCTCTCTTTATATCGTAGACTTGAATTGAATAAGTTGACACCTACTGAAATATCTTTGCAAATGGCTGATAAATCAACTGCTATACCTGTCGGTATTTGTGAGGATGTGCCTGTTGTGGTTGCAAATGTCACTATCTTAACGGACTTTGTTATTCTTGATATTCCTGAGGACGATAGTATGTCGATTATCATTGCTAGACCCTTTTTGAACACTGCAGGGGCTGTTATTGATTGCAACAAAGACAATATCACTTTTCATATAAATGGTAATGAGCATACGGTACACTTTCCGAGGAAACAATCTCAAGTTCATAGCATCAATTCTATCGGAAAAGTTCCAACTATCATTATTGGAGGTTTTGAATTTCCTCTCCCTACTGTCGAGAAAAGGTATGATATTCTTATTATTGGGGATTTTCATATCCCCGTTGAGGTAACTTAGTGTTATTCGAAATTTCTACGGTTCCGTGTTATTCGGAATGAGTTTGTTAACAAGACTTGATCAACCTTGTTAGTGGATTCATTTTGATGATCATGAGATGGATGAAACTAGAAGGCACAACCTTCTATACCCACTTTTTACTTTCTGTTATTTAGAATAAATAAAGCAAAAATAATATTATCCTTCTGTTTTCTGAATTATCCGTGCATTAAAAAATATCCCAAAAATAAAAGTGCTCCAAATACCCTGCAAATTTAGTATGATTTTTTATGGAATATTTGAGGATTTTAGGCACTGAAATCACTGCATGAGGGGAAAGCACCAGGCCACGAGAGTGGAGGGCGCGCTCACCCCACCTGGGCGCGCCCCTTGTCTCGTGGGCCCCTGGTGGCTCCCTCCACTTATGCCAGCACCCACACACTTAATATTCTACCCAAAAAAATCCCCATCCAGCTCAAGCACGAGTTCTAGCTCATTTTGCTGTGATTTTCGATCTCCTTGCTCAAAGCTCCATTCACAAAACTGCTTTGGGAGATTGTTGCTTGGTATGTGACTCCTCCATTGGTACAATTAGTTTTTGTTCTAGTACTTTATTCATTGCAATTTTTGCTGCATAGGTGACCATGTTCTTGAGCTTGCATGTTGAATTTATGAGGTCCCAAGCAATTCTAATGCATGATATAGGCTTTAGGCACTTGTAGGAGTAGTTGCTATCAATCTTGTTTAGTTTTATTCACTTTTATTTTGAAGTGACTAAAATTTCAGAAATTTTTTAGAAAAAGAATTATGTCTAGGAGAATGTACCAAGGTGGTTCCTCGGTGAAGAAAGGGCCCATGATTGCTATACGTGAGCAAGATGTTGAATTGCCGAGGGACGCGGATGTACGAGCTTGTGAGTGGCCATCCGATAATTTTGGTCGAAGCAGGCTTTAAGGAGGAATTTCACACATTTGTGCGTAATGCCGAGCTGGAGGACTTCTTACAAGATAAGTGTCCTCAGTACTATCAATTGACTGATTCCTTTGTGCGGAGGTTTAAATATAACTGTACGCGTAATTCTCCTAATGTCATATTTGATATTTATGATACATCTTATACCATGGGCTTAGAGGGTTTTACAACTGCTTGCAAACTCCCGCAGTGGGGTAATATTAATGATCCTCACAAATCTGAATTTAGAGACTTCCTTGCTAGTATCACTATGTGAGAATCCATGGACATAACACAAGCTACCATAGGGAGCATTCATTTTCCTGCTATACGTTATTTTGCTCTCTTCATTGGTAGATGCATTAACGGTAAAGATGAAGCATGTCACATGTGTGTCCCTGATCTGTGTGTCCTCCAGAGTGCTGTGTTAGGATATGAAGGTTATAACTTGGGAGCAATAGTTGCACGTAGGTTGCAGAATAATAGTAGAAAGGGAAATTTATTTGGTGGAATTTATGCGACCCGTGTGGCTAATTATCTTGGTATAGCCCCACGAGAGGGGGATATGATGATACCTCCTACTTATTTAGATTATGACACTATGGTCAATCATCAATTTCTTAGGAGGAATGAACAATTCCTCCATTATCGACTAATCTATGACAGACGCAACGTCGTCCATGTTACTCTTCCTGCTCCCCACCTTTTTGATTATCAAGCAAAAGGAAGATATGTTGTCACCAGGGAGGAAGCAGCTGAACACGAGGGGAGAGCGGAGGCAGCTCGCCAACACGCCGCAGCTCAGGAGGCGGTTGCCTCTGCATCTCAGTACGACCCCAGTTACAACTACGGATATCAGCCAGGCGGTCCTTGGTACTAGACCAACTTAGGCCAAAAGCCTAAGCTTGGGGGAGTACGTATTTCTCACCGACTTTACATTCATGTTCACACACTAGTCATCGGTGCTCATACTCTTTCATTGTATTATCCATGTTAGTTTAATTTTTTTCTAGTTTTCTTCTTGTGTGTTTGATAAACCTTAAGAAAAAACCAAAAAAAACAGTTAGTTTAATTTCCATGCTTGTAGTAGAATTGAAATGAAAACCCAAAAAGATTTCTAGTTCTTCTTCTTACTTGTTGGGAGCTTTCCCGTGTAAATAGTTTTCTTTTCTTTTCTTTCCTTTGGGGGTCGAGAAGACCATATTGAAAATGTTTAGTGGCTCTCATATGCATGACAGTTTATTTAACTTAGAGCCCATATTACTTGTCTTCTCTCTTGAGTTGAATGCTTGCAGATTCCAGCTTAGTCCAATGCACGTGCACTCCTATTATTATACACATCGTTCGGCTGTGCAAGTGAAAGGCAATAATGACGATATATGATGGACTGATTGATATGAGAGAAGCTGGTGTGAACTCAACCTCTCTTGTTTTTGTAAATATGATGAGTTCATCGTTTCTGATTCAGCTTATTATGAAGTAAACATATTTGCAATGACATTTAGAGATTATAGTTGCTTGTGCCATGCTTTATTAGCTATGAGTTATAGTGGTTTACCTTGCGTGCCAACATGCTACTAGAATGATTATGATGTGGTATGATGGGATGATATCCTCCTTTGAATGAATTGAGTGACTCGACTTGGCATATGTTCACGCATGTAGTTGAAACAAATGAACATAGCCTTCATGATATTTATGTTCATGGTAGATTATATCCTACTCATGCTTGTACTCGGTGTAAATTAATTTTAATGCATGTTTATGACTGTTGTCGCTCTCTCAGTTGGTCGCTTCCCAGTCTTTTGCTAGCCTTCACCTGTACTAAGCGGGAATACTGCTTGTGCATCCAAACTCCTTAAACCCCAACGTTTTTCCATATGAGTCCACTATACCTTCCTATATGCGGTATTTACCTGCCGTTCCAAGTAAATTTGTATGTGCCAAACTCCAAACCTTCAAATGAAATTATGTTTTGTATGCTCGAGCAGCTCATGTTACAACTAGGGCTGCCTATATCTTCCATGCTAGGTGGGTTATTCTCAAGAGGAGTGGACTCCGCTCCTCATTCATGAGAAAGGGCCGGTAACTGGGATGCCCAGTCCCATGATCCAAAAAGATCAATGCAAATCAAAATAATTAAACAAAACTCCCCCAGGGCTGTTGTTAGTTGGAGGCACTTGTTGTTTCGAGCAAGCCATGGATTGATGCTTGTTGGTGGTTGGGGGAGTATAAACCGTTACCATTCTGTTTGGGAACTGCCTATAATGCATGTAGTATGGAAGATAAAGCCATCTCATAGTTGTTGCGTTGACAGCAAAAGTATGCCGCTCAAAATGTTATTCAATCTCTATTTTAAAATCGGGCTCTGGCACCTCTACAAATCCCTGCTTCCCTCTGCGAAGGGCCTATCTATTTACTTTTATGTTGAGTCATCACCCTTCTTATTAAAAAGCACCCGCAGGAGAGCACACTGTCATTTGCATTCATTATTATTGGTTTATATTGGGTATGACTTGACTAGATCTCTTTTACCATAAATTACAATGTTTAGTCAGTCCTTGATCTTTAAAGGTGCTCTGCATTTACGTTTTGCGGTCTCAGAAAGGGCTAGCGAGATACCATTTTGTTATATCATGTTATGATTGTTTTGAGACAGTGTTGTCATCCGAGTTTTATTATTATGGCTCGCTAGCTGATTACGCTATTGATATGACTAATTGTGAGACCTAAGTATTATTGTGAGTATGGTTAGTTCATAATATTTGCTGAAACTTGAATGTTGGCTTTGCATGTTTACAACAACAAGAGCATAAAAAGTTTGTAAAAGTTTTTCTTTATCACTTTCAGTTTATCAACTGAATTGCTTGAGGACAAGCAAAGGTTTAGCTCGGGGAGTTGATACGTCTCCAACGTATCTACTTTTCCAAACACTTTTGCCCTTGTTTTGGACTCTAACTTGCATGATTTGAATGAAACTAACCCAGACTGACGGTGTTTTCAGCAGAACTGCCATGATGTTGTTTTATGTGTAGAAAACAAAAGTTCTCGGAATGTCCTGAAAATCCAAGGAGGCACTTTTTGGAAAATATAAAAAATACTGGCGAAAGAATCAAGACCCGGGGGCCCATACCTTGTCCACGAGGGTGGGAGGCGTGCCTCCTCCCCCTGGGTGCGCCCCCCTGTCTCGTGGGCCCCCTGGACCTCCACCGACCTCAACTCCAACTCCATATATTCACGTTCAGGGAGAAAAAATCAGAGAGAAAGTATCATCGCGTTTTACAATACGGAGCCGCCGCCAAGCCCTAATTTCTCTCGGGAGGGCTGATCTGGAGTCCGTTCGGGACTCCGGAGAGGGGGATTTGTCACCGTCGTCATCATCAACCATCCTCCATCACCAATTTCATGATGCTCACCGCCGTGCGTGAGTAATTCCATCATAGGCTTGCTGGACGGTGATGGGTTGGATGAGATTTACCATGTAATCAAGTTAGTTTTGTTAGGGTTTGATCCCTAGTATCCACTATGTTCTGAGATTGATGTTGCTATGACTTTGCTATGCTTAATGCTTTTCACTAGGGCCCGAGTGCCATGATTTCAGATCTGAACCTATTATGTTTTCATGAATATATGTGTGTTCTTTATCCTATCTTGCAAGTTCTATAGTCACCTATTATGTGTTATGATCCGACAACCCCGAAGTGACAATAATCGGGATACTTCTCGGTGATGACCATAGTTTGAGGAGTTCATGTATTCACTATGTGCTAATGCTTTGTTCCGGTTCTCTATTAAAAGGAGGCCTTAATATCCCTTAGTTTCCGCTAGGATCCAGCTGCCACGGGAGGGTAGGACAAAAGATGTCATGCAAGTTCTTTTCCATAAGCACGTATGACTATTTACGGAATACATGCCTACATTACATTGATGAACTGGAGCTAGTTCTGTGTCACCCTATGTTATAGCTATTAATGAGGAATCGCATCCGGTATAATTATCCATCACTGATCCATTGCCTACGAGCTTTTCATATATTGTTCTTCGCTTATTTACTTTTCCGTTGCTACAGTTACAACTACTACAAAACCCAAAAACATTACTTTTGCTACCGTTATCTTTATTATCATATTACTTTGCTACTAAATACTTTGCTGCAGATACTAAGTTATCCAGGCGTGGTTGAATTGACAACTCAACTGCTAATACTCAAGAATATTCTTTGGCTCCCCTTGTGTCGAATCAATAAATTTGGGTTGAATACTTTACCCTCGAAAGCTGTTGCTATCCCCTACACTTGTGGGTTATCAGCTACTCCGACTCGGACTATGCCGATGACAAGGTTGATAGAAAGTCCACTTCGGGTACTTGTCAGTTTCTTGGTAGATCTCTTGTGTCTTGGTCTTTCAAGAAACAAAACTCGGTATCCTTATCCACCGCCGACGCGGAATACATTGCCGCTGGTTCATGTTGTGCTCAATTACTTTGGATGACCCAAAATCCAAAAGATTATGGGATATGTGTGAAACATGTTCCATTGCTTTGTGACAATGAAAGTGCTACCAAGATTGCTCACAATCCCGTGCAACACTCTCAAACTAAGCATATTGAAGTTTGTCATCATTTCATTCGAGATCATGTTGCCAAAGGGGACATTAATCTTTAGCATGTTCGCACCGATAAGCAATTGTCGGATATTTTCATTAAACCACTTGATGAGAAAGTGTTTTGCAGGTTAAGAGGTGAATTAAACATCATTGATGCTTCAAACTTGGAGTAGGAACTCCATTTGATACATGCAAGACATGAGCCTATGACTAATCCTTGATGTTTCTCTTATGATGATAATCTTATGTCTTGGATATATTTGCACCTTGCATGTTATCTAACCAGTGTAGGTACTTGGTTGAATCAAAATCTATGAGATTGCAACTCACTCACATCTTGAGCAATCTCTACATCACTAAGTCTCTACACAATGGTGGTTGAAAACAAGGAAGCACGGAACCATTCAAACATATCCTTTGACAAATTTATTATTGAAAATTATGATTGTCATTTTGGATACACAAGTTCTCTTCCTTGTAAAAGTAACCCATGTAGGTAGATGAACTCAAATTCCAAAGTGGTGCTCCCAACTCTTGATGAGCTGCATCAACCTTGAGCAACCCACACAAGTTCAACTACATGATCACGATCAACACCACCACCCAAGGTATGTTATTCCATCTTAGAGAAGCTTTACTCCAAGTCATGAGTCAAAGCAACTCGACAAGATGTGAATACATCAAGATGCTTAAACAAAAAATGGTAACCCCATTTTGAGCTTAAACGATGAGTATGACCTATGATCAAGTGATCTCACTTGACTCCTAAGTCAATATACTCTAACATAGGTGACTTTGTCGCCGACCAATTCTAGATGAAGTTCTCTCGTGTCTTTTTTGTGCTCTTGCATTTATCTCATGCATATCTATTTCCCCTTTCAAAAAAAACTTCATCTATATTTCTTTAGTGTTTCTTCTCTTTTATGTTCTGTTCTGCATTCCCTGCATCCAATTCATTGCAAATCTTTCAGTTAATTCCTTGAAAATCCTTGTGGGATCTTACTTGTCTAGTGAGATGAGGTGACAAGTGTTTTCTCTGTGATGAAGTCGGTCACACCAGTCTGCTGCCTTTGGTCCAACCGAATTCTTCCGGTGCAGCCGAAGCACACAACTCGGAGCCACCGACTTCACAACAGGAAAGACATTTTGCCACTTGTTTCTGCATGTTTCTTGATCCAGCTCCACTCAATGAATCTTGTCCTCTACCAGCATCACATTCAACTTGCTGCTTTGTTCTGTGACTCAAGGACCAAACCCATCGTGACAAAAATCCAGAAGAACCCTTCTTGGAAATTGATGTCAAAGGGAGAGAGAGAGATCACATCAAAGCTTAATCATATCCATAGGGGGAGAGAACACTCAAGGAGAGAGAGAGAGTAATCATCAAGGACCCCAGATGCTTGGTGTTCAAGAGGAGAGAAGTCACATGTCTTAAACAGGGGAAAGACATGTTCATATTTATTTGCTTGCATTGCATTAGCTCTGTTTCCTTTCTTTGAGCTCTGATTTTCTGTTCCCTATCTTCTCCCAGTATCCTATGCTAGATTCAGGGGGAGCAAGACATCTAAGGGAAGGAAATCCTTGAATTCATTGCACATCCTTACCTTTGGGGACATGTCTATATTCACTATGGTACTTAGTACTCACTCTACATGTCATCCGAGTATTGGTTCTCTTGTGGTTTCGTCCTCTGGCCAGTAGGTGTACCTATGTTATCTAACCTTGTTTACGCAGGTTCATTCCATCCTAAGCCAACTCAAGAACACAAGATAAGTATATGCATCACAATCATGTGTATGGGGAATTCTTGCTAATGTAAATACTTTTTGCAAGAAGGACTCATGGGCATGAAGGTATATTTGCCATATACACATCTTTGGCTCTAATGCATATAGCCAAGATGCATGTAACACATTGCTTACTTTGTCATGCTTATGCATTCACATGCTCCTATATTCCATATTCACATGATTGCATATATGTAGGGGGAGCCTATGCATGTTACATGTCTTTCCAAAGATATACTTGTTATTCTCTATATCTTTATCTAAAGCGTTATTGTATGTTGCCATCAATTACCAAAATGGGGGAGATTGAAATCACAAGTGCTCCCTGCGTGATTTTGGTAATTAATGTCAACATATATCTTGTTGGACTAACTCCTTTACCTAGTATGTTTCAGATAAGTTCAAGAATGAAGTGGCATGGACTAGAGGATGTGGAACCCCTTCAAGATGCTAAGGACAAAGGATTGGCTCAAGCTCCAAGAACAAGACTCTACATTTTCTATTTTAGTGATCCAAGATCACATTGAGTCTATAGGAAAAGCCAATACTATCAAGAAGGGATGAGGTGTTGCTTAATGGCTTGCTTGCTCAAAGTGCTTAGTGATATGCTCCAAAGCCCTCAACTACCTTCTCACATCCACATATGACCCAAACCAAAAGTCCAACTCAACCCTACCGATTCTTTCTATCCGGCGCCACTGAGTTCAGATGTCATAGCCACTGCCACAAACCCTAGGCAAATCGGTCTCACCGATAGGGATCTCGGTCCTACCGAGTTGCATGTTGGTCCCACCGAAAATCCTAACGGTCACATGATTTGCTAAATTGGCCCGACCGAGTTTCAGGATTTGGTCCCATCGAGTTTGGTAAGTTGCGTGTAACGGTTAGATTTTGTGTCGAGACTATATATACCCCTCCACCCACTCTTCATTCGTGGAGAGAGCCATGAGAACGTGCCTACACTTCCAGCATACATTTTCTAAGAGCGAACCACCTACACTTGTGTTGAGGCCAAAATATTCCATTCCTACCATATGAATCTTGATCTCTAGCCTTCCCCAAGTTGCTTTCCACTCAAATCTTCTTTGCACCATATCCAAATCCTGTGAGAGAGAGTTGAGTGTCGGGGAGACTATCATTTGAAGCACAAGAGCAAGGAGTTCATCATCAACACACCATTTGTTACTTCTTGGAGAGTGGTGTCTCCTAGATTGGCTAGGTGTCACTTGGGAGCCTCCGACAAGATTGTGGAGTTGAACCAAGGAGTTTGTAAGGGCAAGGATATTGCCTACTTCGTGAAGATCTACCCTAGTGAGGCAAGTCCTTCATGGGCGACGACCATGGTGGGATAGACAAGGTTGCTTCTTTGTGGACCGTTTGTGGGTGGAGCCCTCCGTGGACTCGTGCAGCCGTTACCCTTCGTGGGTTGAAGTCTCCATCAGTGTGGATGTACGATAGCACCACCTATCGGAACCACGTCTCAAAAATCTCCGTGTCACCAAATTGTGTTTGCACACTCCAATCCCATCCCTTTACATTCTTGCAAGTTGCATGCTTTACTTTCCACTACTCATATACTCTTTGCATGCTTGCTTGATATGTATTGTGATTGTTAAACTTGTGCCAAAACTCCACTTCAACTTAAAGAAATTAAAAAATGCACCTTTTCTCACTTAGTGTCTAATCACCCCCCCCCCCCTCTAGACACCTCTTCTCGATCCTTTCATAAGCCTTGCAAGCAATGTAGCTAATGAGTTAGTTACAGAATGATGCATTACGTAACGAGTAAAGAGACTTGCCGGTAACGAGATTGAACTACGTATTGAGATACCGACGATCGAATCTCGGGAAAGTAACATACCCATGACAAAGGGAACAACATATGTTGTTATGCGGTTTGACCGATAAAGATCTTCGTAGAATATGTGGGAGCCAATATGAGCATCCAGGTTCCGCTATTGGTTATTGATCGGAGACGTGTCTCGGTCATGTCTACATAGGTCTCGAACCCGTAGGGACCGCACGCTTAAACTTAGATGATGGTTAAATTATGAGTTTATATGTTTTTATGTACCGAAGATAGTTCGGTGTCCCGGATGTGATCACAGACATGACGAGGAGTCTCGAAATGGTCGAGACATGAAGATTGTTATATTGGATGACTATATTCGGACACCGAAATGGTTCCGGGGGTTATCGGATGTATACCGGAGTACCGGGGGGTTACGGGACCCCCCCGGGGGGTTAATGGGCCACATGGGCCCAAAGTAGAGCACAGGAGGGGCGGCCAGGGCAGGCCACACGCCCCCTCCCCCTCTAGTCCGAATAGGACAAGGAGGGGGGCGTTGCCCCCCTTTCCTTACTTTCCTCTCTCCCTTCCTCCCCCCTCTCCTACTTGGACAAGGAAAGGAGGGAGTCCTACTCCTAGTGGGAGTAGGACTCCTCCCTGGCGCGCCTCCTCCTGGCCGGCCGCCCCTCCCCCTTGCTCCTTTATATACGGGGGCGGGGGCACCTCTAGACACAACAATTGATCCTTGAGATCTATTAGCCATGTGCGGTGCCCCCCTCCACCATATTCCACCTCGATAATATCGTAGTGGTGCTTAGGCGAAGCCCTGTGTCGGTAGAGCATCATCATCGTCACCATGCCATCGTGCTGACGGAACTCTCCCTCAAAGCTCGGCTGGATCGGAGTTCGAGGGACGTCATCGAGCTGAACGTGTGCTGAACTCGGAGGTGTCGTGCGTTCGGTATTCGATCGGTCGGATTGTCAAGACGTACGACTACATCAACCGTGTTGTGCTAACGCTTCCGCTTTCGTTCTACGAGGGTACGTGGACAAAACTCTCCCCTCTCGTTGCTATGAATCACCATGATCTTGCGTGTGCGTAGGAATTTTTTTTGAAATTACTACGTTCCCAATAGTGGCATCCGAGCCTGGTTTTATGCGTAGATGTTATACGCACGAGTAGAACACAAGTGAGTTATGGGCGATACAAGTCATACTGCTTACCAGCATGTCATACTTTGGTTCGGCGGTATTGTTGGATGAAGCGGCCCGGACCGACATTACGCATACGCTTACGCGAGACTGGTTCTACCAACATGCTTTGCACATAGGTGGCTGGCGGGTGTTAGTTTCTCCAACTTTAGTTGAACCGAGTGTGGCTACGCCCGGTCCTTGAGAAGTTTAAAACATCACTAACTTGATGAACTATCATTGTGGTTTTGATGCGTAGGTAAGAACGGTTCTTGCTCAGCCTGTAGCAGCCACGTAAAACTTGCAACAACAAAGTAGAGGACGTCTAACTTGTTTTTGCAGGGCATGTTGTGATGTGATATGGTCAAGACGTGATGCTATATTTTATTGTATGAGATGATCATGTTTTGTAACCGAGTTATCTGCAACTGGCAGGAGCCATATGGTTGTCGCTTTATTGTATGCAATGCGATCGCCCTGTAATTGCTTCACTTTATCACTAAGCGCTAGCGATAGTCGTAGAAGCAATAGGTGGTGAAATGACAACGATGCTACGGTGGAGATCAAGGTGTCACGCCGGTAACAATGGTGATCATAACGGTGCTTCGAAGATGGAGATCACAAGCACAAGATGATGATGGCCATATCATATCACTTATATTGATTTCATGTGATGTTTATCCTTTATGCATCTTATTTTGCTTTGATTGGCGGTAGCATTATAAGATGATCTCTCACTAAATTTCAAGGTATAAGTGTTCCCCTAAGTATGCACCGTTGCGAAAGTTCTTCGTGCTGAGACACCACGTGATGATCGGGTGTGATAGTCTCTACGTTCAAATACAACGGGTGCAAAATAGTTGCACACGCAGAATACTCAGGTTAAACTTGACGAGCCTAGCATATATAGATATGGCTTCGGAACACTGAGACCGAAAGGTCGAGCGTGAATCATATAGTAGATATGATCAACATAGTGATGTTCACCATTGAAAACTACTCCATCTCACGTGATGATCAGACATGGTTTAGTTGATTTGGACCACGCGATCGCTTAGATGATTATAGGGATGTTATCTAAGTGGGAGTTCTTAAGTAATATGATTAATTGAACTTAAATTTATCATGAACTTAGTACCTGATAGTATTTTGCTTGTCTATGTTCGTTGTAGATAGATGGCTCGTGCTGTTGTTCCATTGAATTTTATTGCATTCCTTGAGAAAGCTAAGTTGAAAGATGATGGTAGAAATTACACGGACTGGGTCCGTAATTAACTTGAGGATTATACTCATTGCTGCATAGAAGAATTACGTCCAGGCCTACTGCAGATGCAACTGACGATGTTAAGAACGTCTGGCAGATCAAAGCTGATGACTACTCGATAGTTCAGTGTGCCATGCTTTACGGCTTAGAACCGGGACTTCAACAATGTTTTGAACATCATGGAGCATATGAGATGTTCCAGGAGTTGAAGTTAATATTTCAAGAAAATGCACGGATTGAGAGATATGAAGTCTCCAATAAGTTCTATAGCTGCAAGATGGAGGAGAATAGTTCTGTCAGTGAACATATACTCAAAATGTCTGGGTATAATAATCACTTGATTCAACTGGGAGTTAATCTTCCTGATGATAGTGTCATTGACAGAATTCTTCAATCACTGCCACCAAGCTACAAGAGCTTGGTAATGAACTATAATATGCATTGGATGAACAAGACTATTCCCAGCTCTTCGCAATGCTAAAAGCTGCGGAGGTAGAAATCAAAAAGGAGCATCAAGTGTTGATGGTCAACATGACCACCAGTTTCAAGAAAAAGGGTAAAGGGAAGAAGAAAGGGAACTTCAAGAAGAACGACAAACAAGTTGCTGCTCAAGAGAAGACCCAAGTCTGGACCTAAGCCTGAGACTGAGTGCTTCTACTTCAAGCAGACTGGTCACTGGAAGCGGAACTGCCCCAAGTATTTGGCGGATAAGAAGGATGGCAAGGTGAACAAAGGTATATGTGATATACATGTTATTGATGTGTACCTTACTAATGCTCGCAGTAGCACCTGGGTATTTGATACTGGTTCTGTTACTAATATTTGCAACTCAAAATAGGGACTACAGATTAAGCGAAGATTGGCTAAGGACGAGGTGACGATGCGCATGGGAAATGGTTCCAAAGTCGATGTGATCGCGGTCGGCATGCTACCTCTACATCTACCTTCGGAATTAGTTTTAGACCTGAATAATTGTTATTTGGTGCCAACGTTGAGCATGAACATTATATCTGGATCTTGTTTGATGCGAGACGGTTATTCATTTAAATCAGAGAATAATGGTTATTCTATTTATATGAGTAATATCTTTTATGGTCATGCACCCTTGAAGAGTGGTCTATTTTTATTGAATTTCGATAGTAATGGTACACATATTCATAATGTTGAAGCCAAAAGATGCAGAGTTGATAATGATAGTGCAACTTATTTGTGGCACTGCCGTTTGGGTCATATTGGTGTAAAGCGCATGAAGAAACTCCATACTGATGGACTTCTGGAATCACTTGATTATGAATCACTTGGTACTTGTGAACCGTGCCTCATGGGCAAGATGACTAAAACGTTGTTCTCCGGAACTATGGAGCGAGCAATAGATTTGTTGGAAATCATACATACTGATGTATGTGGTCCAATGAACATTGAGGCTCGCGGCGGGTATCGTTATTTTCTCACCTTCACAGAAGATTTGAGCAGATATGGGTATATCTACTTAATGAAACATAAGTCTGAAACATTTGAAAAGTTCAAAGAATTTCAGAGTGAAGTGGAAAATCATCGTAACAAGATAAATAAAGTTTCTACGATCTGATCGTGCAGGAGAATATTTGAGTTACGAGTTTGATTTACATTTGAAGCAATGCGGAATAGTTTCGCAACTCACGCCACCCGGAACAACACAACATAATGGTGTGTCCGAGTGTCGTAATCGTACTTTACTAGATATGGTGCGATCTATGATGTCTCTTACTGATTTACCGCTATCGTTTTGGGGTTATGCTTTAGAGACGACCGCATTCACGTTAAATAGGGCACCATCAAAACCTGTTGAGACGACGCCTTATGCACTGTGGTTTGGCAAGAAACCAAAGTTGTCATTTCTTAAAGTTTGGGGCTGTGATGCTTATGTGAAGAAACTTCAACCAGATAAGCTCGAACCCAAATCGGAGAAATGTGTCTTCGTAGGATACCCAAAGGAGACTATTGGGTACACCTTCTATCACAGATCTGAAGGCAAGACTTTTGTTGCTAAATTTGGATCCTTTCTAGAGAAGGAGTTTCTCTCGAAAGAAGTGAGTGGGAGGAAAGTAGAACTTGATGAGGTAACTGTACCTGCTCCCTTATTGGAAAGTAGTTCATCACAGAAACCGGTTCCTGTGACAACTACACCAATTAGTGAGGAAGCTAATGATATTGATCATGAAACTTCAGATCAAGTTACTACCGAACCTCGTAGGTCAACCAGAGTAAGATCCGCACCAGAGTGGTACGATAATCCTATTCTGGAGGTCATGTTACTTGACCATGGCAAACCTACGAACTATGAGGAAGCGACGATGAGCCCAGATTCCGCAAAATGTCTTGAGGCCATGAAATCTGAGATGGGATCCATGTATGAGAACAAAGTATGGACTTTTGTTGACTTGCTCGATGATCGGCAAGCCATCGAGAATAAATGGATCTTCAAGAAGAAGACTGACGCTGATGGTAATGTTACTGTCTACAAAGCTCGACTTATTGCGAAAGGTTTTCGACAAGTTCAAGGGGTTGACTACGATGAGAATTTCTCACCCGTAGCGATGCTTAAGTCTGTCCGAATCATGTTAGCAATTGCCGCATTTTATGATTATGAAATATGGCAAATGGATGTCCAAACTGCATTCCTGAATGGATTTCTAGAAGAAGAGTTGTATATGATGCAACCAGAAGGTTTTGTCGATCCAAAAGGTGCTAACAAAGGGTGCAAGCTCCAGCGATCCATTTATGGGCTGGTGCTAGCCTCTCGGAGTTGGAATAAACGCTTTGATAGTGTGATCAAAGCATCTGGTTTTATACAGACTTTTGAAGAAGCCTGTATTTACAAGAAAGTGAGTGGGAGCTCTGTAGCATTTCTGATATTATATGTAGATGACATATTTTTAATTGGAAATGATATAGAATTTCCGGATAGCATAAAAGGATACTTGAATAAAAGTTTTTCAATGAAAGACCTCGGTGAAGTTGCTTATATATTAGGCATCAAGATCTATAGAGATAGATCGAGACACTTAACTGGACTTTCACAAAGCACATACCTTGATAAAGTTTTGAAAAAGTTCAAAATGGATCAAGCAAAGAAAGGGTTCTTGCCTGTATTACAAGGTGTGAAGTTGAGTCAGACTCAATGCCCGACCACAGTAGAAGATAGAGAGAAAATGAAAGATGTTCCCTATGCTTCAGCCATAGGCTCTATCATGTATGCAATGCTGAGTACTAGACCTGATGTATGCTTAGCAATAAGTTTAGCATGGAGGTACCAAAGTAATCCAGGAGTGGATCACTGGACAACGGTCAAGAATATCCTGAAATACCTGAAAAGGACTAAGGATATGTTTCTCATTTATGGAGGTGACAAAGAGCTAGTCGTAAATGGTTACGTCGATGCAAGCTTTGACACTGATCCGGACGATTCTAAATCGCAAACCGGATACGTGTTTATATTGAACGGTGGAGCTGTCAGTTGGTGCAGTTCTAAACAAAGCATCATGGCAGGATCTACATATGAAGCGGAGTACATAGCTGCTTCAGAAGCAGCAAATGAAGGAGTCTGGATGAAGGAGTTCATATCCGATCTAGGTGTCATACCTAGTGCATCGGGTCCAATGAAAATCTTCTGTGACAATACTGGTGCAATTGCCTTGGCAAAGGAATCCAGATTTCACAAGAGGACCAAGCACATCAAGAGACGCTTCAATTCTATCCGGACCAAGTCCAGGTGGGATACATAGACATTTGCAAGATACATACGGATCTAAATGTTGCAGACCCGTTGACTAAGCCTCTTCCACGAGCAAAACATGATCAGCACCAAGGCTCCATGGGTGTTAGAATAATTACTGTGTAATCTAGATTATTGACTCTAGTGCAAGTGGGAGACTGAAGGAAATATGCCCTGGAGGCAATAATAAAGTTATTATTTATTTCCTTATATCATGATAAATGTTTATTATTCGTGCTAGAATTGTATTAACCGGAAACATAATACATGTGTGAATACATAGACAAACATAGTGTCACTAGTATGCCTCTACTTGACTAGCTCGTTGATCAAAGATGGTTGAGTTTCCTAACCATAGACATGAGATGTCATTTGATTAATGGGATCACATCATTAGGAGAATGATGTGATTGACTTGACCCATTCCATTAGCTTAGCACTTGATCGTTTAGTATGTTGCTATTGCTTTCTTCATGACTTATACATGTTCCTACAACTATGAGATTATGCAACTCCCGTTTACCGGATGAACACTTTGTGTGCTACCAAACGTCACAACGTAACTGGGTGATTATAAAGGAGCTCTACAGGTGTCTCCAAAGGTACATGTTGAGTTGGCGTATTTTGAGATTAGGATTTGTCACTCCGATTGTCGGAGAGGTATCTCAGGGCCCTCTCAGTAATGCACATCACTATAATCCTTGCAAGAAATGTAGCTAATGAGTTAGTTATGGAATGATGCATTACATAACGAGTAAAGAGACTTGACGGTAACGAGATTGAATTAGGTATTGAGATACCGACGATCGAATCTCGGGCAAGTAACATACCGATGACAAAGGGAACAACATATGTTGTTATGCGATTTGACCGATAAAGATCTTCATAGAATATGTGGGAGCCAATATGAGCTTCCAGGTTCCGCTATTGGTTATTGACCGGAGACATGTCTCGATCATGTCTACATAGTTCTCGAACCCGTAGGGTCCACACGCTTAAAGTTAGATGACAGTTAAATTATGAGTTTATATGTTTTGATGTATCGAAGATTGTTCGGAGTCCCGGATGTGATCACGGACATGACAAGGAGTCTCAAAATGGTCAAGACATGAAGATTGATATATTGGACGACTATATTCAAACACGGGAATGGTTCCGGGGGTTATCGGATGTATACCGGAGTACCGGGGCGTTACCGGAATCCCCAGGGGGGGTTAATGGGCCACATGGGCCCAAAGTGGAGCAGAGGAGGGGCGGCCAGGGCAGGCCGCGTGTCCCCTCCCCCTCTAGTCCGAATAGGACAAGGAGGGGGGGCGCCCCCCTTTCCTTCCTCTCCTCTCTCCCTTCCTCCCCCCTCTCCTACTTGGACAAGGAAAGGAGGGAGTCCTACTCCTCCCTGGCGCGCCTCCTCCTGGCCAGCCGCCCCCTCCCCTTGCTCCTTTATATACGGGGCGGGGGCACCTCTAGACACAACAATTGATCCTTGAGATCTATTAGCCGTGTACGGTTCCCCCTCCACCATATTCCACCTTGATAATATCGTAGCGGTGCTTAGGCGAAGCCCTGCATCGGTAGAGCATCATCATCGTCACCACGCCGTTGTGCTAAAGGAACTCTCCCTCGAAGCTCGGCTGGATCGGAGTTCGAGGGACGTCATCGAGCTGAACATGTGCTGAACTTGGAGGTGCCGTGCGTTCGGTACTTGATTGGTCGGAATGTGAAGATGTACGACTACATCAACCGCGTTGTGCTAACGCTTCCGCTTTCGGTCTACGAGGGTACGTGGACAACACTCTCCCCTCTCGTTGCTATGCATCACCATGATCTTGCGTGTGCGTAGGATTTTTTTGAAATTACTACGTTCCCAACAGGCGCCACCCCTTGTGGGCTGGTGTGCTCCCGTCTTATGGCCTATAAGGTCCATTATTCCCCCGGGGGGTTCAGGTAACCCCCCTGGTAGTCTGATAAATACCAAATACAACCGGAACACTTCCGGTGTATGAATACTATTATCCTATATATCAATCTTTATCTCTCAACCATTCGAGACTCCTCGTCATATCCGTGCTCTCATCCGGGACTCTGAACAACATTCGGTCATCAAATCACATAACTCATATAATACAAAATCGTCGAACGTTAAGCGTGCGGACCCTACGGGTTGGAGAACTATGTAGACATGACTGAGACACCTCTCCAGTCAATAACCAATAGAGTAACCTAGATGCACATATTTGCTCCCACATATTCTACGAAGATATTTATCGGTCGAACCGTTATGACAACATACGTTATTCCCTTTGTCATCGGTATGTTACTTGCCCGAGATTCGATCGCCGGTATCTTCATACCTAGTTCAATCTCGTTATCGGCAAGTCTCTTTACTCATTCCGTAATGCATCATCCTGCAACTAACTCATTAGTCACTTTGCTTGCAAGGCTTCTTATGATGTGCATTACCGAGAGGGCCCAGAGATACCTCTCCGATACTCAGAGTGACAAATCCTAATCTCGATCTATGCCAACTCAACAAACACCTTTGGAGATACCTGTAGAGCATCTTTATAATCACCTAGTTATGTTGTGACGTTTGATAGCACACAAGACATTCCTCCGATATTCGGGAGTTGCATAATCTCATAGTCAGAGGAACATGTATTTGGCATGAAGAAATCAATAGCAATAAAACTGAACGATCATAATGCTAAGCTAATGAATGGGTCTTATCCATCACATCATTCTACTAATGATGTGATCCCGTTCATCAAATGACAACACGTGTCTATGGTTAGGAAACTTAACCATCTTTGATTAACAAGCTAGTCTAGTAGAGGCTTACACAGTATTTTGTCTATGTATCCACACATGTATCAAGTTTCCAGTTAATAAAATTCTAGCATGAATAATAAACATTTATCATGATATAAGGAAATATAAAATAACAACTATATTATTGCCTCTAGGGCATATTTCCTTCAGTCTCCCACTTGCACTAGAGTCAATAATCTAGTTCACATCGCCATGTGATTTAACACCATAGTTCACATCTTTATGTGATTAACACCCATAGTTCACATCGCCATGTGACCAACACCAAAAGGGTTTACTAGAGTCAATAATCTAGTTCACATCGCTAAGTGATTAACACCCAAAGAGTACTAAGGTGTGATCATGTTTTTCTTGTGGGATAAGTTTAGTGAATGCGTCTGCCACATTCAGATCTGTATGTATTTTGTAAATTTCTATGTCTACAATGCTCTGCATAGAGCTACTCTAGCTAATTGCTCCCACATTCAATACGTATCTAGATTTAGACTTACAGTCATCTAGATCGGTGTCAAAGCTTGCATTGACGTAACTCTTTACAACGAATTCTTTATCACCTCCATAACCGAGAAACATTTCCTTAGTCCTCTTTAAGGTAAGTAAGGATAATTTTGACCGCTATCCAGTGATCTAATCCCGGGTCACTATTTGCCAAACTCATGGCAAGGTACACAACAGTTTTTGTACATAGCATGGCATACTTTATAAAACCTATGGTTGAGGCATAGGGAATGACTTTCATTATCTCTTTATCTTCTGTCGTGGTCGGGTCTTGAGTCTTTACTCAACTTCATACCTTACAATACATGCAAGAACTCCTTTTACTGATCCATTTTTGAACTCCTTTAAAATCTTGTCAAGGTATGTACTCATTGAAAGTCTTATCAAGCGTCTTGATCTGTCTCTATAGATCTTGATTCCCAATATGTAAGCAGCTTCACCGAGGTCTTTTACTGATTTTTTATTAAAGTATCCTTTTATGCTATCCAGAAATTCTACATCATTTCCAATCAACAATATGTCATCCACATATAATATTAGAAATGCTACAGAGCTCCCACTCACTTTCTTGTAAATACAGGCTTCTCGAAAGTCTGTATAAAACCATATGCTTTGCTCACCTCATCAAAGCATATATTCCAACTCCAAGATGCTTGCACCAGTCCATAGATGGATCGCTGGAGCTTGCACAATTTGTTAGCACCTTCAGGATCGACAAAACCTTCTGGTTGCATCATATACAAATCTTCTTTTAAAAATACATTAAGGAATGCAGTTTTGATGTCTATTTGCCAGATTTCATAATCATAAAATGCGGCAATTCCTAACATGATTCGGACAGACTTAAGCATCGCTACTGGTGAGAAAGTCTCATCATAGTCAACTCCTTGAACTTGTCGAAAATATTTTGTGACAAGTACAACTTTATAGATACTAACATTACCATCAGCGTAAGTCTTCTTCTTGAAAATCCATTTATTCTCTATGGGTTGCCGATCATCGGGCAAATCCACCAAAGTCCACACTTTGTTCTCATACATGCATCCTATCTCAAATTTCATGGCCTCAAGCTAATTATCGGAATCTGGGCTCATCATACCTTCTTCATAGTTCATAGGTTCGCCATTGTCTAGTAACATGACTTTCAGAACAGGATTACCGTACCACTCTTGTGTCGATCGTGTTTTGGTTAACCTACGAGGTTCGCTAGTAACTTGATCTAAAATTTCATGATCATCATCATTAGCTTCCTCTCTAGTTGTTGTAGGCATCACAGGAACGGATTTCTTAGATGAGCTACTTTCTAATTTGAGAGAAGGTACAATTACTTCATCAAGTTTTACTTTCCTCCCACTCATTTCTTTCGAGAGAAACTCCTTCTCTAGAAAGGTTCCACTCTTGGCAACAAAGATCTTACCTTCGGATCTGTGGTAGAAGGTGTACATAATTGTTTCCTTAGAGTATCCTATGAAGATGCACTTCTCCGATTTGGGTTCGAGCTTATCAGGCTGAAGCCTTTTGACATAAGTGTCGCAACACCAAACTTTAAGAAACGACAGCTTAGGTTTATTGCCAAACCACAGTTCATACGGTGTCGTCTCAACGGATTTAGACGGTGCCCTATTTAACGTGAATGCAACTGTCTCTAATGCATAACCCCAAAACGATAGTTGTGAATCAGTAAGAGACATCATAGATCGCACCATATCTAATAAAGTACGGTTACGACGTTCGGACACACCATTACGCTATGGTGTTCCAGGTGGCGTGAGTTGTGAAAATATTTCACATTGTTTCAAATGAAGGCCAAACTCGTAACTCAAATATTTGCCTCCGTGATCAGATCGTATAAACTTTATTTTCTTGTTACGATGATTCTCCACTTCACTCTGAAATTCTTTGAACTTTTCAAATGTTTCAGACTTGTGTTTCATTAAGTAGATATACCCATATCTGCTCAAATCATCTGTGAACATCCATGCTCCATTGGCAAGGCATGGCTGGCTAATAGCCGTGTGGGTGGCGGATCCGGTGTCCCGGCCGCGCTGGCGGCTGGATCCAGTGGTCATTGGCGGCCGGCGGTGGCTTCTGCGGCGGTCGATGTGCGCGATCTGGCGCCTCCCTTCCTCCCCAGTTCGGCATGCGGGCCAGCCTGGTCGGGTCGTGCTTCCTTTTGGTCGCCGGTTCTATACAGGAGGTGCTGCTGGTGGCGAAGATCTAGTTCGGGCGAAATCCCTGGCCGGCCATGACCGGCCGTGCCGACGACAACGCCTGAGGGCGCTGTTTCCCTCCTTGGAGGCGTCAGTATAGACTGATCTCCTCACTTCACCTTCCCCTAGGCCTCCCGGGCGAAAACCCTAACTCTATTGGGCGGTGGTGCCGCTCATGGCGTCGTTCCCTTCTTGAAGGCGCCACTATGAGAACCTTGGGGTTGGGTGGTGCTTGTGGGTGGTGGCCGACGGCGGTGGTGCGGCCCTTTCCTAGCATGGATTTACGTTTGTTGTTTGGAGATGGATTCGCGTAGGTGGAGGTCGTCGGCTGGCGTCATGGTGGCGTCAATGGCAGAGGACCTGCCAAGGCTCGTGTAGGTGGAGGTCGTCGTTTGGCGTCGTGGTGGCGTCGATGGCAGAGGACCTGCCAAGGTTGTCACCTCAATCTGCTCTGAAGATGAACCAGTGAAAGATGGCGGCGACGACACATGTGAGTGCATCAGACCGGTTTGAGCCCCGGACCCGTCAGATGGCTCGGTCGGGGCCTCCTGCTTTAGATGTTAGGCTTAGGTGAGAGGTATGGGTATGTGGCCCATCTTGCACTCCTTCATCATTTGGATAGGAGTAGCGGCATATGCTGTCAAGATTGCGGATTCAGGCATATTGTTCTTATACTTTGTAAGGTTCTCCAGAATAATCAATAAAATGGCCGTATGCATCTCCCAGATACAGAGGCCGGGGGTCATCCTCCTTTTCAGAAAAAACGAAGTTCTAGTAACTTGATGATAGTGACTAGAGAACGTTTTCAATCACTACCTTATCTGGAAGATTTACTCCCACTTGATTCAAGTGATTGTAGTACCCAGACATTCTGCACTGGAGAACGTATGGCACCTCCGCATTAAGCACTCGCTCAGCTCTGTGACGTCCTTCGCCTTCTTGATCCAGCAAGATGGCGAGGTAGTGGATGAGTTCCGGCAGCACGATGACGTGGTGACGGTTATGGTGAAGTTATCTTCGCAGGGCTTCGCCTAAGCATTACGAAAATATGACTAGGGATATAAACGGTGAAGGAGGGAAGCGCATACGGCTAAGACAATATTCTGGTTGTGCTAGGCGCCCTCCTCCCACATATATATATATATATGTGTGTGTGTGTGTGTGTGTGTGTGTGTCTATATATATATATATATATATATATATATATATATATATATATATATATAATGTGTGTGTGTGTGGAGGGGAGAGGCCAAGGGGCGCCCCAAGTAGGCTGCATCCTACTTGGGGTCTTCCCCAAAGTGGCGCCCCCTTCCTTATTGGAGTGCGGGAGGAAGGAAGGATGAGGTGGCGCCCCCCGCCAGCACAAATAGACACGAGGCCACTAGCAGCCGTCTGCCGTTTGACGGGAAAGACGAAATTGACCATAATATGTAGTCAAGAGAGATCACTGGAAGTTCACCCCGCGCCGCCCGCCGTCGTCAAGGAGCTGGAGCTGGAAGATCCAAATCCTTATCTCGGCCAGCAAGCACCACCACATCCAGATCTCATGAAGCCGCCATGCTACCAGCTGGTGCCCAGTCCGTCATAGTGCCGCCAACACAGGTCACCACCGCCAACACAAAACGCCTGATGTCGCGCCGCTGCCCCATGCAAGCACACCGCCGCCGCGTGCACACGTTGTCCCATGCCAGCCTGGAGGTACAAGCGAAGGGAAGAGGAGGACCCGCCGATGTTGACACCATACGGGCTTTGCCTAAGAGCATCTCTAGCAGACCCCGCATCTTGCCAACCTGCAAAATGCGTTTGCAGTTCGCGGAAAACACATTTTACGGGCCGGGCTGCGGCAGAACAGACCCCTTAAACTTAAATTGTAAAATCAAATATTCGTTTTTTTCTCACATCTTCTTCTTCCTCTCGGCCGTGTAGCTAAATCGCTCCTACGAAGGTGACGGACAACTCATAAAACGACCAAACAATAAGCCGCTGACGTCTAAGAAGACTCGCAGGAAGCTAGCTAGCTCGAATCGTTCCAAACGGCAAAACATGGAGCCGCCGTCGCCGTAGCTACCTAACTAGCTAGCTGAATCAATCTAGTTGCTACCTAGCTAGCTAGCTGTGAATCGGAGTCGATTCGAGTGGATGGACGAGCTAGCTGAATCTGAATCGATTCAAGGGCAGGTATGCTGAATCGATTCGGCCGGGGCGGGCGGGCGGGGCGGGCGGCGGTCAGGACGGCGCGAACGGCGGTCGGGGACGGCGGAAGCGGATGTTTCCGTGGCAGTTGGGCTCCTGCCAACTGCTTTCTCGCGATGCAGGGCACCGTAAAAAAGAAGGCGAAAATTGTGTTTTTGCATATAGGGAGGGCTTTTTTACTGTGCCCCTTAAAAAATTTGCAGGTTGGAGTCGTTTACGGGGTCTATTCGGACGGGATTTTCCGCGTCGACCCGCATTTTGGCGGTTATTTTGCGGGTCGGGGCTTTTTGCGGGGTCTGCTAGAGTTGCTCTAACAACACGTTCAGCCGTGGCGGAAGGGAGTTGGTTGGGCGGCGGCGACAAGATGCCCCGGTCGCTTGTGGGAGCAACACAGGGCATACTCTCTCCGTTCAATAATGTAGTGCATATAGATTTTTGGAAAAGTCAGACCTCACAAATTTTGATCAAGTTTGTGGAGAAAAATATTTACATCTAGAATGTGAAACATATATCACTAGATTCATCATAAGATGTAGTTTCACATTATATATTTTTGCTATTGTAGATATAAATATTTTTCTCTATAAACTTGATCAAAGTTTGCAAAGTTTGACTTCTCAAAAAATCTATAGGCACTATATTATGGAACGGAAGGAGGTATCGAGTCATAATAAGCTAACCAACGCTCCAAGAGTATCCTTGGCACACAGATGTATTTTGTGCATGAACATGATACGTTTTCCTCCCTCAAGAATAAACTAATATATTCTTAACATATCTTCTCCCATGCACAAAAAGCTAGCAGTCTTTGCCCCGCCTTGGTCAAACATTTTTACACCGACCGTTCTATTTCTTAAACATAGAGGAGAGGCATTCTTACTTTTGCTAGGCCAGCTTCAGCAATTTCCTCTAGATGTCCCACTTCCTCTTACTATCCATCATCTTTTCCCCTCGTCTAACACTTCAAATTTATGGGCTAACCAGGTCATATGATTTTCCTTGAAAATTTCATATTTATGATTTTTCTTAAAATCATGAACTATAAATAGTTCCACTCAAACTTTAATGGCAATAACTTTGTTGTAATGAAATTAATTTAATGATAATCCAATTGTCTCGCATACTATGACCAAAGTATACTATATTATTGAATTTTGAATCCTAGCTAAGTCAACCATCGTTCATAACTTTGTCCTGAATACTAAGCCTCATTTAATTATGTCAGCCTGGAACATCCAATTGTCGAGCAGAGTAAAAAGCTACACACATCCTTCAGTTGTATATCAAGCAAACGCTGCCATCCATCCATACACCTAAAATCAAATGAAAGTGTTAGAACATAGTAGAACCGCTCATTCGCTCCCTCGCTCCCTTCTTCTCTCCCTTGATAACCACTACAAATAATTACTCACAAAACAAACCAGTACCAATAACAAAACCAAACAAGAAAGTACATCCCAGGCTACATACAACAAGTGAAAGGAGTGCTTGCTTAGATTATTGGCAAGGCGGTGCAGAGAAAAGCGGCGATTGTGCCCCATCGTTGTTGACCTCCATGCCGGAAATCATATCTTCGAGCAGAGAAAGCCATTCGAGGCTGTCACCAATGGTTACTTGGTTGTACGGCAACCAATGAGGCATGCTGCGGCCGACCGTACATGCAGGGGCGGATCTGGAGCTAATGTGACCCAGATGCACTACTTAACTATGACATAAAATTTTCAAGCAACAATGCACTAATAAAGATGTGTTTCATAACTTTTAACATGAATTACCAGATATAATAGACGTCAATTTACAAAAACAAAAGGCAATAGTCAAACTGCTTAATATAGTGCGACAAAATTACTTGAAAAGGATGTCAATGATACCTAATTGGGAATGTGATGGTGCCTTTCTTTTGAGAAGAACCTGGTCCATACTATCTGCATTTAACAATTAAAACTAGTGAGGAATCAAAATTGTGAAGCCAATGAAGTATACGTAATTACAACTTCAAACAATAGCTGATGCCCCATGTTTTGCCAAAACGCATACATATAAATATATTTCAATAAGGTTTAACTTACTAGCCCCAATTTTATACATACAATTGTTGCGACTTGTAAAAATATATAGAAAAAACAATACAAAGAAGGGATATCGAGCAGAATTCGAATCAAGCAATGATTGTAATCTAAAGGAAAATTCAAAAGCATATTACTAATTAGCTAAGAGAGGGAAAGAGAAATTCCGGCGTGCGACGTGGCCATGACTCGCGATCGAGCCGTGGCGGCTTCGGCGCTGCAGGCTGCAGCGTCAGTAGTCGATCCGCAGTCTCCGGCGGTCCGGCCTGCCGGTTGCCGCTGCTTCGCGTACGTGTTTTCCGGCCGCCCACCCATCAGGAACGGATCGATTCGATCGATAGATCGCCGCCGCCGCCGCGCATGGATTTGCTCGCCTCGCTTGCTCTGGGCAGAATACATGACATGAGGAGACGGATCGAGATCTCTTTTTATTAGTGCAGAAAAATCTGGGATTGGGAAGATGGATCGCTAGTTTGTTATAGACTTACCGGAGAAGGGAGATGGATAACAAATACGATCGATCGTGTGTGCCGGTGTGCGTTTGAAGGGATCGAGCGTATACTGGCATACGTACATGACGTGGGTAGTGGGCTGTTGGAAGTGAAGCCACGAGCCCGCGCGGGCTGGTTTCATCGGACCCTGTGGCACACTTGCTGGGCCACCCTGTTGCCATGGGCCAAACGACTGTTAATTAGCACTAAAAAAATTCCTCGACCCTGTAGCTTGTGCTACAGGGTTGGCCCATTGGGCTCCGCCCCTGCGTACATGTGGAGGCACGAGGAAGCCAAAGACCTACGCCGTCGGCGTCGGCTTCTTTGAGAAGATTGTTGTGGCCGGGCAAGGAGATTGACAAGGCTAGGCACAAGGAGAGGGAGGCGATCGACGACGCTGACCATGGCGAGAGGATCCGGGCATGGGAGGTTACCGGGCCCAGTTGAGTCAGACTTGAGGCGGCATGGTGTGGGGAGTAGGGATGTAGCCCGCAACTGGTGACGAGGATAGGGCGGCGTCCGAGGGAGGGTGGGGGGGTGACGTGTAGCGAGATGGTGTGGCGGCTGCTACGTCTTGAGCTTGCGTTGGTTTTCCTTGAAGAGGAAAGGGTGATGCAGCAATAGTAGCGTAAGTATTTTCCTCAGTTTTCGAGAACCAAGGTATCAATCCAGTAGGAGGCTCCTCAAAAGTCCCACGCACCTACACAAACAAACAAAGAACTCGCAACCAATGCAATAAAGGGGTTGTCAATCCCTTAACGGCCACTTGCGAAAGTGAGATCTAACAGAGATAGTATGACAAGATAAATATATTTTTGGTATTTTATAATATAGATGCAAAAAGTAAAGAAGCAAATAAAAGTATATTGAAAGCTTATATAATAAAAGATAGACCCGGGGCTCATAGGTTTCACTAGTGGCTTCTCTCAAGATAGCAAAAGTATTACGGTGGGTAAACAAATTACTGTCGAGCAATTGATAGAAAAGCGAATAATTATAAGATTATCTAGGCATGATCACGTATATAGGCATCACGTCCGAGACAAGTAGACCGACTCCTGCCTGCATCTACTACTATTACTCCACACATCGACCGACTCCTGCCTGCATCTAGAGTATTAGTTCATAAAGAACAGAGTAACACATTAAGAAAGATGACATGATTTAGAGGGATAAACTCAAGCAATATGATATAAACCCCATCTTTTTATCCTCGATGGCAACAATACAATACGTGCCTTGCTTCCCCTGCTGTCACTGGGAAAGGACACCGCAAGATTGAACCCAAAGCTAAGCACTTCTCCCATTGCAAGAAAGATCAATCTAATAGGCCAAACCAAACTAATAATTCGAAGAGACTTGCAAAGATAACTCAATCATACATAAAAGAATTCAGAGGAGATTCAAATATTTCTCATAGATAAACTTGATCATAAACCCACAATTCATCGGATCTCGACAAATACACCGCAAAAAGAGTTTACATCGAATAGATCTCCACAAGAGAGGGGCAGAACATTGTATTGAGATCCAAAAAGAGAGAAGAAACCATCTAGCTAATAACTATGGACCCGAAGGTCTGTGGTAAACTAGTCACAACTCATCGGAGAGACTATGGTGTTGATGTAGAAACCCTCCATGGTCGATTCTCCCTCCGACGAAGCGCCAGCGAAGGCTCCAAGACGGGATCTCGCGGATACAGAAGGTTACGGTGGTGGAAATTGTGTTGGCTCCCTGGATGTTTTCGGAGTACGTAGGTATATATAGGAGGAAGAAGTACGTCGGTAGCCGCCTGTGGGGCCTAGGAGATAGGGGCGCGCCCAGAGGGGGTGGGCGCGCCCTCCTGTCTCTTGGACGCCTCGCAAGCTTCTTGACTTGCACTCCAAGTTCTCCGGATCACGTTCGTTCCAAAAATCACGCTCCCGAAGGTTTTATTCCGTTTGGACTCCGTTTGATATTCTTTTTCTTCGAAATATTGAAATAGGCAAAAAAAAACAGCAATACGTGCTGGGCCTCCGGTTAGTAGGTTAGTCCCAAAAATGATATAAATGTGTCAAAAAAAGCCCATAAACATCCAAAAGGGTAATATAATAGCATGGAACAATCAAAAATTATAGATACGTTGGAGAATATCAAGCATCCCCAAGTATAATTCCTGTTCATCCTCGAGTAGGTAAATGAGAAAAACAGAATTTTTGATGCGGAATGCTACCTAGCATAATTCTCAATGTAATTTTCTTTATTGTGGCATGAATATTCAGATCCAAATGATTCAAGATAAAAGCTTATAAAACATAAAAATAATAATGCTTCGAAGCATACTAACAAATAATCATGTCCTATCAAAATAACATAGCCAACGAAAGCTTATCCCTACAAAATCATATAGTTAGGCCATGCTTCATTTTCATTACACAAAATACTTCCACCATGCACAACCCCGGTTTCAGCCAAGCAATTGGTTCATACTTTTTAATGCGCTTCAGCTTTTTCAACTCTTACGCAATACATGAGCGCAAGCCATGGACATAGCACTATGGTGGTATAAGGTGGTGGTTGTGAGGACAAAAAGAGGGAGAAGATAGTCTCACATCAACTAGGCGTATCAATGGGCTATGGAGATGCCCATCAATAGATATCAATGTGAGTGAGTAGGGATTGCCACGCAACAGATGCACTAGAGCTATAAATATATGAAAGCTCAACAAAATAAACTAAGTGGGTGTGCATCCAATTCGCTTGCTCACGAAGACCTAGGGTATTTTGAGGAAGCCCATCATTGGAATATACAAGCCAAGTTCTATAATGAAAAATTCCCACTTAGTATATGAAAGTGACAACATAGGAGACTCTCTATCATGAAGATCATGGTGCTACTTTGAAGCACAAGTGTGGAAAAGAGATAGTAGCATTGTCCCTTCTCTCTTTTTCTCTAATTTTATTTTCCCCTTTTTTTATTCTTCTTTTCTTCCCTTTTTTTCTTTGGCCTTTCTCCCTTGTTTTGGCCTTTCTTTTTTTTCTTTTTTTTCTTTTTAAAGTCCGAAGTCTCATCTCGACTTGTGGGGGAATCATAGTCTTCATCATCCTTTCCTCATTGAGACAATGCTCTAATAATGAAGATCATCACACTTTTATTGATTTACAACTCAAGAATTACAACTCAAAGCTAGAACAAGATATGACTCTATATGAATGACTCCGGCGGTGTACCGGGATATGCAATGAATCAAGAGCGACATGTATGAAAATTATGAAGGCGGCCTTGCCACAAATACGATGTCAACTACCTGATCATGCAAAGAGCAATATGACAATGATGGAACGTGTCATAATAAATGAAACGGTGAAAAGTTGCATGGCAATATATCTCAGAATGGCTATGGAAATGCCATAATAGGTAGGTATGGTGGCTGTTTTGAAGAAGGTAAATAATGGGTGCATGATACCGGCGAAAGTTGCACGGTATAATAGAGGCTAGCAAAGTGGAAGGATGAGTGTGCGTATATCCATGGACTCACATTAGTCATAAAGAACTCATATACTTATTGCAAAAGTCTACTTGCCCTCGAAGTAAAGTACTACTACGCATGCTCCTAGGGAAAGGGTTGGTAGGAGTTAACCATCGCGCGATCCCGACCTCCACTCATAAGGAAGACAATCAAAAGAGCACCTCATGCAACAAATTTGTCACACAACTTTTACCATACGTGCATGCTACGGGACTTGCCAACTTCAACACAAGTATTTCTCAATTTCATAATTACCCACTAGCATGACTCTAACATTACTACCTCTATATCTCAAAACAATTATCAAGCATCAAATTGATCCCAATGTTTTATGCACTTTCTATGATAGTTTTTATTATACCCAACTTGGATGCTCATCATTCTAGGACTAAATTTGTAACCAAAGCAAATACCATACTGTTCTAAAAGACTCACAAAATAATATAAGTGAAGCATGAGAGACTAGCAATTTCTTCAAAATTAAGTCACCGCCGTGCTCTAAAAGATATAAGTGAAGCACTAGAGCAAAAACTATCAAGCTCAAAAGATATAAGTGAAGCACATAGAGTATTCTAGCAAATTCTAATCAAGTCGATCCCCACTCCAGCGGAGCGCCGACGAAGGCTCCAAGATGGGATCTCGCGGATACAGAAGGTTACAGTGGTGAAAATTGTGTTCCGTTGGCTCCCTGGATGTTTTCAGGGTACGTAGGTATATATAGGAGGAAGAAGTACATCGGTGGCCGCCTGTGGGGCCCAGGAGATAGGGGGCGCGCCCTCCTGTCTCCTGGACGCCTCGCAAGCTTCTTGACTTGCACTCCAATTTCTCCGGATCACGTTCGTTCCAAAAATCACGCTCCCGAAGGTTTCATTCCGTTTGGACTCCATTTGATATTCCTTTTCTTCGAAATACTGGAATAGGCAAAAAAACAGCAATACGGGCTGGGCCTCCGGTTAGTAGGTTAGTCCCAAAAATGATATAAATATGTAAAATAAAGACCATAAACATCCAAAAGGGGTAATATAATAGCATGAAACAATAAAAAAATTATAGATACGTTGGAGACGTATCAGCGGCCGCATGCGAGAGGAAGGGTGGTGGCTGAGGAGGCCATATTGGTACTTTTCATCCTTATCATGCTCGGGATTGTGCTCACCATCAATGTGGAACACAACCATGGTGCCGACAACGATGGGGGTGAGATCTGCCACGGGATAAGCGAGATCGATGCTGCCATGTGCAAGCAAAGCAGTCGACGTCACACTGGGGGTGCGAGGAGGGGTCCAAGGCGATAACGGAGGACCAACAGTCAGGAGGTGGCCCGCTTGTTGGCTTTGCAGGGATGCGACTTCCGCTGGAGAATGGAAGAAGGTACAACGCGGTTTGGTGCTAGACATGGAGGAGACGTTGTGAAGTCTGGTGGGGGAGGCGGCCCTCCTTTTAGGCGGTGCATCCTTTCATGCATTCAAAATCAGATCACATCCTGATTTTCTAGGAGAAACTTCCTTAGGAGAACATGATAGATTGAATGATGATTGTCTTACGGGCAGACAGATGGGGGTGTAGGAACGAACCAAGGAACGACATAGCGGCATGCCATCACTAGCGCAGACTCCATTAATAGTGGAGATGCCGAGCACACAATAATACGTTGGTCATAGAAAAAATAAAACAAAAAAAAGAAAAGAAAAAAGTGAGACATAAAATAAATGCACGCACATGTCGAATGGGCCGGCCAACTTTGATTATAGTTGATGTTTTGGTAAGATTAGATTTGATTTAGCTCTGAGTAATGGAAGGCAAGAAAATTTTGGATTTAGTTGAGATTTTCTGAAGATTTGATTTGAATGAGTTAATGCATGATCTTATTTTAATAAAGTGCCGATTTGACTGAGTTAATATAATCGATGTTTTGATAAGGTTTGATTTGATTTAGGTATGAGTAGTAGTAGGCAAGGAAATTTCGGATTTAGTTGAGATTTTCTGAAGATTTGATTTAAATGAGTTAATGCATGACCCTATTTTGTGAAAGTGCCAATTTTATTGAGTTAATGCACGCGTCAAATGGGCCGGTACAAATTGACTGCACTTGAGCGAAATATCACTCAAGACAATCACAGGCGTAATATAGTGTTTTCTTATGAGTTGATGGAAGTGAGGCGAGACTAACAACTCCCCCTTTTTTGCGAATACGCAAAGATTGCGTATCATTGCATTGATAGGAGGGGTGAAAAAATACAGAGGATGATTGCTACAGCGGCCACGCGTACACAAGTTGGCGCGGGCTCAAGTTGCAGGAGCAGTTAGGGTAGGGGTTGCTCATCCCCGATACATCAAGCTAGAGCCTATCTCTCAGAGATCATCATCGCCAAGCCGTTGGCGCCGGCGCTAGCCCATAGGCGAGTGCCTTCCTGAATAGATAGAAGCAAGTTAGCGATGGAGGGGTGCAGCTGGTCGAAGACACACCCATTCCGGTGATTCTAGATTGCCCAGGCGGTGAGGGCAATGATGGAGTTTCGCCCCTTCCGTAGAGCAGCACGCGATGTGGAGCATGCGTTGATCCACCAATCCACAAAAGGCGTGTCCGGGTCTGGGATCGTAGCGGCCGATCTGCACCAAGAGAGAACCTCGTGCCAAATTTGGCGGGAGAAAGGGCAAGCAACGAATAGATGGTGCATGTCCTCGGTGGCCTGGCCACAGAGCATGCATCGGTCGTTGTGTGGTAAACCACGACGGGCGAGGCAACCAGTCGTCCAGCACCGATCCTGCAGGGCCAGCCAGATGAACGCTTTGATGCGAAGGGGGGCCCATGTCTTCCAGGTAAGCTTCCAAGATGCATCCGAGATAGAGCCGTGGAAGAGCGCAAGATAGCAGGACTTTGCCGAGTAGACGCCGGACTCCGTCCACCTCAGTGCAGCACAGCATGCCCGGCCACGAGGGTTGTGGTTTGCAAAGCGCGCCAGAGGTCGATGTACTGGACAAGGGCGGCGGGGCCGAGTGCGCCGGCGATGTGGCCCTCAGCCACCGTCCGGACGCGGCGATGACGTCGAGAGACCATAGAGAAAACCAGGGGCGCAACCTCAGAGATGGACTTGCCCTCAATCCAGGGATCCGTCCAGAACTTGCATGAACGCCCATCTCGCACTTCCCAGGTGGTGGAGGCTCTGAAAATCTGCGCGGCTGCCGGGTCGTGGGGGAGGTGAAGCTGACTCCAGGGACGCGAAGCATCGGTGCGCTAGAGCCATAGCCATCCGGCGCGCATGGCAACACCAATGCGCTGCAGGTCACGGATTCCCATGCCGCCGAGGGAGGTGGGGCGGCACACTCGGTCCCAATTGACGCGATACTGCCCGCCTCGCGCATCCTTGCGGCCAACCCACAGGAAGCCTCGGATGACCCGATTAACCCGCGCGAGGATAGTCTTGTTGACGACGATGGTGACGAAGATGTGGATGGGCATGGCGCAGAGGACATGCCTGCAGAGCGCGAGGCGATCTCCGAGGGAGAGCATGGACCCAAGCCAAGTGGAGAGCTTCTTCTCAAGCTTGTCGACAAGCGGCATGAGGCCGGCCGTGGAGGGCTTGCGGATGGAGAGCGGAAGGCCAAGGTACTTCACCGGGAAGTGGGCAATCGGGCATGCCATCTCAGCTTCGATCATGGCAACGTGCTCCTCGGTGCACCGGATGGGCGATGCAGAGCACCTGGCGAAGTTTGTGCGGAGCCCAGAGACTTTGCCAAAGATGTCGAGTAGACAACGAATGGTGCGGAGGTTGCGGGTGTCGGGGTGGCAGAAGATGACAACGTCGTCCGCATAAGGGCGACGCTTGAAGCCAGGTGCCTCGTGGTCAGCCGCTGTAGGAGGCCTCGCTCGACGGCTCGTTGGAGAAACGAGTTGAGCACGTCGATGACACAACTCCCCCTTTAGAGTAGAGATAATGGACGTGTCAAATGGGTCGGTCCAAATTGACTGCACTTGAGCAAAATATCTCTGAAAACGATCACATGCGTAATATAGTGTTTGCGTATGAGTTGACGGGAGTGAGACGAGACTAACAACTCCCTCTTTAGAGTAGAGATAAGCATTGATGCTAAAGAAAAAGCTCAGTTTATTTTACTATAAGCACCTCCCTAAACGCCTTGAATTATATAAGGCCTCAGGTGGCCACCAATGCCCGTGCGTTCACATCTCTGTATAGACTCAAAAACAATCTTAAAGAAATCCTACAATCCTGAATAGGCAGGCAGTCCCATATCGCCCGTTTGAAGGACAGGTCCCAAGCAGCGTTCTATTTAGAGCACGGTAAATTAAATATCATGAAAACTACTCTTTCGCCTTTCTACTTGACTCGATGTGTTCTAGCTTTATACTAGCGAATCTGGCGCGGTGGCACGCCGCGCCCGTCTACAGTTTATATTGTACATCCTGGTTTATTTTGTGCATTCACTTCATTTGTAATACGTTAATTAAAGAGCAATTTTGGGTTGCAGCAATCGCACAGGGTAATTAAAAAGCGATTTTTTCTTCAGATTCTAAATCTTTGGTTGCTACGCTCCACTGAGCAGCTCTCCCTTGGGCTGATAGGATGGACCCAAGACTTACTGCCAGTCGCTTCTTCTTTTTCGTGTCTGATCTCTCTTCTCTATGGCACGCTTTCAGCAGGTTCCCCACTTGTGGCGTCTAACGCATAGAGCATATAAGGCAGTACCACGGTAATGCGAGGTGTCTTTGCTACATTTCTCATAGGTTCGCCTCCTGAACACCGATGATCGAGCACTGGAAAACCTATTACTACGCACTGCCCCCTCCGATGATCAACTCATAAATCAGAAAGATACACACCTATAACAATTACACATGTCAAAATTCAGAAAAGAATTGGGTCAAGCACAAGTTTTCACCAGCCCTCATCTACTTCTTTCTCGCGAACTTTCCCACAAGTCCCCCACTCGTCGCGTGTAGCACGTAGAGCATCTAGAGCAGTACCGCGATAGTGCAAGATGCGCTAGGTGCAGTGAGTACTCACCTCATGGATCGACACCTTTTCGGCAATGATTGCAGATTCGCCTCTGAGCACAGACGATTGAGCACCGAAAAACTTACTACTATGCACCGTTCTAATCCGATTTGTCTTGTTTTGCTGAGAGCTCCTCAGACGTTCAAATAATCTAAAAATTGGAGTGAATCTTCCTCCTAAACATCTTGTACACTCTACATCTTTCTAGTTATGTATATGTAATTATAAAGACACCACTATGAAGATACTTTGTATGCCATACACTATACAGATCTATACCAAGATATTTAAGGATACACATATACAAATACACCATTAAAGCAGTGTCACCATATAATCCAAGTAAACATGGATTTTCCCGTTTCTTATTTTCTCGCATTTAAGTGAGTTCGGTTTAAATATGTTTTAAGATGTATGTTTAAAAACAAATTTTATTACAAAAACAATTTGAATTGCCCACAATATGATATCTATGATCGTGATTTGGCAAAATACATACAAATAAGTATCAAAGTTTAGTATAAATAGCTATAACAATCTCACATAATAAAGTTCAGAAAAGAATCGGGTCACGCACAAGTCTTTTTTATCTTGACTGTAAATAAATTTAAGATTTCTAAGGGGCGATGAACCTCTTCACCAGGTCTCATCTACTTCTCCCTCGCGTGCTTTCCCGCACGTCTCTCACTTGTGCCATCTAGCGCGTAGAGCATCTAGGGCAGTACCGTGGTAGTGTGGAGCGTGCTCGCTACCGATGCAGCGAGCAGTCACCTCACGGACCAGTACCTTTTTGGCACTGCTCGCAGATTCGCCTCCTGAACACCGGCGATCGAGCGGCGAGCGGTGCTGGTGAACTTCGCCCATCGTACACCGAGTTCGAGTTATAAAAATAACCACAAACTCTCTTCTTTTTCTCCATTCCAACAACGTGCCTCATTCCTTCTACCTAATTTTCACCTTTTTTCTTCCTCCGGTGACAAAAGATCGAGAGGAGGCCCCCAATGGAGGACGTGATCTCAGAGTTGATCCTAGTTCTCATAGCTGGGCTGCTAGCAGCATTGCTTGGCTTCTCTATGCTTCTGTGTGCAATGATCCTAGATGATCGTCATGACGCTGCTGCCCGAGCGGTGGCTCTCCGAGGCACTGGTGGCCCTGCCACTGGAGGGAAATATGCTTGGTAGTGCTCTACCTGCGCTGTAATACCGCATAACCCCCCGTGGATCGCCTGTCATCCGGACAACCAGCCCAGTCGGCATCAGAGAAGGCCGAGAGCTCATATGACGGTGCAGGCTGAAGATGCAGACCATAGGCAGCAGTACTACTGACATAGCGCAAAATACGCTTGACGGCTGACCAGTGAGACGTCCTGGGTGCATGCAAAAACTGACAGACACGGTTAACTGCATAGGAGATATCAGGCCTGGTGATAGTGAGATATTGCAGACCACCAACAATACTGCGATACTCAGTAGCATCATCAGCCGAGAGAGAGTCACCATCAAGAGCAGACAACCGATCAGTAGCAGACATCGGAGTGAAAACAGGTTTGCATTTGAGCATTCCAGCACGACGCAACAAGTCCAAGGAGTACTTCTTCTGAGTGAGAGTCAAACCTGCAGAGGACCGTGAAACCTCAAGACCAAGGAAAAAGTGAAGAGCACCCAAATCCTTGACAGCAAAATCATCACGAAGAGCAACCACAAGGCGATCAGCTGCAGCAGCCGAAGAACTGACAAGGATGATATCATCAACATAAACCAGGATATACATCGTAACCTCAGGGCGCTGGAGGAGGAACAGTGATGTATCAACAGTGGATGGAGTAAACCCAAGAGCCCGAAGAACGGATCCAAGGCGAGCATGCCATGCACGAGGAGCCTGTTTCAGTCCATACAGCGCCTTGACCAGATGACAGAGATGATGAGGTCGTGTCGGATCAACAAAACCAGGCGGCTGACGCATATAAACCTCCTCCTCCAGAATGCCATGGAGAAAGGCATTCTGTACATCAAGCTGACGAAGGAACCATCCACGAGTAATCGCAAGAGACAGTAGTAACCGAATGGTAGTGGGCTTGATAACTGGACTGAACGTGTCTTCATAATCAAGACCATACCTCTGTTTGAAGCCCTTGGCGACTAACCGTGCCTTGTAACGCTCAATGGAACCATCAGCATGGCGCTTGACCTTGAAAACCCACTTGGAATCAATGATGTTGACACCAGACTTTGGAGGAACAAGACGCCAAGTATCATTCTGTTGGAGGGCATAAAACTCTTATTCCATTGCAGCACGCCAATGAGGAATACTCAACGCAGCCTGAAAGTGACGAGGCTCTGCATTAGGGTCGCCAGCAGTATGAGCCATGCACGCAGCAAGCCACGCAACCGTGCCATCTGTCCGCTCTTTCGGGCGAAACACACCAGACTGGCTCCGTGTGCGCGGTCGAAGTGTGACGGCAGAATCTGCCGGAGCCGGAGCTGGAGCAGAATCAGCAGAGGTCGTGGACGAGGCCGAAGCCGAGTCCGGCGAGTCAGGCTCCCCGGTGGCCGAGGCAGGCGACGAGGCCGCTGGGCTAGCGACAGCACCGGCCGGCCCAGGGGACGCCCCCGCCAGTGGCCCAGGCGAGCCACGCAGGGCTGGTGACGCCCGCGAGCCAGGCGAGCCGAGCGAGGGTCCCGCTGGTGTGGACGAGGCTCGCGGGTCGGGCGAGGTGGCCACTGGCGAAGCCTGCGAGCCGGGCGAGGCGGCTACTGGAGTGGCCGGGTCCTGCGAGTCGGACGAGGCGGGCGAGGCACCCGCCACTGGCGCTGGCGTGGGTGAGCCAGGCGGGCGGACCGCCTCGGGCGACCGGAGAGCGGGTTGGCGGGTGCCACCCGTTATGCATGGCACATGCACGTCCCGACCAGAAGAATCATCAGCGACCTGTTCATCAAGGAGCTCGAGCCGAGCACCGCGTCCAATACCTGCCAGCATGATTAGGAAGCAACGCAGGGGCATATGCAACATCCACAAACTGATCAGGCGTAGGTGTAGACACAGGCATTGGTGGTGTGGAAGTGGAAGTGGTGAGGTCAGTCGGAAGTGCACGAAAGGGAAACACATTTTCATCAAACACAACGTCACGAGAGATGTAGACGCGGTTGGTAGGAACATGTAGGCACTTGTACCCTTTGTGAAGAGAACTGTACCCAAGAAAGACACACTTCTTAGACCTGAACTCTAGCTTGCGCTTATTGTATGGACGGAGATGAGGCCAGCAGGCACACCCAAACACCTTGAAGAAAGTGTAGTCCGGAGTCTCATTAAGCAAGAGCTCAAGCGGAGTTTGCATTTTCAGAAGCCTCGAGGGTAGCCTATTTATAAGAAAACAAGCTGTAGAGAAAGCATCACTCCAGAACCGAAACGGGACGGAGGCATGAGCTAGCAAGGTTAAGCCAGTTTCAACAAGATGACGATGCTTACGCTCAGCAGCACCATTCTGCTGATGTGTGTGAGGGCATGACACGCGGTGCGAGATCCCAAGCTCATTAAAAAACGAGTTGAGGTTGTGGTATTCACCCCCCCCAGTCGGATTGGACATGGATGATTTTGTGCTTAAGAAGGCGCTCAACATGTGCTTGAAACTGAATGAAGACATCAAACACATCAGACTTTCGCTTAATAAGATATAACCAAGTGAAACGGCTGTAAGCATCAATGAAACTGACATAATAATTGTGACCACTAACGGATGTCTGGGCATGACCCCATACATCAGAAAACACAAGCTCAAGAGGATGTTTCACAACACGACTAGACTCTGAAAACGCAAGCTGATGACTCTTGCCCTGCTGACAGGCATCACAAATTGTTTCAGCAGTTTTATTGGACACAACTGGTAGATCATGACGATGCAAAATATGTTGAACTATGGGAGTCGCCGGGTGACCAAGGCGCGCATGCCAGTGTGTAGGCGACACACGAACACCACTGAACACCTGAGGAGAGGACGACGTGGAAGAGGAGCGCGGCGCATCAAGTGCATACAGGCCATGGCGAAGACGACCGCTAAGCAGAATGGCCCTCGTGTCCCGATCCTTGATAAAGAAACGAAAGGGGTGAAACTCAGCAAGGACATTGTTATCACGGGTAAGTTGAGGAATGGACAACAAACTACGTGTAGCAGAAGGAACACGAAGGATATTAGATAGATGCAATGTGCGAAAGTTGTGTGCAAGGAGAGAAGCCTGACCAACATGAGAGATGCGCATACCTGCTCCACTAGCGGTGTGCACCTGATCATGACCGCGATATGGCTCCTGAGTAGAGAGCTTACCCATCTCACCGGTGAGGTGGTTGGTAGCTCCAGTGTCCATGTACCATGCAGGATCAACGGAGTATGACGGAGTGCGACCATGATCATGACTCGTCACAGCAGCGGCGGCCTGCTTGTCGTTCCCCTTTCCGTTGTTGCCAAGACCCAGAAAATCCTGCTTGTAGCGACGATGACAGCGAGAGGCAATGTGGCGCTCCAAGCCACATAGCTGGCACGCCTGTTGGGCACCACAAGAAGAACAACACGCCACGGGCCGGTTACCACCTGTGATGGTCGGAGCGCTGCCCCTCGAAGCTGGTGATGAGGGCAGTGCTGGTTTGCCTCCGGACGAAGATGACCGCTGAGGCTTGCCGCGAGTTGCGGTATTGGCGGAGGCGAAACTGGGAGAGACTCGGCGCGCCTTGATGCGCTGCTCGCGGCCAAGCAGACGGGCGTAGAGCTCACGAGGTGGTAGCGGGTCATCGCGACCGTGAATGTTCTCAATGAGATTGTCATAATCATCATCAAGCCCATTCAGTACGAAGGTGGTGAACTCCTGATCCTGTAGCGACTGGCCGATGGAGGCCAATGTGTCGGCGAGACCCCGCATCTTGTTGAAGTAGTCGGTGATGCTGAGGTCACCAAGCTTCGTCTCACCCAACTCGGTGCGGATAGAGTGAGCACGCGCCTGAGACTGAGAGGCAAAACTGGTGTGAAGCGCCGCCCACGCCTCCCGGGATGTAGCGGCGAAGATGACCAGTGACGAGACGCTCGGGGTGAGCGAGGACTGGATGGCGAAGAGGATGGCCTGATCCTGGGCCACCCAGGTGTGGTACGCTGGGTGGTGGGGTGGTGGACACGGTATGGACCCGTCAACATATCCCTCCAAGTAGCGGCTCCGCAGAAGAGGCAACACCTGGGCACGCCAGGACAAGTAATTATCCGGCGCAAGCTTCACCGGTAGCAGATGTGAAAAGTAGAACGGTGACGACGCGGCGACCGTGTCGGTATGAGTACCAGACACCGGATACAGTGCGGGAAACCCGGGAGGACCAGCAGCGTGGGCCCCGTAGGGTGGGACGACCGCGACCCCGGGAGGATGCGGCTGTGGCGCGGCCGCAGCCCCGTACGACGGCTGTAGTGAGGCAGCCGCCTCTCCTGTGTAGGAGGCCGTAGCCCCGTGCGGCCCTGGGTAGGCTGCGTAGGGGTGCTGGGGAGGCAACGGCGAAGATCCATAGGGGTGGCTTGGTGGTGCCGCCGGTGGTTGATGTAGAGGCAGCGCACCAAATGCCGGCCACGAGGATGGCGGCAGCGGCGGAGCACCAGGAGCCATCGGAGGCGCGCCATACGGGTAGTAGCCGTAGGGCGAGGGCGCGGTAGCGCCATAGGCCGGTGGCGGGGCGGCGCCGTAGAGCGGCGGCGCGGCGGCATCGGCCGCGACTGGGGCTAGGTCACCCGAGGTCTCGCCATGCGGGCGAGATTGGATCGGGGACCCAGGCGGCGGCGGGGCCCCATAGGCCGCCACGAGAGGCCCAGAGGCGAGGAACGGCGAAGAAGGGGCAAGGACCGGCGCGGCGGCGGCCACGGCGACGGAGGTCGGCGCGACGGCGGCGGCGGCGGGAGCAGCGGAAGACATCGTGATCGTGACCTAAACTGATACCATGTAAAACAAGATATTTTGGGAACTGCACGACACCCCTAACCGGGGTGTGGCTATCTCATTATATAGAGGTACCCAAGGGGTACAATACAACGTTACAATACAGAGGCTACGTACATACAGTCTAACATGCGCTACGTAGGAGATGTCATGTTGCTCTCCTTCATATTTTTGCCTTTCGCCACTAGAGGCAGATATGCTTGGTAGTGCTCTACCTGCGCTACCAAGGAGATATCATATTGCTCTCCTTCATTTATTTTTATTTTTATTCCTTCTTTGGGTGGTCTCATCTTGCCGGTTTCATGGTTTTTCTTCTTTGTGCTTGTTCACCTTGTCACATGTTAAAGGTATTGTGCAATATAGATTTGTTCTTGTTTTCTTTGGCAGTTATATACTTTTTGGAAAGCATGACCGATAGATAGCACACCAAGGTGAACCAATAATTGTTTAATAGTCAGTAAACCGTTTGGTTATATACTTTTTGGAGAGCATGACCGATAGATAGCACACCAAGGTGAACCAATAATTGTTTAATAGTCAGTAAATCGTTTGCATATGCGGCGGATTAGAACTTGGTGTTTCACAAATTGTACATAGCTAAAGGCTGCACATGTTTTTTTTTCAACGACCAAAAAGTAAAATGAAATTGAACTACACAGGCAATAAATAAATACAAAATCAAACACATAAAAGGAAACACACATGACCTTAGTTAGTAGACCACAGCCAACATACATGACATAGAAGTACAAAGACAAATATTTTTACACATGGGAAACTACAAAATACGACCTGATCTCCTCGATGCAACGACAACGTCTAAGCAATCTTGTTAGACTTGCTTGATGCCGCACCATCATCGATTAGAAAATGCATTGGGAAACTCAGGGAACCGTCCGAAAACAATATCATTGATTTCATCCACCACAGTGTTTGTAGGACAAACAATAGCTCGGCTAGAAAAATACCTCACATTATTGTAATTAAGGAAAACGAATCATAGACATAATCAACAATAGCTGACATATGATCTGCTTTAGGCTGAAGCAATAAATCATCACGTATATGAATCCAAGACGGCATAGACTCATCACCTTTACAATGCATAGGAACAGAACCAGTCCATATCTGAAGGCAAAACACATAAGTGGTCTGATCCTCCCCCAAGCACCATGGTGCATGAGCCTTGTTATCAGGCATGAATTGTTGAAATGGATCAAAATATGGTCTATTACAAAATGAAAAGGGGTTATGATTAAAACTGGGCCAAATTATCAATAAAACTATTGAGCAATCTAAGTGTGAAAACTTAAAACTAATCCTTAAGAAATGGATCAAAATATGGTGTGTATTTTAGAAATTAAAGAAAGAGTTGGGCGTCACTCATTTTGTGGGATGAGGCTCCAATGAACATATATGGTCTAAGATTAAGCTGGCTCTGTGTAAAGTTGAGTCATCTATTTTGTATTAACTTAGTATAAAGTTGAGTCATCTATTTTGGAACGGAGGGAGTACAATGTATGAGCGTCGGTAAGTCCATGTAGCTGCCGCTTCACCACTCATCATGTGTTGGCCAATGATCAGAGGTACAACAAAAACCAACAAATAAAAATAGAGAACTGCACAAAGGATCAAAAGCATACCAACCAGAATTGGAATTGAGGAAATCGCTTATACAAGAAAAGGAATCAGCATATGTGGAACCAAACAAAATTTAGATGCTTCTAAAACAAAATTTCGTTGGAAAAAATTGTATAGAAAAACTTATTTGAAATCTGCCCAAAAACTGAACAAATAACAAATAACTTTAAAAAATGCAGCTGGCCTGACGCGCGAAGCTGCTGGCCTCGGCCATACCGCAGCCCAACCGCCCTTGACTCAGCGCGGCCCAGCCGCGCGGCGGCGCCCGCAGCTACTGGGCTCGGCCCAGCGCGCGTGGCCGGCCCCCGCCGCAGCCGGCCTCATTTTCTTTCGGCCCAGCGGCCCACAACGCATTAGGGTTAGGATCCCGACCGTCCATTTCAATCCGACGGTTCGGCGCCGTTTTCGCCAGATCGAAGCTCTGATCCGACCGATCCATCAGAAACCCTAACGCCATTCCGCCCCAGCACCTCTCTCGCTCGTCCGTTCCTCTCTCGCCCGCCTGCTCGGTTCCGGTGCGCGAGCCACCGCCGGCGCAGCGAGCCAGGGCGGCACTGGTGAGGCAGCCCCTTCCCCTCCCATCTCTGTTTCCGCGCGCGCGAGAGAGAGACAGAGAGGCGCTCGTCGTGTCCCCCTTTTTCTTTTCTGCGTGAGAGGGAGGAAGAGGAGCGCGGCAACTCTGCGCCGTGGCCATCCTCCTCGCCGGTCGCGCGTCCTCCCTCTGCGGTGAGCGCGCCACCGTTGAGGGATTTGACCGTGGTGTTAACTCCCTTCTCCCCTTTTTTTTCTTGCTTTCTTTTCCCTGCACGCTCGTTTCAGTTACGTTATTTATTCAGACAATGTGTATCTGGATTTCAGCATGCTTCGTTGTGAACCTGCTCTGCTGCAAACTTGTATCCTTCTTCTTGGTCGTGTATTCTCTGGCATATACTGAATTCTTTTCTCAACTTTTCGTGGGGGAAATATATGTTGCGTGATAACATGGCACAGCAAAATAAACCCGACTAAAACTGAATCGGCATGAACCGAAAGCGACGCATCGATTGGGCCAGCAGCTGAATCGAAAGCGACGCATCGATTGGGCCAGCAGCGGTTGAAACATAAACCGATCAACGCAAAAGAAGCACATAAGAAGAACAACCACGCAGCCTACCCCACATCCAATCAAAAATGCTAAAGCAACCAAACGAACCATCACACCAGTTTAAAAAATTTGAAACAAAAAACCGAATCCACAAGGCGTTTCTACACGGCCATTTACCAAAATAATAGCACGTGTCATGTACACAATTCACCATGGATCACTTTCATACAAGTGGGTGAATCTTGGGGCAAAAACTTTGCCTGCAATAGAGGCTTGGGTATACACGTTTGTGTTGATATGCAAAGCTCATCCTGACATAGGTTTTCCTATAATACTCCCTCCGTTTCAAAATAAGTGTCTCAAGCTTAGTACAACTTTGTACTAAATTAGTATAAAGTTGAGACACTTATTTTGGGACGGAGGGAGTATAACTTAGCAAACCAGCTTGGTTGTGCATACCGATTTGTCCCGAAACTGTGCACATGTATGTAGCATATCGATTTGTCCAGGAGCTTTCTCTCTGTGTGTGTGTAGAAGTGAACCAACTTAGCTGTGCATGTTGATATATTACAGGAAGGAGTACAAGATGGAGCTAGCAAACACGTTTATGAGCAAGGATCCCTGTGGTGGAGCCGCTCGTGGCGCAGAGGGCGACGGTCTTCGCGGGCAACGACCAGCAGTGTGGGAGGCCACAAGATAGCCTCTACTCCGATGCTTCCACCCCCGCCATGTATCCTCCGTACGGGACGACAAAATCGCCCCCGGCCCTTGCGGCAATATCCTTGTCAAAATATAAAACACATCGGTGCTGTCGCCATGCTAAGAAAATCATCCTGCCCTTTCATATAAATCGATCGTGGGTTTGATTCGAAAATACTAAACCTAACATAAGGCCACGTGGCTTTCCATACCTAATCAATAAATCTCCCCCTGATTTTAACTGGGTGGGCCTCCCTTCCCTGATTCATCCAATCAAAAGCTGCCGCTTAACCCATTACCTTAACTGGGTGTCGTAGGGAAGGAAGGTTTCGTAAGGTTACGTACAATTTGTTCGTAGGTCTACCATTTCTTTTGCCATAGCCCATATGTGTGCAGCTACTCATGATCCGATCAATCCCTTAGCTAACCACCGTCCATGAAGCTCATGTCCACGAACTTCTTCACCTCCGTGTCGCTCAAATGCTTCTCCCACGACTCTCCCAGCCATGTCTGACCCGGCCCGGTGCACCCAACCTCCGCGAAAAAGATGTTGCTAGTTTCGTTGCCGTGGTGAAACCCACCACCCTTGCGGGACGACGATGTTGGACATGTTCATGTGGTAGTAGTCGGATGTGGCGTACTGGTTCTACGCACGTCCGAGATACTGGCTTCCGGTTCCTTGGAGCTCACCACCCTTGAACACAAAATTGCCAGGGTCGCCAGGGCGGAGCCTAGCGTGCGCCGTCACACACCCGGGCTGCTAGCTGTATAGGGTCATGTTGGACACGACGGTGCATCCCTCATAGATGGACCGCGCATAGCCAAAGATGAAGTCGACCCCGCCCTCGATAAAGCATTCCCGGAAGTAGTGCTAGCCGGTGTTGTCACAGGGAGTATCCTGGAAGCCGTGGAAGGCGATCTGGTCAGCGTCGACCAGGGACGCCTGCGCCTGGGTCGTGTTCCTCTTGTCGACGGTGTTGTGTGTGTTCCTGAAGGTGATGTCCTGGGCAATGAAGTCGTCAGCATAAACTCTTAAGGTGGCGCTCTCATACGCCCCTGTGGCCGCGGCCGGCCGTGGATGAGGCCGTCAATGCTGCCGTGGCCGTAGTTTTTTTTTTTTGCGAATGTCCGTGGGCGTAGTTGTTGGAGCTGATGTCTGCATTCGAGTAGCCCTCCCCTTCCAACAAGATGAAGCCTTTTACTACTAGGGAAAACCCTAGCAGTAGCGCTGGTTTTGTGCTCATTAGTAGCGCGGATAGGCGCGCTACTAATAAGGCGCTACAACTATTGCTTAGCAGTAACGCGTGCTCGCACGCGCTACTGCTAGGACAAATAGTTGCAACGTGTGTTCACTCCCACGCTACTGTTAATGTAACTACTGGCAGCGTGTTTTCTCTCCATCGCTACTAGTATTTTTTTTAGTGTATTTATACGCCATCGTACAAATATTGGTACAATACCAGTTATGAGGTTTACATCATTATGTCCATAACAGTGTGTCAAATGAAGGTGGATTAGGTTTTAAGTGGAGGCAATATGTGGTGCATGTCAAAAGTATACTACTAATCCAAACTTGATCTAGTTTGGACTAGTAGTATTTTTGATATGCACCACATGTTGCCTCCACTTGAATCTAATCCGCCAGCACAAGCTACTTAATCATCATCATAGTCATTACCACCAACAGTATTTATTTAATCACCACTAACACTAGCTAATAATAATCATCATAGTCATTACCACCAACACTAGCTATTTTATCATCATAGTAATAGTGTAACACATCATCATCCTCAAACTCATTTCTAGCTAGCTAATCACTCCTGCTGCTCTCTCTTAGGTAAAATAACATAAAACATGTATAGCTCTCCTCCTTGATCAAGTTGGAGCATGCAGATGAACCCGTCTCCTAATCGTGGGTAGCGCATCTGTTTGCTGCCCCCTAGTACTTCTCTGCGCTCCCCCATCACATATTTGGTCCAGTCTTGCATTATTAAGCATCTGTCGCTAATCTTGAATGCACTAAAGTAATCTGTAGGATATCTTGGGCGTAAGTTGATAATACTCATGGTACCTTTAGTCTCGATCCCATAAGGCACAACATTCATCGGGAGTACATGTTGAAGAACATCGTATGGTAACATATTTAGCAATGAAGTTTAGCTTCAAAAATAATGTATGGAAAAGATGCACTAAGAACAAATAGTAAAAAATCTTACCATTCTTCCTAAATAGATGTGATCGTAGTTCATTACGAACACTATTGGTCGCACGTTTTCAATAATAACATTTCTAAATGCAGGAAGAAAATTTGTTTTGACAGTATCAAGATCCGCAAGCCATGAAACATGATGACTGAGCTCCTCGCAGTTGAGTTCAGCCCCGACACACTATACGGTCCTATCTATCAAGCGCTGGACATGTTTGCTTGCACCGAAATAAGCTGACAATACAAATTAGTTGTCAACTATTTTTGAATAAACAATAACAAAGACATAAATATGGTTGAAAAACTTACATAATGGTATAACTGGAGGCGTTTGCACATCGACCCAGATGTCGGTATTACATTCAATATCATCTTCCGGACGAATATCAAAGGTGTAACCATATCAGGCTCAAATGCATAAGTCTTGCATAGTGCTCGCCATGTTTTGCATCCAAAATAGGTGTAGTCGTCTGAATTGTATAATTTTACGTTGAAAATATAACCATGCTTAGTCTTTAAGTAAAATTTCTTTTCCTCCATAGTACGACTGAAATCTATCTTATCCAATACAAAAACTCTTGCATGACAGGGGATACGCTAGTAGAATAGTAAAAAAAAAGACTTGTCATGCTTAATGTCATGCTTAAATTATAAGTTGAAGCAAATGAAGCAAATGTCATGCTTAATTACGAAAAAAGAGTTGTCTTTGTGACTTACTATATCCACTTCGAAGTTCTCGTCCAGCTTGATGCTGAAGCGCCTATCATCATCTAGGAAGATTCCGTCGCACAGGCCGCGCTCGTCTTCGCAGTATTTGCAAACACCGAAATCCTTTTCGTCGTCAGACATTTCCTATGTTCATACTTAAAACATTAATTGAAAAGCGATCGAAGACAACTACCAGGATACTCAACCCACAAATCCGGGGCACTCGATATTTCCTACATATTCTGGCACAAGTCATGCCAAAATGCACGGAAAAATCCGGCATGACCTTTGCTAAAATAGGACATATCGAGCGCCTGAAATTTTCCGGAACGGAAATGAATCAACACTCCGGCAAAACATAGGCCACTCCGAGGTGTAACCTGCAAACATGACCGACCACTTGGATATTGAGCAACACAAGATATACATTTCAAAATATCTTATAGGACTCAAATTAGCATGCACTCAAAGCAAAAGTAAATCATCTCATGCGTCCGTACATCGTCGAATATTATCACTAATACATCACAAATAATGTCATACATATAACATCACTAATACAACTAAAACCCTAGCACACGACGGGTATCGGCGCGGGCGGTGGACACCCATAGAGAAGGAACCATCACGGGATCATAGCTCCAGTGAGATCCGTAGAGAACCTGCCAGGTATTGGAGAACCTGTGTTCCAACGCAAACAAGTAGCGACGGATGTGCGTGTCCTCCTCACTGACACGGTGACGCACCACCTCCGCGGAGTCCTCGAGCCTCTGGACCGTCACTGGCCCATGCGACCGTCACCAAAGAAGGTTTGGGTCAACGACAGGCTGGCTCCTCACAACCTGCGCCCCCCAGTAGGTAGCGCCTCTTAGTACCACTCCGGCAGAGCCCAGTCCCGGACATGGCCCATCTGGTCAAGCAGGTGTCGTCCTCCGCCGACTCGACGACGAGGATGCGGGATAGGCATCGTCCACGTCGAGGCGAGAAAAATTGCTTTAACTAAAAAATATCAACAAGTTCTTACTAACTAGTTCTATTAATTCAACTAGTTCTTACTAAAAATAAACTTACTACAAATAAAAATATTCTAGTACCTAATTAGTACCTACTTCTTACTAACTAATTAGTACCTAGGAACTGCTGCCCTAATTACCATCTAATTTGATGAACCTATAGGGGTGGAAAGTGGTAGCGGATATTCCAATTATCCAACTATAAAGTGAAATAAGTGGTCAAATTTTACTCATTTTATGATTCATCTTAGAAATTTGATTCGTTTCCACCCTTACATGAACCCTAACTCATTTGAGCCGCATCCGCATCCGATTTGTTTCCACTCTTACATGAACCCTAACTAATTTGATGCAACTAAAATATAAAGAAACCCTAGGCAGAGGTAGGGGAGAGGGAGGAGCAGGCGTGCTCACCTCGGGTGCCTGCAACGAGGGAGGGGCAGGGCGGCGTCGAGGTCAGGGTCGGGGCTCGGACACGCGGCGGATGGCGGCGTCGAGGTCGGGGTCGGGGGCGGCGTTGAGGTCGGGGGCGGGGGCGGCGTTGAATCTGGGGCCGGGGCGGCGTAGAGGGTGTGCGGAGAGCGCGCGGCGGCCGACAGGCGACGGCGGCGGCGAGAGTGGAGAGTTGGATTTGGGGGAAGTGGTCGTAGGGAAGGACGAACCCCGTGGTTAAGTCAGAAGTAGCAGTAGCGCGTTCCAGGAAGAGCGCTACTGCTACGTTAGCTACAGCGCGTTCTGGGATACACGCTACTGCTACTCCTTTCTCTTTTTTCCTCTTTTTCATTTAGTTTTCTTCACATTTTATTTTTTTTCCTTTGACCTTATTCTATTTCTTTCATTTTCAATTATTTTTCTATTTTCTTTCCATTTAATTTTATATCCTTTAGCAGTAGCGAGTTTAGATTAAAACGCGCTGCTACAAATAAAGTAGCGGTAGCGCGGTTTGTTATAGGTCGCTACTACTATGTGTAGCCTATCGGCTAAGCCGTGGGAATTTTAGTAGTAACGTGTTTAGAGCAAGACGCGCTACTGCTAGAACTTTATCTGCAGCGCGGTTTTCTCAGACGCGCTACTGCTACTTAGCACCAGCGTGCTTTTTTCACCCTCGCTACTGCTAAAGTTCTGTGTATAAGGTTTTCCCTAATAGTGTTTCTTCCTTGGGATGGTCACATTCTCCCTACATGCAATGCGGAATTCATCTTGAAAATTTGAAAGGAGTAAAAGAAAAATACTCGAATGCAAACCTGTAGCTCCCTGCCCGGACGTCGATCCTGGCCCACTCGTGATTGCCGTCCGACACGAAGTTCACAGCAGACTGAATCCTCATGAAATCCCCTCCCCTTTAGGCCTCCCTTTGGTTTGTAGGATTTTTGTAGGAATTTTATAAGATGGGATTTTCAAAGGAAAAATTTCTATAAAGCCCTTTGGTTTGTAGGAATGGCTTCCTATTTCTATCTAGGATAGGATTCAATCCTTCACATTCAAAGGAAAAAACATTAGCCTAGACTCGATGAAAATATTCCAATCCTATGCATCAATGCATGTCATATGAAGTTCCTATACCTATAATATTCCTACCCTACGAACCAAATGAGGCATTACTGTCCATGATATATATATGTTTGGCGTTATAGATATTAATATATTATGACATAAAAAAGATATTAATACATTTTTTTAAATGTTGATCAAATTTAAAGAAATATGACTTAGAATATGCTTGAGTAAATTTGAAACTAAGAGAGTAATAATTTTTTTTGCCTACTTTTGGTGTCATTAATTTGCACAGGGGAATTAGTAGAGAACAAGAAGGCCAGGCCCCTCTCTCTCTCTAGACCGGAATGTAAAATGAGTGTAAGCTCGCAACTCATCCTGCTATTTCCTATGCCATATGTGTGTGCAGCCAACTACTCGTGATCCGATCGATCACCGAGCTATGGCTGCTTGCTTAGCCAACCGTCGTCGATGAAGCTCATATCCACAAACTTCTCCACCTCCGTCTCGGTCAGATGCTTCTCCCACGGCACTCTCCCGGCCATGTTTGACCCCTGTCCGGTGCACCCAACCTCTGCGAACAGGACGTCGTTAGTCTCCCTGCCGACGTGCCATGGAGCCCACCCCTGCGGAACGACGACACTGGACATGCTCACGTGGTAGTAGACGATGGTGGCGTACTTGTTCCACGCGCGTCCGAGATACTGGCGCCCGGTGCCTCCGACCGAGTTCCCCGCCCTTACACAAAACCGCCGGGGTCACCGGCATGGCGCCTAGCGTGCGCCGTCACCCACCCGGCACGGCGGCCGTGCCGCAAGGGTATGTTGGACACAAGGGTGCAGCCGTCGTAGATGGACCGGGCGTATCCAAAGATGAAGTCGACGCCACCCTTGATGAAGCATTCATGGAAGTAATGTCGTCCGGTGTTGTCGCAGATTGTGTCCTCGAAGCTGTTGAAGGCGTAGCGGTGGAAGGCGATCCGGTCACGTCAACCAGCGCTGCCAGCGCCTGGGTGACCTTGCTCTTGTTGACTCCGTTGTGTGTGTTGGTGAAGGCGATGTCCCGGGCAACGAAGTCATCGGCGTAGACTCTCAAGGTGGTGGTCTCGTACGTCCCCATTGCGTCGGCGCCACGGCGCATCAGGTCGTCAGTGCTACCGTGGGCGTAGTCGTCGAAGTAGATAACCGTGTTCTTGTGGCTGCCTCCTTCGAGCAAGATGTAGCCTTTCTCCCTTGGGATGGTCACCTTCTCCCTGCATGCACCACATGTACCATCATAACCATACTTGCTTACCATATGTTGAAGCAATACGAACGGAACTAGTAGTATGTAGCAGGACGAACCTGTAGCCCCCTGCCCACTCGCGGTTGCCGTGCGGGACGAGGTTCACCGCCGACTGAATCCTCCTGAAATCTCCTCCCCCTTTACTGTCCATGGTGATGGTCCTCAACACCGGCACCGATGCAGAGCTCAACACCGGCCACCGGAGCAACGGCATGAGCACGAGCACGACCAAATTAACAGCACGATGTCACTCCATTGTTCCTACTTACGTATCTTGGTCGTTTTGCTATGGGGAGGACAGGAATTGATTCCACCAGACACATACGAGTCCCGTACGTATTAATATAGCCCTTGATTTTAACGTTTGGCTGATGATTATATACGCTTTAATGTGCTACCTCTAAATGAGTAGTATGAAAGGAAAACTCCATGCAGAAAAATATATGAAGGGAAACGTTACAATATAATTTTTTGTGCTGCTAGCTATTAATTTATTTTTATCATATGAGAATATATCTATTTATTACTGTATCTTTACCTTTACCTAATAATAAAGCACAAATTGCTTCTCCCTGCTCACCGTCGTGCCATTTTTGCAAAAAAGTTCTCGTGCTTTTTGGTAACTCGACCCGCAGTACCGTTTTAAGTTTTTTTTTGAGTCTAAACACACTTTTTATTAGAATTCATAGATGTTTGTGGGGATACAACGAAGATCTGGCGGGTTTATAAGCCACACATGGCGCCCGAAATCCAGACCGAAAGCATGCTTAGCGAGGCTATGTGCCTCAATATTTGTAGCTCTACCCTCAAAGATGAAGGTGCAGTCGCTGATTGTTCTTGCGGTGTCTCCAATCTCCCTAATTATGCTCGCATACATTCCTCCCTCCTATTTGTGGATATCCTTGATAACCCCTTGGCAATCTGAGGCGATGATCACATGAGCCAATCCAAGGTCATGTGCCAGAGCGAGCGCCTCTCGACATGCCAGCGCTTCCAGTGTTGGTGGATCAGTAATATCCCTGACTCTGATTGCGGAAGAGCCCAGGTATAGGCCCGATGCATCCCTACATACCGCGCTGAAGGATCCTTCATTTTGGCTTCTTGAGACTGCACCATCTACTCGTATCTTCACAGACTCGGGCGGAGGAGGGATCCATCTTGGAGAAGCTTGTTGGTGATTCTGCCCCGGAGGTGCTGAAACCCTCTTCGGCTTGCAATCTTCCAAATCCCTTACATACCGTTTGATGAAGTGATGTGTTGAGAGAGGGCTTTGGAAAATATCATCATGTAATTCTTGTCTCCTTGAGAACCAAAGTGCCCAAAGGGTAAGTGCTACCTGAATGAAATCAGTGTCCGGCAGCGTATCAATTAACGCGAACAACCATCTCTTGGCATCCGGTTCTGTGGTGTTGTTCACGGCTTCGACCAGTACTGCATCCTCAAGAGTCCAAACACACCGTGCTACCGTGCAGTGGAGCAGCGAGTGTTGCCACGAGTCCTCAGCCCCGCACAGACCACAAGACGAGCTAGTGGCCATGTTTCGATGATGGCGCACATCTGCCATAGGAATTGATTGGTGTGCAAGTCTCCATAAGAAGATCTTAACTTTGGATGGAACCTCCACTTTCCGTAGTCTTTCCCAGAGCTTGGTCTCCCTCTCGCTGTTTGAGTTAGCTAGCCTGCCTTCAAGCCAAGCTTCTCTTCGCATCTTTGTTTCCACGAGCATCCGATACGCTGATCTGACAGAAAAAACCCCGTTCTTCTCGTGGATCCATGACCAGAAATCCTGGATCTGCCGCGTGCATAATGGGATTGACATTATGGCTTGTGCGTCGGTAGGAAGAAAGACCTGAGAAATCAATGCTCTATCCCATTCAGCCCCTGGCAAGATCAGATCACCCACCCATTGGGGCGGGTTTGCAGCCCTGCAAACAATAGGCCACATATTTGATGGCCTAGGGATCCAGTTATGATCCCAGATATTTGTTGTTTGGCCATCACCAATGCGACGGATAAGCCCTTGCTTCATCACCTCTCGGCCCTCAAGTATCGACCTCCAAATCTGAGACGGGGTTGACCCAAGCTCCGCTTGTAAGAAATCAGAGTCCGGATGGTATTTTGCCTTTAGCACCCGGGCGCTGAGGGCTTCAGGATCTTGCAAAATTCTGTATGCTTGTCTAGCCAGTAGCGCCAAGTTGAAGATCTCGACATCCCAGAAGCCCAAACCTCCGCAATTCTTCGGCCTTGTCATAGTACTCCAAGAAACCCAACTGGGTTTCCTTTGGCCGTCTCTGCCGCCCCATCAAAACTTCCTAATCAGTGCGTTCAAATGTTCACTAAGCCCACGAGGTAATTTGAAGCATGACATTGAGTACACCGGAACTGCTTGGGCAACCGATTTAATCAGTACTTATTTTCCTCCTACCGAGAGGAGTTTTTCCATCCATCCCTTTATCTTGGCCCAAACCCTGTCCTTCAAAAATTTGAAAGCCCCATTCTTGCTTGTTCCCACATCCGAAGGCATTCCCAAGTATCTCTCTGTCAAGGATTCATTCGTCATATTTAGGGCCTCTTTTACCTCTTCTCTGAGTGGATTGGGACATCCCTTGCTGAAGAAAACGGAGGATTTTGCAAGGTTTATCCTATGGCCCGATGCATTGCAGTAACTTTCCATCAATGAAGACAACTCATTTGCTCCAGTAGCACTAGCTTTTACGAACAGCAGGCTATCATCCGCGAAGAGCAAGTGGCTAACCGGTGAGCCGAAGGTGCCACTCGAATTCCATTCAACTGGGATGATTCATCTTGGTTTTTTAAGAGGCACGAAAGGCCCTCTGCTGCAAGTAAAAATATGTATGGAGAAATTGGGTCTCCCTGACGTATTCCCCTTGAAGGAGTGAAACCATCAAGCTTAGATCCATTAAACAGTACTGAAAACTTAACTGAAGATACCATTCTCATTACTGTTTCAACCCACTCTTGTGCAAAACCCATCTTGGTCATGATTGCTCGCAAATAAATCCATTCCACATGGTCATAGGCCTTCATCATGTCCAGTTTAACTGCACAAAATCTGTTTCTTTTGGCAAATAAATCCATTCCCCCGCCTGACGTCTTCTTCTCAAAGGTCCATGCTTTCCCATGATAGCCTAGATCCTGTAGGCCACACACATCCATGGCTTCTCGAAACCCTTCAATCTGAGAGGACCTGCGTTGGCCGGCCCTGGAGTGTTCATGCTGGTGTAGAACTGCATTGAAATCCCCAAAACACACCCACGGCAAGTTGCTTTCAGACGTCAACGACTTTAGCAGATCCCATGTTTTGTATCTTTCTCCCACTTGCGCCTCGCCATACACACAAGTAAGCCTCCACTCTGAGAAATTTGGAATAGAAACAGTAGCATCTATGTGATACTCCGAGTAACCAAAAACATCTAACTTTATTCCATCATTCCAAAAAACACCAATGCCGCCACTACGGCCCGAACTACCAACAGCATAAGAATGATTAAAACCTAAAGTACCAGCAAGATTTTCGACACGTGCTTTAGATATCCGAGTTTCTACTATGCATAGCACTGTCGGGGCAAATTGCTTCGCTAACTCGCGAAGCTCACGAATTGTCGCAGCTTTGCCCACACCACGACAATTCTAACACAGAAGATTCATTGTGCGCGGCGATCCTCCCCTCTGGAGGTCGCCGATTTTGCATCATGTTGTTTTTCACTTGCTGGTAACTTCTTCCCATTGTTCTTCTCTGCACTTGTCTTGATTCTCTTCAAATCCTGCTTTGACGATCGACTCGCAGGTATCGCTGGAGGAGGCGGAGCTAGTATGGTCTCTTTTGCCGAAGCTATCATTCCGGCACCATCCACTGGATCAGACAGTTCCGAGGCGTGCTTCCTGTTTGCATCTTCAGCATGCTGCATCTCAAGGTCCATATCAAGACCTGTATCCTCCTTGTCAGCTGTTCCAGGTTGGTTGCTTGCACGGCCACCAGTGCGTCCACCCCGGCGACCACCGCGTCTACCACGGCCACGGCCGCCACCCGGTCCTTTCCCACACGCATGGTCCAGGTTGCCCTAAGATCCTTGAAAAACAGAGCTGATGGGGCATGTATTCCATTGCCATGTTCCTTGTAGACGTGGCCTAGATGCCCACACACCGCACACCAATCAAGGAGCCTTTCATACTTCACCAAATAAATCTGCCTTTCTCCACCCCGGATCATTGAGACCGCGTTCTTTAGGGGTTTGTAAACATTGATCTTCACCCAGACCCGGTAAAAGTTTCCGGCAAAGTCTTGAGTGATCGGTTCCGCATACAAAACGTCTCCCACCTTTGCTGTAAGGGCACCGACCAGGTGTGCATAAAGGTCCATGCTTTCCCATGATAGCCTAGATCCTGTAGGCCACACACATCCATGGCTTCTCGAAACCCTTCAATCTGAGAGGACCTGCGTTGGCCGGCCCTGGAGTGTTCATACTGGTGTAGAACTGCATTGAAATCCCCAAAACACACCCACGGCAAGTTGCTTTCAGCCGTCAACGACTTTAGCAGATCCCATGTTTTGTATCTTTCTCCCACTTGCGCCTCGCCATACACACAAGTAAGCCTCCACTCTGAGAAATTTGGAATAGAAACAGTAGCATCTATGTGATACTCCGAGTAACCAAAAACATCTAACTTTATTCCATCATTCCAAAAAACACCAATGCCGCCACTACGGCCCGAACTACCAACAACATAAGAATGATTAAAACCTAAAGTACCAGCAAGATTTTCGACACGTGCTTTAGATATCTGAGTTTCTACTATGCATAGCACTGTCGGGGCAAATTGCTTCGCTAACTCGCGAAGCTCACGAATTGTCGCAGCTTTGCCCACACCACGACAATTCCAACACAGAAGATTCATTGTGCGCGGCGATCCTCCCCTCTGGAGGTCGCCGATTTTGCATCATGTTGTTCTTCACTTGCTGGTAACTTCTTCCCATTGTTCTTCTCTGCACTTGTCTTGATTCTCTTCAAATCCTGCTTTGACGATCGACTCGCAGGTATTGCTGGAGGAGGCAGAGCTAGTATGGTCTCTTTTGCCGAAGCTATCATTCCGGCACCATCCACTGGATCAGACAGTTCCGAGGCGCGCTTCCTGTCTGCATCTTCAGCATGCTGCATCTCAAGGTCCATATCAAGACATGTATCCTCCTTGTCAGCTATTCCAGGTTGGTTGCTTGCACGGCCACCAGTGCGTCCACCCCGGCGACCACCGCGTCTACCACGGCCACGGCCGCCACCCGGTCCTTTCCCACACGCATGGTCCAGGTTGCCCTGAGATCCTTGAAAAACAGAGCTGATGGGGCAAGTATTCCATTGCCATGTTCCTTGTAGACGTGGCCTAGATGCCCACACACCGCACACCAATCAGGGAGCCTTTCATACTTCACCAAATAAATCTGCCTTTCTCCACCCCGGATCATTGAGACCGCGTTCTTTAGGGGTTTGTAAACATTGATCTTCACCCAGACCCGGTAAAAGTTTCCGGCAAAGTCTTGAGTGATCGGTTCCGCATACAAAACTTCTCCCACCTTTGCTGCAAGGGCACCGACCAGGTGTGCATACTTATCCGGAACGTCATGAATTTGGATCCAGATATCAATCGTGTCGAGCTTCACCATGGTAGGTTTCGTGACACCATCATAGGGGACCAGCACCACTGCGTTGCCCCTAAAATTCCAGGGCCCCTCTTGCATGACTCATTCCCATTCGCCTAGGCAAAACAACTGGAGGGAATACAGATTGTCCTCAAGCAGACGAAACTTGACCTCGTGAGCTAGATCCCATGCAGCCCGCATGTTCTTGAAAAACCAGGTTTGGATGTAGGGTTTATCGATGTGAACCCTAGCCAGCGACACCCATCTTGCGGCATCTGGCGGCGCCTCCTTCTCGTCATACACCACATCATCAAGATCCTCCTCCCTCAGGCCAAGCTTGGCCATCATCTTTTCCACTTCGGTAGCAGTGTTTGGTCCATAAGACCCAGATCCTTCTGCCGCCATAATCGAAGAAACTTGCCCGAGAAAATAGATCGGGCGATAAGCTAGGGGGGAACCCTATCTCTCTTTTCTTCTCCGGACGTCGATCAGGGTCACACGGCCCTAATCCTTCAGCCACGGGAAGATCGGAGGAGGGAAGGTAAAGCAAACTCGACGGTGGCGGCAGAGTCGCCTCCGGGAGAAAACAAAACCCTAACTAGTGGGAACACCTGCAGTACCGTTTTTAAGTGGCGAACAGAGAAAACGTTTCGTTCCTGGTGGGCTGGGCCTCATGGACATAGCATAGCATTACAACCGTTCAGGCACATTCTCACTAAGGTCAGCATGTCATGTGGAATTTGAACATCAATTTGGGCATCACTGGAACCGAACCAATGGGCAGGGAAGTCAAGTACAGGATAGTTGGAATATGCTTGGGCTTTATGCATTCCGGGACAAGTAAAACACTTTATATGGAACATTCTGAGGGAGTGCTTCCATGCTACGGTACTTTAGTTCGAAGGCACGTTCCCATGTAGGGTCAATGCCCGACCTGCCACATAGGGTTTGAAGATATCCAACATTTCCTATTTACTGTTGGGAATTAGCACACAAATGCACTTGTGGTTAACTGATAACTGCAGTGGAAACAAAGTAATCTCAGCACCACATCATGTACTAACTCAAGGATCGTTGCTTAGCACAGAAGGAAACATATGCAGCAGCATATATGGAGGCAGAAAATGTTAAGCAGCAGGCAAGACACTCCTCAGCCTAGTGTCTTGTGGTAGGAGTAAGTTTCTAGACAGCACCAAGCATCAATAAAGAGACACCAGATTTTACGTGGAAAACCTCTCAACTTGAGGGGAAAAACCACGGACCGAAGCCACCCAAATCCTCTTCCACTCTCATCAAATGTGGGATACAACAAGTTCTTCTCTAGACAGCACTAGAGGATCTCATACATCAAGATTTCTGAATCTTGGATGAACACAACAAGATTTGGGACTCAAGAACTAGGGATTAGAATAATCTCACCAAATATGGTGGAACCGAAGCTTGAAGGAGACAAGGTAGTGGATCTGGACCATCACAACCTTGGGGAGGAGCTCCCTTTTCTTCTTCCTTCAATCTTCCTCTTCTTCCCTTGCTGTCTTGGTTTTCTCTCTTCTTCTCTCTTGGAGGATGAACTGATTTTCGTCACACTTGGTGGTGGCTGCTGGATGGAGGGTAAAGCATCCCCATCCACTCATGTGCAAAGTCCAAAATGACCCTAGGTCATAACCCTAATGGGTAGTGGGCTTCTGCACCTCTTTGGGCGGCCTAAAAGGCCTTTAAATGGTCATCTCCTCACAGCCCACATGAGTAGGATATCCCAACAAATCTCCCCCTACGACTCATGAGGGGGGCACCGCCATGCCCGCTACCTTGCAACATACTTGTAGCTTCTCATTTGGCAATATCTTGGTCATCATGTCCGCATCATTGTCTTCGGTATGGATCTTCTCAAGTTTCAGCAACCTGGAACTCACAACATCTCGAATCCAATGGTACCTCACATCAATGTGCTTGGTTCGAGAGTGATAGCTTGAATTCTTGGCAAGATGAATAGCACTCTAACTGTCACAAAATAGAATATACTTCTCTTGCTTCATGCCGAGCTCTTGCAAGAAGTTCTTCATCCACAAAACTTCCTTGACAGCATCAACTGCTGCAATGTACTCAGCTTCTATAGTTGATGTAGAAACACATTTCTACAATCTTGATTGCCATGACACCGCTCCCCCTGCATAAATCATCATGTATCCGGATGTGGACTTCCTATGATCCTTGTCACCTGCGTAATCTGCATCTGTATAGCCCTGCAATACAGGATCACCATTTCCAAAGCATAGACAAGATGTAGAAGTACCCTTGAGATACCTGAGAATCCACTTCACTACTTCCCAGTGAGTTTTACCTGGATTTGTCATGAACCGGCTAACAACTACAACTGCATAGGCAATGTCAGGCCTAGTGCATACCATGGCATACATCAAACTGCCCACAGCAGATTGGTAAGGTACTTTCCTCATTTCTTCTTTCTCCTTCTTGCTTGTAGGACATTGTTTTGAATTTAGTTTGTGATGGCCTGCAAGCGGAAAGATAACAGATTTTACATCTTTCATATTGAACCTTTCAAGTACCTTCTCAATGTATCTTTCATGTGAGAGCCAAAGCAGCTTCTTTGATCTATCACGGGAGATCTTCATGCCAAGTATTTGCTTAGCTGGTCCTAAATCCTTGGCAAATGATTTACTCAATGCCTTCTTGAGGAGAGCAATCCTCTTTGTGCCATTTCCAACAATCAGCATATCATCAACATACAACAAGAGAATAATGAAGTCACCCTCGGCGTACCTCATCATAAAGACACAATGGTCAGGTTGTGCTTTATGGTAACCAAGTCCAGTCATCAAAGACTCAAACTTTTTGTATCACTGCCGAGGAACTTGCTTCAAGCCATACAAGCTCTTCTTCAATTTGCAAACTAGGTGCTCCTTGCCTGCAACCATGAATCCCTCTGGCTGCTCCATGTATATCTCCTCCTCTAGGTCACCATGTAAGAATGCAGTCTTCGCATCAAGTTGTTCAATTTCCAAGTCCATGGTGGCAGCCATGCCAAGCACAACTCGGATCAAAGACATCTTGACCACCGGAGAGAATATCTCGCCATAATCAATGCCCTTTTTCTGACTAAATCCTTTCACAACCAATCTGGCCTTGTACCTTGGATGTGAGGTGTTTTCTTTAGACTTCACTCTGTACACCCACTTGTCCTTGAGTGCTTTCTTGCCTTTTGGCAGATTCACCAACTCAAAAGTATCATTCTCATACAGGGAATTCATCTCATCCTGCATGGCTTCTGACCATTCTTCTTTGTTCTCATCAGACATTGCCTCCTAATAGCATGAGGGCTCACCTGCATTTGTCATCAACACATACTGATGTGGTGGATATTTAGAAGAAGGAATGTGACCTCTTTCACTTCTTCTTTGCTACAGCACTGGTGGTGAATCAGGTGGATTTTCGTTGGCATCATCATTACCAACTTCATCATCATCATCATCACTTGATGGCTGCTCGCCACTTTGACTTGTACTGCCTCGATCAGTTGCACCTCCACTGTCTTCAGTGTCATCATCTCCCCCATGATTGTCATGCACGAGAGGAGGAAGGATTGGATCCATATCAACCTGAGGTGTGCTGGTCATTGGCTTCTCTGGTTTCCCAATATCTTTTATTGTTTCATCTTCAATGAACGCCACATCTCGGCTTCTCACAATCTTCCTATTTGCTGGATCCCACAACCTATATCCAACCTCTTCACTTGGTTGGCTGAGGTAGATGCACTGCTTTATCTTGCTATCAAGCTTGGATCTCTCGTCCCTAGGAACATGTACAAATGCCCTGCAACCAAAGACCTTCAAGTGCTTGTATGATACCTCCTTCCCTGACCAAACTCTCTGAGGAATATCACCTGCAAGAGGAACTGAGGGAGATAGGTTAACCACATACATAGCATTCATCAAAGCTTCAGCCCAAAAAGAATTAGGTAAATGAGCATGAGAGAGCATAGCTGTGACCCTCTATGTGAGTGTCCTGTTCATTCTCTCTGCAAGACCATTGAGCTGAGGTGTCTTTGGTGGACTCTTCTCAAGCCTGATGCCAACATTTCGGCAATACCTTTCAAAAGGACCTATGTATTCACCACCATTGTATGATCTCACGCACTTCAATTTCCTGCCAGTTTCTCTTTCACCTTTGGCATGGAACTCCTTGAAGGCTTCAAACGTTTGGTATTTGTGTTTCAGCACATACATGCTATGTCTTGAGCTTGCGTTGGTTTTCCTTGAAGAGGAAAGGATGATGCAGCAATAGTAGCGTAAGTATTTCCCTCAGTTTTTGAGAACCAAGGTATCAATCTAGTAGGAGGCTCCTCAAAAGTCCCACGCACCTACACAAACAAACAAAGAACTTGCAACCAACGCAATAAAGGGGTTGTCAATCCCTTCACGGCCACTTGCGAAAGTGAGATCTGATAGAGGTAGTATGGTAAGATAGATATATTTTTGGTATTTTATAATATAGATTGCAAAAGTAAAGATGCAAATAAAAGTAGATTGAAAGCTTATATGATAAAAGATAGATCCGGAGGCCATAGGTTTCACTAGTGGCTTCTCTCAAGATAGCATAAGTATTACGATGGGTGAACAAATTATTGTCGAGCAATTGATAGAAACGTGAATAATTATGAGATTATATAGGCATGATCATGTATATAGGCATCACGTCCGCGACAAGTAGACCGACTCCTTCCTGCATCTACTACTATTACTCCACACATCGACCGCTATCCAGCATGCATCTAGAGTATTAAGTTCAAAAGAACAGAGTAACGCATTAAGAAAGATGACATGATGTAGAGGGATAAACTCATGCAATATGATATAAAACCCATCTTTTTATCCTCGATGGCAACAATACAATACGTGCCTTGCTACCCCTATTGTCACTGGGTAAGGACACCGCAAGATTGAACCCAAAGCTAAGCACTTCTCCCATTGCAAGAAAGATCAATCTAGTAGGCCAAACCAAACTGATAATTCCAAGAGACTTGCAAAGTTAACTCAATTATACATAAAAGAATTCAGAGGAGATTCAAATATTTCTCATAGATAAACTTGATCATAAACCCACAATTCATCAGATCTCGACAAACACACCGCAAAAAGAGTTATATCGGATAGATCTCCAAGAAGATCGAGGAGAACATGGTATTGAGATCCAAAAAGAGAGAAGAAGCCATCTAGCTAATAACTATAGACCCGAAGGTATGTGGTAAAGTACTCACAACTCATCGGAGGGGCCATGGTGTTGATGTAGAAGCCCTCCATGGTCGATTCCCCCTCCGGCGGAGCACCGGCGAAGGCTCCAAGATGGGATCTCGCGGATACAGAAGGTCACGGTGGTGGAAATTGTTTTTCATTGGCTCCCTGGATGTTTTCGGGGTACATGGGTATATATAGGAGGAAGAAGTAGGTCGGTGGCCGCCCGAGGGGCCCACGAGATAGGGGGGCAAGCCCTGTAGGGGTGGGCGGGCCCTCCACCCTCGTGGCCGCCTTGGCTGCTTCTTGAATTGCACTCCAAGTCCTCTGGATCACGTTCGTTCCAAAAATCACGCTCCTGAAGGTTTCATTCCGCTTGGACTCCGTTTGATATTCCTTTTCTTCTATATACTGAAATAGGCAAAAAAACAGCAATACGGGCTGGTCCCAAAAATGATATAAATGTGTAAAGTAAAGCCCATAAACATCCAAAAAGGATAATATAATAGCATGGAACAATAAAAAATTATAGATACGTTGGAGACGTATCAAGCATCCTCAAGCTTAATTTCTGCTCGTCCTCGAGTAGGTAAATGATAAAAACAGAATTTTTGATGTGGAATGCTACCTAGCATAATTCTCAATGTAATTTTCTTTATTGTGGCATGGATGTTCAGATCCAAATGATTCAAAATAAAAGTTCATATTGACATAAGAAATAGTAATACTTCAAGCATACTAATCAAAGCAATCATGTATTCTCAAAATAACATGGCTAAAGAAAGTTCATCCCTACAAAATCATATAGTTAGGCTATGCTTCATTTTCATCAAACAAAAATTTTCCCAAATTCTACACCCCCGATGACAAGCCAAGCAATTGTTTCGTACTTAAATAATCTCAAACTTTTTCAACTTTCACGCAATACATGAGCATGAGCCATGGATATAGCACTATGGGTGGAATAGAATATGATAATGGGGATTGTGTGGAGAAGACAAAAAAGGAGAAAGTCTCACATTGACGAGGATAATCAACGGGCTATGGAGATGCCCATCAATTGATGTCAACATGAGGAGTAGGGATTGCCATGCAACGGATGCACTAGAGCTATAAATGTATGAAAGCTCAACAAAAGAAAACTAGTGGGTGTGCATCCAACTTGCTTGCTCACGAAGACCTAGGGCATTTTGAGGAAGCCCATCGTAGGAATATACAAGCCAAGTTCTATAATAAAAAATTCCCACTAGTATATGAAAGTGACAACATATGAGACTCACTATATGAAGAACATGGTGCTACTTTGAAGCACAAGTGTGGAAAAGAGATAGTAACATTGCCCCCTTTTTATTCTATTTTCTTTTTCTTTTTTTCTTTTTTTGGGCCTTTCTTTTTTTCTTTTGGCCTTTCTTCCTCTTTTTTTTCTTTTTTTTCTTTGGCCTTTCTTTTTTTTCTTTTTGGCCTTTCTTTTTTTTGGGGGGGGGGAGGGGGGAGAATGCTCTAATAATGATGATCATCACACTTTTATTGATTTACAACACATGAATTACAACTCAAAACTAGAACAAGATATGACTCTATATGAATGCCTCTGGCGGTGTACCGGGATGGGCAATGAATCAAGAGTGACATGTATGAAAGATTATGCAAAGTGACCTTGCCACAAATACGATGTCAACTACATGATCATGCAATGGCAATATGACAATAGTAATGTGTGTCATGATGATAAACGAAATGGTGGAAAGTTGCATGGCAATATATCTCGGAATGGCTATGGAAATGCCATAATAGGTAGGTATGGTGGCTGTTTTGAGGAAGATATAAGGAGGTTTATGTGTGATAAAGTTTATCATATCACGGGGTTTGGATGCACCGGCGAAGTTTGCACCAACTCTCAAGGTGAGAAAGGGCAATGCACGGTACCGAAGAGGCTAGCAATGATGGAAAGATAAAAGTGCGTATAATCCATGGACTCAACATTAGTCAAAAGAACTCATATACTTGTTGCAAAAATCTACAAGTCATCAAAAACCAAGCACTACGCGCATGCTCCTAGGTGGATAGATTGGTAGGAAAAGACCATCGCTCGTCCCCGACCGCCACTCATAAGGATGCACAATCCAAGGACATTTCATGTTTCAAATTTGTTACACAACTTTAACCATACGTGCATGCTACGGGACTTGCTAACTTCAACACAAGCATTCTTTAAATTCATAATCACCCAACTAGCATGACTTTAATATCACTACCTCCATATCTCAAAACAATTATCAAGTATCAAATTGATCATAGCATCCAATTCACTTCCTATGATAGTTTTTATTATACCCAACTTGGATGCCTACCATTCTAGGACCAATTTTATAACCATAGCAAATGCCATGCTGTTCTAAGAGACTCTCAAAATAATATAAGTGAAGCATGAGAGACTAGCAATTTATACAAAATTAAGCCACCGCCGTGCTCTAAAAGATATAAGTGAAGCACTAGAGCAAAAACTATCTAGCTCAAAAGATATAAGTGAAGCACATAGAGTATTCTAATAAATTCCAATCAGGTGGGCTTCTCCCAAAAGGTGTGTACAGCAAATATGATTGTGGTAAACTAAAAAGCAAATACTAATATCATACAAGACGCTCCAAGCAAAACACATATCATGTGGCGAATAAAAATATAGCTCCAAGTAAAGTTACCAATGAACGAAGAAGAAAGAGGGGATGCCTTCCGGGGGCATCCCCAAGCTTAGGCTTTTGGCTATTATTGAATATCTTGGGGTACCATGGGCATCCCCAAGCTTAGGCTCTTGCCACTCCTTATTCCATAGTCCATCAAATCTTTACCCAAAACTTGAAAACTTCACAACACAAAACTCAACAGGAAATCTCATAAGCTCTGTTAGTGAAAGCAAGCAAAATCACCACATAAGGTACTGTAATGAACTTATTCTTTATTTATATTGGTGTTAAACTTACTGTATTCCAATTTCTCTATGGTTCATACCACTTAATACTAGCCATAGATGCATCAAAATAAGCAAACAACACACGAAAAACAGAATCTGTCAAAAACAGAATTGTCTGTAGCAATCTGTAACCCAAGAATACTTATGGAACCCTAAAAATCCTACCAAAATAGGAAGTCCTAGGAAATTTGTCTATTGATCTACATAAAAAAGAATCAATGCAAAAGCACGTTTCTGTGATTTAAAAAACTAATTTCGTGCGTGCAAAGTTTCTGTTTTTCAATAGAATCAAATTAACTATCACCATAGGTTATCCTACAGGTTCTACTTGGCACAAACACTAATTAAAACATAAAAACACATCTAAACAGAAGGTAGATTCAAAATTTATTACTAAACAGAAACAAAAACAAAAACACAAATAAAATTGGGTTGCCTCCCAACTAGCGCTATTGTTTAACGCCCCTAGCTAGGCATAAAAGCAAGGATAGATCTAAGTAGTGCCATCTTTGGCACTCAATTCATAAGTAGCTCGCATGATAGATTCATAAGGTAATTTGATTTTCTTTCTTGGAAAGTGCTCCATGCATTTCCTTAACGGAAATTAGAATCTAATATTCCCTTCCTTCATATCAATAATCGCGCCAATCGTTCTAAGGAAAGGTCTACCAAGAATAATAGGGAAAGAAAGATTGCAATCTATATTAAGAACGATAAAATCTACGGGCACCAAATTTCTATTTGCAACAATGAGAACATCATTTATCCTTCCCATTGGCTTTTTAATGGTGGAATCCGCAAGGTGCAAATTTGAAGAGCAATCATCAAGACCATGGAAACCTAGAATATCACATAAAGTTTTCGGAATCGTGGAAACACTAGCACCCAAATCACATAAAGCATAACACTCATGATCTTTAATTTTAATCTTTATAGTAGGTTCCCACTCATCATTAAGTTTTCTAGGTATAGAAACTTCCAAATTAAGCTTTTCATCACAAGATTGCATCAAGGCATCAACAATATGTTTGGTAAAAGCTTTATTTTGACTATAAGCATGAGGAGAATTCACAACAGATTGCAACAAGGAAATACAACCTTCTAAAGAACAATTATAATAATCAAATTCCTTGAAATTCAAGATAGTGGGTTCAATGCTATTTAAAGTCATGACCTCTCCAATCCCACTTTTACCAAATTTAGCATCAAGATCTAAAACTCCGAATTATTGGGACGCCTTCTAACTAAAGTTGACTCATCTCCAGCCCCACTATTATTAAGATTCATATTGCAAAACAAAGATCTAATAGGGGCCACATCAATAACTTTAAGATCTTCATCATTATTTACACGGAAACTAGAAGAACACGCCTTTACAAAGCAAACTTTCTTAGCACGCAATCTAGCGGTTCTTTCCTTGCACTCATCAATGGACACTCTCATTGCTTTGAGAGACTCATTAATATCATGCTTAGGAGGAGTAGATCTAAGTTTCAAAGAGTCAACATCAAGCGAAAGTCTATCAACGTTCCTAGCCAAATCATCAACTTTGAGCAATTTTTCTTCAAGCAAGGCATTAAAATTCTTTTGAGAGATCATAAATTATTTCACACTATTCTCAAAATCAGAGGGCATCTTATTAAAATTACCATAAGAATTATTGTAGGAATTTCCATAATTATTAGAGGAATTACTAGGGAATGGTCTAGGATTAAAGTTTCCTCTACAAGCATTATTTCCAAAACTATTCCTACCAACGAAATTCACATCCATAGATTCATTATTATTCCCAATAGAGTAGACAAAGGCATATCATTGGGATCAAGAGGAGCATTCTTAGTAGCAAACAATTTCATAAGCTCATCCATCTTTCCACTTAAAATATTAATTTCTTCTATAGCATGCACTTTTTTACTAGTAGATCTTTCGGTGTGCCATTGAGAATAATTAGCCATAATATTATCAATAAGTTTTGTAGCATCTCCTAAAGTGATTTCCATGAACGTGCCTCCTGCAGTCGAATCTAAAAGATTTCTAGAAGCAAAGTTCAATCCGGCATAAATTTTTTGTATGATCATCCATAAATTCAAACCATGAGTAGGGCAATTGTGAATCATCAATTTCATTCTTTCCCAAGATTGGGCAACATGCTCATGATCAAGTTGTTTAAAATTCATAATATCGTTCCTAAGAGTGATGATCTTAGCGGGAGGAAAATACTTAGACATAAAAGCATCGTTGCACTTATTTAATGAATCAATACTATTCTTCGGCGAAGACAAAAACCAAACTTTAGCACGATCTCTAAGTGAAAACGGAAATAATTTCAATTTAACAATATCATTATCCGTATCTTTCTTCTTTTGCATATCACACAAATCAACAAAGTTGTTTATATGGGTAGCAGCATCTTCACTAGGAAGGCCGGCGAATTGATCTTTCATAATAAGATTCAGCAAAGCAGTATTGATTTCACAAGACTCAACATCATTAAGAGGAGCAATCGGAGTACTAAGGAAATCATTATTATTGGTATTGGAAAAATCACACAACTTGGTATTATCTTGCGCCATGGCGACAAGTAATCCAACACACAAGCAAGATGAAAAAGGCAAGCGAAAAAGAGAGGAGAAGATTGGGAAAAACAGAGAGCGAATAAAATGGCAAGGGTGAAGTGGGGGAGAGAAAAACGAGAGGCAAATAAAAAATAATGTAAATGCGAGGGAGATGAGTTTGTGATGGGTACTTGGTATGTCTTGACTTAAGCGAAGACCTCCCCAGCAACGGCGCCAGAAATCTTTCTTGCTACGTCTTGAGCTTGCGTTGGTTTTTCCTTGAAGAGGAAAGGCTGATGCAGCAATAGTAGCGTAGGTATTTCCCTTAGTTTTTGAGAACCAAGGTATCAATCCAGTAGGAGGCTTCTAAAAAGTCCCACGCACCTACACACACAAACAAAGAACTCGCAACCAACGCAATAAAGGGGTTGTCAATCCCTTCACGGCCACTTGCGAAAGAGAGATCTGATAGAGGTAGTATGGTAATATAAATATATTTTTGGTATTTTATAATATAGATTGCAAAAGTGAAGATGCAAATAAAAGTAGATTGAAAGCTTATATGATAAAAGATAGACCCCGGGGCCATAGGTTCACTAGTGGCTTCTTTCAAGATAGCATAAGTATTATGGTGGGTGAACAAATTATTGTCGAGCAATTGATAGAAAAGCGAATAATTATGAGATTATCTAGGCATAATCATGTATATAGGCATCACGTCCGCGACAAGTAGACCGACTCCTTCCTGCATCTACTACTATTACTCCACACATCGACCGCTATCCAGCATGCATCTAGAGTATTAAGTTCATAAGAATAGAGTAACACATTAAGAAAGATGACATGATCTAGAGGGATAAACTCATGCAATATGATATAAACCCCATCTTTTTATCCTCGATGGCAATAATTCAATACGTGCCTTGCTACCCCTATTATCACTGGGAAGGACACCGCAAGATTGAACCCAAAGCTAAGCGCTTCTCCCATTGCAAGAAAGATCAATCTAGTAGGCCAAACCAAACTGATAATTCGAAGAGACTTGCAAAGATAACTCAATCATACATAAAAGAATTCAGAGGAGATTCAAATATTTCTCATAGATAAACTTGAACATAAACCCACAATTCATCGGATCTCGACAAACACACCACAAAAAGAGTTACATCGAATAGATCTCCAAGAAGATCGAGGAGAACATGGTATTGAGATCCAAAAAGAGAGAAGAAGCCATCTAGCTAATAACTATGGACCCGAAGGTCTGTGGTAAACTACTCACAACTCATCGGAGGGGCCATGGTGTTGATGTAGAAGCCCTCCGCGGTCGATTCCCCCTCCGACGGAGCGCCGGCGATGGCTCCAAGATGGGATCTCGCGGATACAGAAGGTTACGGCAGTGGAAATTGTTTTTCGTTGGCTCCCTAGATGTTTTCGGGGTACGTGGGTATATATAGGAGGAAGAAGTAGGTCGGTGGCCGCCCGAGGGGCTCACGAGATAGGGGGCGCGCCCTCCACCCTCGTGGCCACTCGGCTGCTTCTTGACTTGCGCTCCAAGTTCTATGGATCACGTTCGTTCCAAAAATCACGCTTCCGAAGGTTTCATTTCGTTTGGACTCCAATTGATATTCCTTTTCTTCGAAATACTAAAATAGGCAAAAAACAGCAATACGGGCTGGGCCTCCGGTTAGTAGGTTAGTCCCAAAAAAGATATAAATGTGTAAAGTAGAGCCCATAAACGTCCAAAAAAGGTAATATAATAGCACAGAACAATCAAAAATTATAAATACGTTGGAGACGTATCAATACACAAAAACCTTTCTGGAATGGTCATCAATAAAAGTCACAAAGTATAATGCTCCACCATGAGATTTTTCAGTCATGGAGCAAACATCAGTGTGCACAATATCAAGAACATTTTCTGCATGATGTGGAGAGAGTGTACGAAATGCAACCCTATGTTGTTTGCCAGCAAAACAATGTGCACAGGGTTTCAAGGACATACCTTTCAACTCAGGGAGGTACTCCATGCGAGCAAGAGCATGCATGCCCTTCTCACTCATATGCCCAAGCCTCTTGTGCCACAATTCAACCGAAGTATCTTTTGTTCAACACCTTATTGCACAACTTGGTTTTAGTCACATAGAGATTACCTTGCTTACTTCCTCGAGCCACAATCAAAGAGCCTTTGGCGAGCTTCCACTTTCCTTCACCAAAATAACTAGGATGTTTGATATCATCAAGCTTGCCCACTGACAACAAATTCAGCATTATGTCGGAAACATGCCTCACATCATCGAGCACCAATCTGCAACCTGTGTTTGTTTCAATGCATATAGAGCCCTTGCCAACAATTGCTGACGAACCACTATTTCCCATCCTCACTTGGCCAGTGACACCACTAGTGTAAGATGTGAAATACTCCTTGTATGATGTGATGTGGGAGGACGCACCTGAATCCACAATCCAACTCATGGCCTCATCACGAACAACACTATAGCAATCTTCATCTTCAATGACTAGATAGTCCTCATCTGTTGCAGTTATGGCTGAACTGGTCTCAGCCTTTTGCTCGGTTTTCTTTGTGAGTTTCCCCTCTGCAAGCTCTATTTTGTACTTCCTGCACTCGCTCTTTATGTGTCCCGGATTGCCACAATGAAAGCAAGTAATATCTTTTCTCTGTTTTGACTTTGATCTCCCCCTAGATTTGCTTTTGCCTTGTTGAAATCTTGTATTGCTGCATCCACGGTTTTCATCCCATGGGTTTCAGCCACATACGCATCAGAAGAAGAGGCATCACCCTTTTCCTTCTTTCTGGCTTCTTCATTCAGCATACTATTCTTCACCATCTCCAAAGTCAGCTTCCCATCCGGAGCTGAATTGCTAAGTGACACAACAAGCGTGTTCCAACTATCAGGCATGGAGCTCAGCAGCAACAATGCTTGCACCTCATCGTCAAAGTTGATCTTCATGGCTGGAAGTTGATTTATATGATATTGGAAGACATTCAATTGCTCAATCACACTTGTGCCATCTCGGTACTCAAGCTTTGCAAGTCTTTTTATCACCGAGGCTTTGTTCATTGATGTCTTCCTCTCATACATAGACTCCAACTTCTGCCACATCTCATAAGCATTTGTGTCATTTGCAACATGGTGGAAAATATTGTGGTTGATATACAACCGAATCATACCTACTGCCTTTCTGTGCAACACTCTCCATTCTTCTTCCGTGACACCTGTGGGTATCTTGTCTTTCACAATTGGCTCATACAAATCCTTGCAATAAAGGATGTCTTCCATCATGGGCTTCCATAATGAGTAATTAGAAGAATCAAGTTTTATCATGCCACTTGTAGTAGCGCTTTCTTCCAAAGCCATTGTGAGCAGCACTTCCAGCAACAATCAAGCAACTGGGATTTGCAACCTTCTAAGCAACCAAGGCTTTGATGCCACTCTGTTGGGAATTAGCACACAAATGCACTTGTGGTTAACTGATAACTGCAGCGGAAACAAAGTAATCTCAGCACCACATCATGTACTAACTCAAGGATCATTGCTTAGCACGGAAGGAAGCATATGCAGCAGCATATATGGAGGCAGAAAATGTTAAGCAGTAGGCAAGACACTCCTCAGCCTAGTGTCTTGTGGTAGGAGTAAGTTTCTGGTCAGCACCAAGCATCAAAAAAGAGACACCAGATTTTACGTGGAAAACCCCTCAACTTGAGGGGAAAAACCACGGGCCGAAGCCACCCAAATCCTCTTCCACTATTATCAATTGTGGGATACAACAAGTTCTTCTCTAGACAGCACTAGAGGATCTCATACATCAAGATTTCTGAATCTTGCAAGAACACAACAAGATTTTTGGCTCAAGAACTAGGGATTAGAACAATCTCACCAAAGATGGTGGAACCGAAGCTTGAAGGAGACAAGGTAGTGGATCTGGACCATCACAACCTTGGGGAGGAGCTCTCTTTTCTTCTTCCTTCAATCTTCCTCTTCTTCCCTTGCTCTCGTGGTTTTCTCTCTTCTTCTCTCTTGGAGGATGAACTGATTTTCGTCACACTTGGTGGTGGCTGCTGGATGGAGGGTAAAGCATCCCCATCCACTCATGTGCAAAGTTCAAAATGACCCTAGGTCATAACCCTAATGGGTAGTGGGCTTCTGCACCTGTTTGGGCGGCCTAAAACTCCTTTAAATGGTCATCTCCTTACAGCCCACATGAGGAGGATATCCCAACATTTACTTGCAGTCAAGCATGTAGGTTTGGGCTGAACTTGGTCTGAAAGTAGAGATCCAAAAAGCAATGGTAGAAGACCGCTCGGGCTCACTCATATTGGACGCTCTTTTGAGACGTCAAAACTGTATAAGTGAGCTACCGATGGCCAAACTTATTGCAGTTGGTAGCTGGTTTATCTGTCTATCAACCAGATCGAACGACAATGTCCATCAAAGTTCTAGCAACAAAGTTTGTCTGTGCTGCAACTCCTGACGGACCAGTGATGAAACGTGATCACATGTGTCAAAAACCAAAGAGAGGAATAGTTAAAATCAATGTGGATGCATCCTTTTGTGTGAAAAATATGACGGGAGGTACAGGTGCAGTAGCTCACGATGTCCATGGTGATTTGTCATGGCAGCCTCATGCTTTATACCGGATGTCCCTTCTGTGGATATGGCGGAAATAATGGCTATTCCCAATGGCTACTAAATGGGAGCTAAGATTGGGTGCAGCTCACTAATCATCGAATCTCGAGGCACTAAATCAGGAAGAGTATTTAGGAGTGGAAATCACCACCGGACTCGCGGGCTATGCCTATGGCCCAGGGCCGTCGGCATAGGTCCATTGCCGTCGGCATAGGTCCATTGCCGTCGGCATAGCCCCGTCGGCGTAGATCACGTCAGCGTAGATGTGTTAGACCGTCGGCGTAGTATAGCCGTCGGCATAGGAGCGTATGCCGACGGCCGTGGGGCAGCCATCGGCATAGTTTAGCCGTCGGCGTTGTTTTCTGTCTGACGGCAACGGACGGCGCCGTCAACAGCGCTGGCGATTCAGGGGACGACACGTGGCGTAGGTATGCCGACGGCCTGGCCGTCGGCATAGATGGAAATCTATGCCGACGGCCTAGCCGTCAGCATACCTACGCCACATGTCGTCCCTCGGCTTCTCCTGGAGGCAGGGCTATGCCTACGGCAAAGCCGTCGGCATAGATGGAAATCTATGCCGACGGCTTTGCCGTAGGCATATCTCTGCCACGTGGCAGCTCCTGGTTTCTCCTGGCAGCAGGGCTATGCCTACGGCAAAGCCGTCGGCATAGTTTTTCATATATGCCTACGGCTTTGCTGTAGGCATATCTCTGCCACGTGGCAAGCCCTGGTAACTCCTGGGCGTATATATGCCGACGGCTTTGCCGTAGGCATAGTTTTTTTTTTATTTTCCCTGTTTTCTCTTTTCCAATTCATTTGACAGCATTTCAAAACAGAACAATATGAAATTATGCAGAAATATGACAATTCATCATGTGAACATACTCAAGTTCATCTAAACATACTCAAGTTCACCATCATCATCTAAACATACTCAAGTTCATCACATCATCTAAAGATCATCACCGATGGAAGTTCATGAACATAAAAGTAGTGCAAGACATGAAACATGATAAAAGTAGGAATATGAAAGGCATGGCACGATGGCCACATGCATGGAATCATCAAGCAAGAGCACCCCCGCCAAAACCACCACCTCCGCCAAAACCACCACCACCACCTCCGCCAAAACCGCCATCGCGACCACCACCACTCTGCCAGATCAGAGTGACTGGGGTCGACGGAGCAGGAGTCGAGCCACCGGTCCCCTACATGTTTCAGAAAAGATTCTAACGGTAAATATGATATGATAGTGTTTCATGAACGAGAACTAGTTTGCTAGTAGTTAGGCAAATGTACTAACCGGACCATCACTGCCTAGTGCCACCCATTCATCGAACGTGGGCACGTGTGGGGGTTCTCCCGCAGGTGGTGGTGGGGGTCCCATTTGTGGTGGATCCGTGCGGTTAGTCCAAGACGCCAACATAGCCTGAATGTTAGTTAAACAAGCAAACTAGAAGATCAGAAGGAATGGAAGTGCAAAAATTTAGGTTGGTTTTAACAGGGCAAAACTAACCATCATCATCTGACGGTTGTAATCATTGTTTGCCTTCACTCGTTTCAAGTACTCCCGCACCTCGAGATTCCTATGCTCGACAAACTCCTTATATGCCTACATAATTTAGGTTGTTTCTAAGTGAGCAATGCTGAAAATAAACTGAGAATGCAAGATAGAAAAAGATAAAGAGGAAGTACTTACAGCATGCTGGCGGGCTAAGGGAGTCTGTGAACGCCCCGCACTCTCTAACTGGCTCGGGTTGCTAGCCCGAAGCCGTGTGTACGAGATCGAAGGAGTGATCAAGCCATCAAAACATGGATACCGGCCATTCTTCTTCCCCTGGATGGCCACCACCACCGTGTCGTCGATCTGAGACTGGGCGACCTCAGCAACAGGAACATCCGGATGCAACTCCTGATAGTGATGAATGTAAGACCCCAGGTGCTCCTCGGTCTTGCTGTAGTACTGGCTCTCGCCCTCCTTGCGATGACTCCGCTCGCGGGCCAGCTTCCATGACTCCATGTCTGAGAGCGGCCTCTTCAACTTGTCCTCCTACAACGTCAAATAGAAGTCAGCCATACATAAGAACATGACGTAAAGAAGAACAGAAATGCATCATGCACATAGATATACCTTCATGGCCTTGAAGCCCCAGTGGTTCCTGTTTCCTTGGTTGTGTGTCCCGTCGTCTCCACGGTTAGCCCGGGCCTTGATGCTCTTGGAAACAAACTCTGCATCGGCGCCGAGCCACCTATCCACCAAACTCGCCCATCCGTCATGCCTTCCATAGCACCAACGAGGAACAACCTATGCAAATTTTGGAAGCATGACATGTGAGCACGAAACATATAGTTGACTGCTTGAAACAATGAAAAGTTAGTAATAGTTACCATCATGAACTGCTCCTTGCGCAAGGTAAGTCGTAGCTTCTGCGCTTGAGTTTTGGGCATCTTTTGTTGCAGGTAGTGGTGGTAGTACTGCGAGACGGCAACCCAGCGCACCTCGTACTGCAACTGACGAGCTTTCTTCTTCGCAGCCGCAAGCAAGACCACGTCGGCTCTGGCCTTGTGCTCGTCAAGACTCTATAGAGTTGCTGCAATCATGCAAAAACCAGAAGCAAACAAGGCATGAGTTGAGTGATTCAATGATAAACTATGAACGAAACTGAAGACAAGTGATTCAGAAGAGAACTTATCCAAAATTTGGTGATCACGGCCTTAGCGGTCGTCCTGTACTCCGCGTTGCTGCAAGCCTCGTAGTGGGCCCAGCTCGTGGCCAAAACCCGCTGCTGCGGGTCCCTGTCTGGCCGCGGGCAGAATAGGCCAGGCCAAAACTCCTTCAACAGGACAGTGATAAGGCCGTTCGGTTTACGGCCCTTTCCGTGAAGGATCCAATTTCTGCAAAAGAATCAAATGATTGCCATGTGTACAATAAGAAAATGTTGTCATGTGTTGAAAATATGATTGAGAGGCACTTACTCTGTCCTCACAGGTTCAATGAGCCACTTGTGCTCCTCGATAGAAGGTGGTGTAGGTAGTCCGGCATTACCACGCAGCCACCCCTGTGAAGAACCCGGTGGCAAGTCACCCCACAACGCGGGATCAACCTCCCCTCCACCCTCCTCGGCCTCCTCCTCACCCTCCTCCTCGGCCTCCTCCTCCTCACCCTCCTCCTCGGCCTCCTCCTCCTCGCCATCAGGAACGTACTCCTCCTCCTCAGACTCAGAAGGTGCCTCTGTATAGGAGGGCATCAAAGAAGACCCTCCTATTTCAGACACGGCCCAGAGTTTTTTGCCCCGGTTGCCTCTCCCCCCACCTCCTCCTCCTCTAGGGGCTCTCCCCCCACCACCTCCTCCTCTAGGGTCTCCTCCCCCGACCCCTCCACCTCCCTGTGAGGTGTCATCCTCGCGTAGTCGGGAGGGAACCTTGTGGGCTCGTCCACTCTGAGTAAGTCCTTTAAATTTACTGAGGAAACTAGCGCCGCTGGACTTGCCCATGATTATTAAACCTGCATTGAGAAGAGAATAAACAATTAGTAAGGATATCAATTAAACAAGCATACAGGAAAAACATTAATACCAGAAGAGCACATTAAGCATACTATTGTAATGATCATTAAAAGAACTTACATTTTCTAGAACCCATATGAATCATCACTATTGTAATCTATTTGTGGACCGGTCTCATCATCACTATCACGCATATCTTCTTTGTTGTCTGACGGAGGTGGAGGCTCTTCCTCATCGTCAGCGTCTTCACTTAACTTTTCAAGCATAATTATGTCTCTTTGATTCACAACTGCCTCACCATCAATCCGTGTGTCGTCGTCGTTTGGGTCCAGGTCAACATAACCCAAGTCATCATCCTCGTTGCTTAGGACCACGTCATCATGTTCCTCTTGATAGAACACTCCCTCGTATGTCATGGGGTTTATGTTGTAGTAATCATCATCGTTCGGGTCCGGTAGCTTACCATGCGGCGACACCTTGAACACAACTTCCCAACCCTTTAGGTACTCTTTCTGGCATGGGTAAGGCAGATAATATACTTGTGTGGCCTGGGTAGCGGCGATAAAGAGATCAGCTCCGGCATAGACGGTTGATGGTTTAACTTCAACTAAACCAACAGAAGGCGTATGTCTCAGACCCTTTTTGGGGTCGAACCATCGGCATTTGAACACAGTGAGACTTAGGTGTTCGCGACCACGTTTGAATGTAAGCTCATATATTTTTCCGGAGAATGTGCATCCGGAGAACAACAGGGAGGCGCCGCCGAAATCCTGTCTCGGAACGGGGTAGAGCATGAACAACGTACCCAATCTACACATCCTCGGGCTGTCCGTGGAAAGCGCTGGACAATCCGAAAGAGCTGCGGTGATAAATATGCAATTGAATGCATATTTATCGATGCAACCCTTTCGGACGGGAGACCTAGGTTACGTGACTTGATGTGAAAATTTAATCTAGTGACATGATTAAAAGAACGTATGAGGTGGTGGATTTGTAGCTCACCCTCGGATGTAGATGATGTAGTCGATCAGCGAAGGGACAATCAAAGACCAAGAGCTCCAACGTCAATGATCACTCCACCGGAGGCAACACCAGAAATCCTCTAAATTCCACCAAATGAAAAAAATTAGGTCATCGCATCACATATAAAGCATCATCACACATCACATCATATCACAAACTTGTTTTAGCAAGACCAACTTGATGAAGTAACCACTCATCATATCCAAATTTTAACTTTCGTCTCTCTATCTTCACAAAAAAATTACTCTTCCCTCTCATCTCATCTTCACAATACATATATCTATAATATTGAGTATGTATCTAAAAACATAGTAAAACTACACAAATATCCATTCATCTCATCTATCTATCTCACATTGTGCACTTAATTTTTTTCACATTTATACTCAATTTCATTTCATTCATCTATCTAACATCCATCTATCTAATCATCTATTACTATACATATATATGCATTCATCTACAACATTACTACACAAAAAGGTAAAAAAAATCTTACCTACGGATGAGGGGGCGACCACCGGAGCAGGGGACGACCACCGGAGCAGGGGGCGGCCGGTCGGGGCAGGGGACGACCACCGGAGCGGCAGGGGGCGGTCGCCGGAGGGGCCGGCCGGTCGGACCAGCAGGGGGCCGGCCAGGCTAGGCCGTGGGCCGGCCGGGGCGGCGTCCACGCAGGGAGGGCCGGGGTCGAGGAGGAAGGGGCGGGGGCGGCTGGAGCGGGGCGGCTGGAGCGAGGTGCGGCGGCAGCGGCAGGTTGGGGTGGGGGGTGCGGCGGCGGCGCAGGGTCGGGGTCGGGGGGTGCGGCGGCGGCAGCTCGGGGTGTGGGGGAGTAAGTGAGTGGATGGGGGAGACCGTGACTGGATAAGGTCAACTATGCCGACGGCTAAGCCGTCGGCATAGCTCGGGGCGCCACATGGCACCTATGCCGACGGCTTAGCCGTAGGCATACTTTTTTTTTCTTTTTTATTAACCACGTCACCGATCCGCGTATAAGCTTCCCTATGGCCGCAGCTATGCCGACGGCTTTGCCGTCGGCATATTTTTATTTTTACTTTTCTTATTTTGTATAAATTTTATAATGTTTTCTTATTTTTTATAAATATTTTAATGTTTTCTTATACATATTTTTTACATGCAGAATATTATTTAAAATGTACCATACATTTTCTTTAATGATTTGGAACATTATTTTTAATGACATGATCTTTTTTTATATTGTACAACAATTTTCTAAAATATCACGTATATTTTTTTCTATGGTCTCGTGAAAGGTGATACATAGGAGAGCAACTGACTGAGGGGTACCGTTACCGAATGCCTGATCCGGTAACTATGCGAGTGCCTGATCCGTCTACTACCGTCTCATCATCGTCCGTTAAGGGGGGCCACGCCCCGGAGACGCGTGCCGCCTCTTCGGACATGCCACCACACCACCCCGCATGTATGAGGGCCCGGTGCGACGCTCCGGTGGCATTGCTACCCCCCAGGGCCCCCGACCCGCCTAACCCTGTAGCGTTTGACCACGGGATCTAGCCCTTTGACTTTGCACGGACGGGATTTGACCAGTGGACCTCTCCACCCGGTTGTGTTAGGTCAGCCCATAGGAACACTTTGGAGCAACATCCGGGCTAGACCCACGGCAAGATCCCCTCTGTGTAGACCCGACGCGTCCGTTTCCCCCCTCCAGGTGCCGGCGGTGGCGCCGTCCGTGAGGGGGCCAAACCCCGGAGACGCGTGCCGCCTCTTCGGACATGCCACCACACCACCCCGCATGTATGAGGGCCCGGTGCGACGCTCCGGTGGCATTGCTACCCCCAGGGCCCCCGTCCCGCCTAGCCATGTAGCGTTTGACCATGGGATCTAGCCCTTTGACTTTGCACGAACGGGCTTTGACCAGCGGACCTCCCCACCCGGTTGTGTTAGGTCAGCCCATAGGAACACTTTGGAGCAACATCCGGGCCAGACCCACAACAAGATCCCCTCCGTGTAGACCCGACGCGTCCGTTTCCCCCCTCCAAGTGCCGGCGGTGGCGCCGTCCGTGAGGGGAGGCACACCCCAGACACGCGTGCCGGGAGTTTGCAACCACCACAACACTTCCAAACTCGTGAGAGGCCGCCTACGCAAGATTTGGCGGCATGCTAGCCCCCGAAGGCCGCCGGCCACAACCGTAGACGCGCGAAGGGCAATCCGCGTAGAGGGAATTTTTCGGATACTTCTCCATCACCAAAAATTATGAAAAAAATATTATCATTCCTATAGCACATGTGCCCACGTTGTGCAAAAAAACTCATGATTTTATCGCGCTCCGAGTATTTAATAATATTCACGCCGCATCGTTACAACAGAATGGCTACTACCGTGTCATCGCCGTCCGTGAGGGGGGCCATGCCCCGGAGACATGTGCCGCCTCTTCGGACATGCCACCACACCACCCCACATATATGAGGGCCCGGTGTGATGCTCCGGTGGCATTGCTACCCTCCCAGGGCCCCCGTCACGCCTAACCCTGTAGCGTTTGACCAAGGGATCTAGCCCTTTGACTTTGCACGGACGGGATTTGACCAGTGGACCTCTCCACCCGGTTGTCTTAGGTCAGCCCATAGGAACACTTTGGAGTAACGTCTGGGCCAGACCCACAGCAAGATACCCTCCGTGTAGACCCGACGCGTCCGTTTCCCCCCTCCAAGTGCCGGCGGTGGCGCCGTCCGTGAGGGGGGCCAAACCCCGGAGACGCGTGCCGCCTCTTCGGACATGCCACCACACCACCCCGCATGTATGAGGGCCCGGTGCGACGCTGGGGTGGCATTGCTACCCCCCAGGGCCCCTGTCCTCCCTAACCCTAGAGCGGTTGACCACGAGATCTTGCCCTTTGACTTTCCACGAACAGGCTTTGAACAGTGGACCTCTCCACCCGGTTGTGTTAGGTCAGCTCAGAGGGACACCTGGGAGCAACATCCGGGCCAAACCGACAGCTACATCCCCTCCGTGTAGACCCGATGCGTCCGTTTCCCCCCTCCAGGTGCCGGCGGTGGCGCCGTCCGTGAGGGGGGGCACACCCGGACACGCGTGCCGGGCGTTTGCAACCACCACAACACTTCCAAAACACATGAGAGGCTGCCTACACAAGATTTTGCGGCATGCTAGCCCCCGGAGGCCGCCGGCCACAACCGTAGACGCGCGAAGGGCAATCCGCGTAGAGGGGATTTTTCGGATACTTCTCCATCACCAAAAATTATGAAAAAAATATTATCGTTCCTATAGCACATGTGCACACGTCGTGCAAAAAAACTCATGATTTTATCGCGCTCCGAGTATTTAATAATATTCACGCTGCATCGTTACCGCAGAATGGCTACTACCGTGTCATCGCCGTCCGTTAGGGGGGCCACGCCCCGGAGACGCGTGCCGCCTCTTCGGACATGCCACCACACCATCCCGCATGTATGAGGGCCCAGTGCGATGCTCCGGTGGCATTGCTACCCCCCAGGGCCCCCAACCCGCCTAACCCTGTAGCGTTTGACCACGGGATCTAGCCATTTGACTTTGCACGGACGGGATTTGACCAGTGGACCTCTCCACCCGGTTGTGTTAGGTCAGCCCATAGGAACACTTTGGAGCAACATCCGGGCCAGACCCACAGCAAGATCCCCTCCGTGTAGACCCGACGCGTCCGTTTCCCCCCTCCAGGTGCCGGCGGTGGCGCCGTCCGTGAGGGGGGCCAAACCCCGGAGACGCGTGCCGCCTCTTCGGACATGCCACCACACCACCCCGCATGTATGAGGGCCCGGTGCGATGCTCCGGTGGCATTGCTACCCCCCCAGGGCCCCTGTCCTGCCTAACCCTAGAGCGGTTGACCACGAGATCTTGCCCTTTGACTTTCCACGGACAGGCTTTGAACAGTGGACCTCTCCACCCGGTTGTGTTAGGTCAGCTCAGAGGGACACCTGGGAGCAACATCCGGGCCAAACCGATAGCTACATCCCCTCCGTGTAGACCCGATGCGTCCGTTTTCCCCCCTCCAGGTGCCGGCGGCGGCGCCGTCCGTTAGGGGGGCCACGCCCCTGAGATGCGTGCCGCCTCTTTGAACATGCCACAACACCACCTCACACATGTATGAGGGTCCGGTACGATGCTCCGGTGGCATTGCTACCCCCCCCCCCCCAGGGCCCCCGTCCCGCCTAACCGTGGAGCGGTTGACCACGAGATCTAGCCTTTTGACTTCCCACGGATGGGCTTTGACCAGTGGACCTCTACACCCGGTTGTGTCAGGTCACCCTTAGGGACACCCGGGAGCAACATCCGGGCCAAACCCACAGCTACATCCACCGTGTAGACCCGACGCGTCCGTTTCCCCCCTCCAGGTGCCGGCGCCGTCCATGAGGGGGGCACACCGCGGACGTGAGGGGGGTCACACTCTGGAGACGGGTGTCGGGCGTTTGCAACCGCCACAAAACTTTTGCCGGCATAGCTGTTTTTGATTTTAATAAAATATAATGATCTATATTCAAAAGAACATGACCGCACATTATTAACGTGCTCGAAAAATACAAACCATATATATATATATTCATAATATATGAAAAAAATACAAACTACATATATATTCATATGTATGTTTATATTTAACATGCTACATGTTAGTTTATATAATAATACATAAAAAAGCTTAAAAAATACATATGAAAAAAGAGTCTACTATGCCGTCGGCATAGAGACGGCCAGGTTTTAGGCGGCGGGCGGCGTGCCGCGGATCGCTGACGTGGCGGGTATGCCGATGGCAGCCGTCGGCTTAGCTCATGAACGGTGCGCATCGGATCAGTGACGTGGCATGACGATATATGCCGACGGCCGCCCGTCCAGCCCGTCGGCATAGATTTGACGACGTTAGCCGCTGGTCACGGGCGGGGTCGCCGGGCCCACGGGTATGCCGACGGCCTGGATATGCGACGGTTGCTGTCGCCGTGTTCGCAGCTGGGCCGACGACTGTTGTATGCCGACGGGTGCCGTCGGCTTAGCTCGTGGTAGCCCGACGGCCAAGATACGCCGACGGCCAAGTCGTGGCTGTCGGCATAGCTCAAAGTAGGCCGACGGCAGCCGTCGGTATTGATTTGGCCGTCGGGGTAGGGCCGGTTTCCGGTAGTGAATGGTTGTGGTTTCGGAATGCAAAGAACTGGTGCTCAACTTGTCCGAGTTTGAAGTTATAAAATGTTCTGGGGGAGGTAATGGAGTAGCAGATAGCATTGGAAAGTTTTCCCATAGTAGTAGATCTTCTAAAGTTTGGGATAGAATTCAATCCCGGATTTTATTTCTCACCTTATTGTAAATCACCTTTCTATTGTTTTTGAGAAATAAAGTCCTTTTCTTGTGGAAAAAAAAGAAGGCGGGTCCCTTCCTCTCTAGACCGCGCGCAAGGTGACATGGTTGTATGCTAGCAATTCATTCTGCTATTTCCTATGCCATATGTATGCAGCCAGCTACTCGTGATCCGATCGATCCCCGGCGGCTATGGCTGCTTGCTTAGCCAACCGTCATCGATGAAGCTCATGTTCACGAACTTCTCTACCTCCCCCTCGGTCAGATGCTTCTCCCACGGCACTCTATTGGCCATGTTTGACCCCGGTCCGGTGCACCCAACCTCTGCGAACAGGACGTCGTTAGTCTCGCTGCCGGCGTACCATGGAGCCCACCCCTGTGGGACGACGATGTTGGACATGTTCACGTGGTAGTAGACGACGGTGGCGTATTTGTTCCACGCGCGTCCGAGATACTGGCGCCCGGTGCCTCGGAGCTCCCCGCCTTTGAACACAAAACCGCCGGGGTTGCCGGCGTGGCGCCCAGCGTGCGCCGTCACCCACCCGGCACGGCGGCGGCCGTACCGCGGGGGTATGTTAGACACAAGGGTGGAGCCGTCGTAGATGGACCGGGCGTAGCCGAAGATGAAGTCGACCCCGCCCTTGATGACGCATTCACGGAAGTAGTGCCGGCCGGTGTTGTCGCAGAGCGTGTCCTCGAAGCCGTTGAAGGCGCAGCGGTGGAAGGCGATCCGGTCACCGTCAACCATCGCCGCGAGCGCTTGGGTGACGTGGCTCTTGTTGACGCCGTTGTGCGTGTTGGTGAAGGCGATGTCCCGGGCGACGAAGTCGTTAGCGTAGACACTGAAGGTGGCGGTCTCGTACGTCTGCATCACGTCGGCGCCACGGCGCATCAGGCCGTCGGTGCTGCCGTGGGCGTGGTCGTTGAAGTAGATCTCCGTGCTCGAGTGGCCCTCCCCTTCGAGCAAGATGTAGCCTTTCTCCTTTGGGATGGTCACCTTCTCCCTGCATGCACCATATGTGCCATCATAACCATACTTGCTTACCACATGCCGAACTACCCAGTATGTAGAAGATGAACCTGTACCGCCCTGCCCGGACGTGGATCCTGACCCACTCGCGGTTGCCGTCCGGGACGAGGTTCACCGCCGACTGAATCCTCCTGAAATCTCCTCCCCCTTTACTGTCCACGGTGATGGTCCTTGACACCGGCACCGATGCAGAGCTCAGCACCGGCCACCGGAGCAACGGCACGAGCACGAGCACGACCAAACTAATAGCACGATGACACTCCATTGTTCTTACTTACGTATCTTGGTCGTTTTGCTATGGGGAGGAAAGGAATTGATTCCACCAGACGCATACGAGTCCCGTACGTATTAATATAGCCCTTGTTTTTAACGTTTGGCTGATGATTATATACGCTTTAATGTGCTACCTCTAAGGCTCCGCTTGGATTAGCGTTTGGCCTCTCAATACCCCTGTAAAAACGATACAGACCTCTGGGCGTCGTTTTTTCTCCCGGCGAAACTCACGCTGCGGCCGGTATAATACAAGTGTATACAAAATCCGGATGTAATATCTTACACCGAATCCAAGCGGGCCCTAAATGAGTAGTATGAAAGGAAAACTCCATGCAGAAAAATATATGAAGGGAAATGTTACTATATAATTTTCTGTGCTGGCAGGTATTAATTTATTTTTATCATATGGAAATATATATATTTATGACTGTATCTTTATCTTTACCTAATAATAAAGCACAGATTGCATCTCTCTGCTCACGTCGTGCCATTTTTCAAAAAGGTTCCTGTGCTTTTCGGTAACTCCACCCGCGATACTGTTTTTAAGTGCCGAACAGAGAAAGCGTTTCGTTCCTGGTGGGCTGGGCCTCATGGATGGGGGAGCACATTTGTAAAAAAAAAACAGCAACACACACGAGCACGGGATCTCCCTCTCGATGCGTAAGGGTACGGCGCCGCCGCCACCACACGCGGCCGCGCGACCGGTCTTCTTCTCCGTCCGTCCGTTCTGGGGGTGCTCGGCGTTGCCGTGACGCTGTTCTGCCGGCTTTGCCGGAACTCCCTCCATCAACATCTTCCTCCACCCCTTGGTGACGAGCGGCTGAGTCAAGGAGCAAAGTCACGCACTGTGCCGACATGTCGCAGTCGTGCGAGAGTGTGGATGGGCTGGCCGGGGATGGGGACTTGGGGAACAAGACGAGAAACCAGGCCTTAAGAGCAAGGGCCGATGGGCAGCGCGAGGACCTCAACAGTGTACCAGCGCCTACTGGTTCTACAGGTTCCTCTCCCTCTCCCTTGCTCTCTCAGCCTCGATCCCAATCTTACCTCTACTCGCCGTACTATGCACATCATGAAGACCGACTGGTTATGAAAGTGAGTATCCCATCCATGACATGCATAGAGCACCCACGAACTGAAACAGAGCACCGGTGTTCAGTTAGACCAGAGAAGCACACACATGGTCAGATTTCAGGAACCACCGCTTCATAATTTTTTAAACTGAGTGCTGGTTAAAGAAGCACACCCTCTTATTATAAGGTTAAGATCAATTCGACACCAGCAATGCTAGATTGGCCGAGACTGGACATTATGGATTTGGTAGTGTATATACTATATACTGGAAAATGGTAGTGTAGTCTTTGTATGCTTATTTCTAGAATCGACAACACTCTACGGTCTTGATGCTTAACTGTTGCTTTGAAATATTTGGATCGCATATTAAACTAGAGTTTCAGTGTTGAGATTTGATACCTTGCATCAAAGAGTTAAACACTAGACAACAAGGTCACTTTGATGCAAGCTAACCGTTTACATGAGGCTTCAGTGATTTGGATTCCAGCTTACTTTGATGTTTACATGAAGCTATTTTTCAGTTTACCTGATCTGATATTCATTGATTGTAGTGTGAGCCAATGAAATCGGATGACGTTTCTCAATGGGGAAATCTGGATGGTATGTGTTATCTGTTGTTTGCTTCATAACACACAACTAAATTTCAGATTATCTTCATTGTATAGCTAATCCTTCTGCCCCTCTATATTAAGCCTAGAGTCTGAATATTTTGTACTTTGACAGTTTAGCATATACCTTCTTCTTACATTTCTTTTATTAATATTAATAGAGTGTATAATCGTTTCCGAATCAGAATAAAGAACTGTTCCCGGCCAAAATAATTAAGCCCATGTGAAACACTTGAGTTGTACAACAACTGCATTGCATTATTTCTATTTTATACAGTAGTCAAGACCCAGATTAGTGATGTTTATATGTACAGAAAACCGTGTGAGATTTTCATGACAATATGTATGATCTCTACTTGTAAAGACTGGTACTTTAAGCCTAGAGTCAGCCCTTTTGGAAAATATAAAGAAATTTTCAGCTTAGAATGACCCAACGAATTTCCCCATTGAGACATTTTCATCTTAGAATGACCCAACAATTTCCAATTTACTTTAAGCTTAGAATGACCCAATGAAGTGCACTTTGCATCATACAAAAGAAAATTGCTGTGTACTCAGTATATACTTGCAAAATATAACTAACACATATATAAGAACAGAAAACCATGTCTAAAGTTTGGATCTGGACATAGTTTTTTCCTCTACTGAATTTGATGATAATGACTTGGCTGGTGGTCATTGCTTCCTGTTTTAGCTACTTGTACCGATTTGAGCACACATAATTAGTTCTGGCAATTATCTACAGGGACAGATGGCCGCCGCAATCCCATGCCTCGCTCAATGTATGTGTGAATGGCCCCTGAGGATAACTTGCACCAAGTACTTCATGTCAGCCTACTTATGTTGTTTCAAGCACAATCATTCTACTCTAAATCATTTAAAAATAAATTGATCTGAAATGCATAATGCATCTTTTAGTCCTATAATTTTGGATGTTAGGTAGTATGCAAGTTCACTGGAGAATATTTTAGGAATGGATGACACAATCTCTGCGAGGCTGTGGACCATGCTACTCGGGTCAGGACAAGCTAGCTACTATTTTTTAGAGGGGTAGCCACAGCTTGAAATAGAGAAGCATGGAGTCGTGGGGATCTTGAACTATACTTGTTCGATGTGTGATATTTTTTATCATTTATTCAGCTAGAGTGTGTGATATTATATTTATCCGTTGCAATAGTAAAGTATAAATATGGTGATATTTAATTAAGAAAAACCAGGGCAATATGGTGAGACATGAGTAACGAGGACAACAGGAAGCTGGAGAAGAGGCGCAAGTGCCTCCTGCTTCTCGCCATCCCGGTGGCTACCATCACCTACCAGGCTGGACTGACACCGCCGGGGGGCTTCTGGACGGATGACTTCGGGGAGGTGCGCCGTGCGGGAGACCCCATCATGGCCAACACATACGGGCTGAGGTACCAAGCGTTCTTCTACTGCAACTCGACGAGCTTCATGGTGTCCATCACGCTCATCATCCTGCTAGTGAAACCCGAACCTGTACAAGCCGGGCATACGGTGCTACGTGTTGTACGTGTGCATGGTGATCGCCCTGTTCGGCCTGATGGGTGCCTACCTCAGCGGGACCATCCCCGATCCACAGACGTCCATGTACGTCTTCGTCCTGGTCGCCGTCGTAATCATGCTGATTGCCATCACGGCCATGGCGCTGCTGGTCCTGCTCATATTCGGCGAAGCCAATTAATGGAGGAGAAGACAGCAACTCATCACGGCCAAGTCCGGCCGGCGACAGGGCAATGAGGCGGCGACACAAGAGTGGGAATAGTGCCAGGCGAAAGTACATGACGGTGCTCGCGATCCTGGCCGCGAGCGTCACCTACCAGGCCGCCATGAAGCTGCCGGGCGGCGACCATGTGGGGAACGCCGTGATGCGTATAAACGTGTAACGTGAGAAGTAATTTGAGGGAAGACGCCTCACAACAGGGGCGATCGGCTCATATAGAACATGGGCTAGGAATGTTGCCTCATCAGATCCAATTGATGTCCTGAATATAAAGCTGAAAAGATTCAAAACATATTTTAAAGGTTGGGGTTCGGATAAGTATGGTCACGATAAGAAAAGGAAAGAGGACTTACGTATGGAACTAGCTATGCTTGAGGAACCGGAAGAAGAAGAGATGCTGCCTCCTGACTTATATAGTAGAAAGATGGATATCAACGCTGAGCTCTATGAGCTCCTGGTAAATGAGGAAATATTTTGGCTTCAACAGTCTCATGAGCGCTGGCTACTCAAAGGAGACCTAAATACTGACTATTATCACAAGATTGCTAATGGGAGGAAACGTAAAAATACAATCAAATCACTTAAAATGGGAGAGACATTGATTGAAGGCACGGACAATTTGATTGCCCATGCCACTGAGTTTTACAAAGAACTGTTCGGACCAGCCCCTGGTAACCAGATTCATCTTGACCCGGGAATTGGTCGCCTGAGGAGAAATTAGATGAAAAAGATAATAAGGATCTTTGTCGAGAATTTACAGAACAGGAGGTCAAAGAGGCTCTATTTGATATGGCCCCCAATAGAGCCCCTGGGCCCGATAATATCCTTGTTGAGTTCTATCAGGTATGCTGGGATATAGTTAAAAATGACATTATGGCCCTTCTTAAAGCCTTCCACCAAGGGACACTGGATGTTCAGAGGCTCAACTATGGAGTTATTACTTTACTCCCTAAAGTTTCTGGAGCTGAGAAAATCCAGCAATACAGGCCTATTTGCTTGTTGAGATGCCCATATAAGTTGATCACAAAAGTCCTTGACCGAAGAGTTGCTATATATGCAAACAAACTCATTAGCCCTACTCAAAACGCCCTTGTAAAAGGGAGAAATATCATGGATGGTGTCCTGTCCCTCCATGAAATTCTTAACTACACGTATGTTAAGAAGAAAGTGGGGATTGTCCTTAAGTTGGACTTTGAAAAAGCCTATGATAAGGTGAATTGGGACTTTCTCCTAGAATGCCACAAGATGCGGGGCTTTTATAATACATGGTGCAGATGGATTGAACAGATACTGCATAATGGGACAATTAGCATCAAGCTTAATGGTAGTGTTGGGCTGTATTTACAAAGCAAAAAAGGGGTGAGGCAGGGGGACCCACACTCTCCTTTCCTGTTCAATCTAGCAGTTGAATGCCTCACTAAAATGATCAAAAATGCCCAGAAAAACAAACTTATTGTGGGCTTAGCTGCCGACCTTATTCCTGATGGGGTGGCGGTCCTGCAATATGTGGATGATACAATCATATGTATTGAAGACGAGATGTTGATAAGGCTGTCAACCTGAAGTTGCTGCTATATATGTTTGAAATGATGTCTGGTCTGAAAGTTAACTTTCAGAAAAGTGAGATTCTCACTGTGCGGGGAGATGAAAGTGTGGTGAATAAATATGCAGAAATCTTTAACTGTGAGGTTGGCAGCTTCCCACTCAAATACTTGGGGATGCCTGTGAGCTATGCCAATCTTAAAACTTCAGATTGGGAGTTTATTGTTGGTAAATACCTAAAGAGGTTCGATGCCTGGATCGGCAACGCTGCCTCAATGAGTGGGAGACACACTCTGCTTGACTATGTTGTCACACAGATCTCTCTCTACCACATGTCTATGTGGCTCATGAATAAAACTTTCATTGAGAGGCTAGATAAACACAGACGCAGGTTCTTTTGGCAAGGTTGCAACAAAAAAAAGGAGATACTATCTTGTTAAGTGGAGCAAGATATGTAGATCCAAAGACAAAGGGGGTCGGGTATTAAAGACCTTAGAAAGCAAAATATTAGTCCTATGGTTAAATGGTGGTGGAAGTTAGAGACGCAAAACGGGCTATGGCAGGATATAGTCTGGGCCAGGTATCTTCGCAACAACTCTGTTGCTAAAGTTTCTCCCAAATTCTCCGACTCGCCTTGTTGGAAGGCCTTGCTCAAAATTAAAAACATATATATGATGGGCAGAAAAATTGAAACTGGTGCTGGGAACCTGATTACAATGTGGAAAGATCCAATTAATGGGCTGATCCCATTCCAGGATCAATATCCGCGCTTGTTTGAGATCTGCAATTACCCAACGAGTACCCTGGACAGAAGAGATAGACTTGATGACACCTCTATGTTCGGACGTAGGCTTACCCCTGAGCTGTCCAAGCAATGGGAAGATATGCGTGCTGCAGTTAATAGAATTCCCCTTGTCGAGAGGAGTGATCGTATCTTTTGGGGACTCAACCAGAATGGCAAGTTCACCACGAAGTCGGTGTATAAGATGTTGGAGAAACCTCTTAGTGGGTGCCACTATAGATGGATTTGGAAAGCCAAGATCCCTCTTAAAATCAAAATCTTCCTGTGGCAGATGTCGCAAGACGCAATTCTTACTAGGCAAGTAATGAGCAAGAGGAAATGGTCAGGGAATCCCTGTTGCTCTTTTTGCAAACAGGTGGAAATGGTGCAACACCTGTTCTTTAATTGTCCTGTGGCCAGAATTGTCTGGCGATCTATTGGAGTAGTTCTTGGCACTGATAGATGTCCGTCGAGCTACTGGCAATACTTCGTGTGGTGCTACGAATTCCTTCTTGGGAAGCAAAAGTTTTATACAGTGGGCTTAGCGGCCGTATGTTGGGCCATTTGGCTGGCACGCAATCGAGCTATCTTTGAAAAGAAACAAATCAAGACTCCTTTTGAGATTGTGTTTTCTCTATGTTCTTTTCTACTTTACTGGACAGGGCTACAACAAGGAGAAGACGCTAAAGAGCTTCGCACTGGAGCTGAGATGATCAGGACTGGCACAATGCAGCTGATGAAGATGTGTGGCGCTGTCAAGCAACCAATCCAAGGTGCTTGATGTTCTCTGAAGATGCGTTGGATGAAGGGAAGGCGGCACTGGTGGAAAAAAGGCCTTTGGTCGCGGTTCGCAACTGCCATTAGTCGCGGTTGCGCAACCGCGACCAAATAAGCGCGACTAAAGCCCCCCACCTTTAGTCGCGGCTGCTTAAGAACCGCGACTAACGGCCCGTCCACGTGGGCGCCAGGCGGCCGTCGGGGCGGAGGACCTTTAGTCGCGGTTCTTCTGGCCAACCGCGACTAAAGGCCGCCACAGGTTTAGGGTTTTAGCCCCCCCCCTAAACCTGTTTTCTGTTTAATTTGTATTGTTTTATTTCTTTTGTGCTTTATTTTAATTTTGAAGGAGTTTCATATATTCTACGGTACTACATACATGCATATGAATGTACAATTTTAAATAAATTTGAAATTAGAACCAAAAAGAATTCAAGAGGAATATACAATATATATTCAATATCATCGGATGACCATATACAATTTTGAACAAGTTTCCATACATGATTTAATGCATATAAATTCTACGTCCTCGTAATAGTGTTCTCCTTTAGGATGGAGGACTTCCCTGCTGAACCATCCAGCTAGTTCCTCTTGAAGTGGTCGGAAGCGAGCTTCTGGACTAAGCATCCACCGGAGGTTATTCCTCTGAGCATTGGTATCACTCAGAACCCGCTCAGAGGTGTATCTCCGGATCATCTCACAGACATAGTATCCACATAGATTGGTCTCCGGTGGCTGAATATCCCCAGCATTCTTAGCCTTTAACATTTTGAATTCTAGCTCTTTTTTGAATTCACCGACCTTTGTATCTACGAACCGTCTCCAAACCCTACGAGGCAAAGAAAATTAAATGAACAAGAGAGTTATTAATTAGTTACTTGATATTAGGAAATGAACGAAATAGGCCGATCGATATAGAGCGCAAATGAATGAAAATAATTACTTCTGCAGCATTCTTCTCATGCCGCCCCAAAGCTTTGGATCCATATTCACAGAGTCGTGGACGAGACATTCTGAGGTGTTAACTTTAATTACTAGCAGAATCCAGTGGAACCTGCGGACACGATACATGCACAGTACGTCATGCATAACTCATCGATTAGCCGGCCACATACCATGCATGGAGTAAACAAAAGAGAATGTGCTCAAGACAGAAACACTCACTCAAAATGGTAAGGAAATAGAATATCACTTTTGAGTTCCTGCTTTGTAAGAAAGTGCCACAGGTCTGCCTCCACGTCGGCGGGGTGACGCTCCAACACATGTCCATTAACGATGTGTGGGTCAATGAACCCAACATCATGGATGTTCCTTACTCTGCATTCCTTAATCTTCATTCTGCATGTATAATAGCGGACACAACAATATAGTTAGGACATATATATAGTGCAGGCAATATGAACGAGATGGGGTAGAAATTAATAAATCACTTACAGAACGTAGCAACTGATGATAGATTTATCGAGCTCGCGCAGATTGAAAAGCTGGAACAATTCACTCAGTTCAATTTGTACATAGTAATGTTTGAAGTGATGCTCATGTCTAACTTCCGCATAAATATATTCTTTGGCGTTTTTATTTTTTATGTAACCCTTGTACCATTTCAGCAGACCTTTCATTTGTGGAGGTAAATCCTTTTCCTGCGCAGGCTCGACGAGACGCCCATTCTTGACATATGTAATTACTACCTCCTTCACTGGCGCCTCATCAAGGCCTAACAGTTCACGAAGAGTAATACCTAAGTTGGCCGCTTGTTCTCTGGCACTCGTTACAGTCAATCCCTGTGCTGCCGCAGCTTGTATGATCTCGGGGGCATCCGGACAGAAGGCTTCCACTATAAGCGGGGCAATCGATTGTTTACTTTGTTCCCCGAGCTGGGCAACTTGTTTCCCGCTTTTTTTACTTTCGGCCTTCTCCCGCTCTTTGTTCTCCTTGAACATGAGTGCCTGCCTGCGAAGTTCACGTGCATAGTCGTTAGGCAGATTCTTCGCGGCTTGGGACGGTGTGCTCAAAAATGACTTAGCCCACTTCTTTTGCTCATCAGAAAATACTGGCTTGGGCTCGGGCTCTCTTTTCTTCTTGCAGTCCGCCTTCCATTTCTCCAAATCAGCAGCCGCGGCCGCGTCGACTTCCTCGGCACTACGTTCCCAAGGCCTTGTGGGGAGAGGCTTCAGTGATGGCTCCGGTACCTTTGTGGTCTTAGGTACATAAGGGTCCGGGTTAATAATCTAGGACTGCTTCTGCTTCTTTGCCGGAGGTGGATTGGGGGGCGGCGTCTGATCACCCGCCGGACGAGGACTGGGGGGCGGCGGCTGATCACCCGCCGGACGTTGTGGACTGGGGGGCGGCATCGGCTGACGTGACGGAGGTGTAGGTGAACCGCCACCACCACCACCACCACCACCACCGCCACCGCCACCACCACCACCGTAGGGGGGTGGACTTGTTGTCCTTGGCGCCTCGCCTGGAAACTTGATAAACTTCTTTTGCCATAGAATGAAATGGCGCTTGACATCTCCAAGTCTTTTCTCCCCTTCAGGTGTAGCAATGTCAATCTCCAGGTCCTCAAACCCTTGGACTATGTCCTCCACCGTGACACGAGCATAGCCATCTTGAATGGGGTTGTTGTGGTGGAGTGCTCCAGGTAAACATGGTAAAGCACTGTCGATGGCTACCTTCATGGACATGTTCCCGATAGGATAATACAGATGACATTCTTTCATCTCCTTTATATCGTCCACGGGGTAGCGAGGAGGCTCCGGTGAAGTAATTTCGACCACCAGAGGCTCCGGTGCAGTAATTTCGACCACCAGAGGCTCCGGTGCAGTAATTTCGATCGTCGGTGCATCTGCACCAGCCGGTGGGGCCTCCGTGGAAGCCACGCTGCTTCTCCGCTGCTGGCTTCCGAGATCCGCTGGATGATCTTCATGCTGCACCCGAGCTGCATCTCTTTCGGCTACTAGTACACTCATGGTTTTCTTCATCACATCCATTTCTGATGCCAACCGCACCACAACATCTGCTTCCCGATCCATCTTTCTCTTACGGCTTCTGTAACCGTACGGGTCATCGTTCTGGGGGAACCCTATTTTCCACGGAATGTGCCCCATGCCTCGTACACGTCCTCCGTGTTCAGGATTCCCGAGGGCTTTTGTCAGCGCGTCGTTCTCTCTGTTGAACTTGATCTTCCCCTGTTGAGCATCCCTCATTGCGTTAATAAGGGCTTGGGTGGGTTTAATTAATTTGCCCCGGTAAACACACTCCCCTGTCTCCGGGTTCAGCGTTCCCCCATGCCCGTACCACCAACTTTTGGCCCTTGGGTCCCATCCCTCCGTACCTGGACGGATTCCTCGCGCCCTCAGCTCGTTCTCCATCTTCTCCAACCTAGGCACCCAAATGCGATACCCTCCTGGCCCCATAACATGATTGTACTCCTTCTTAGCCGCATTTTCCTTATTTTTTTCGATATTTGAATGAACTGCTCCGATTTCTTTTGCTTCACAAATTCTGGCCAATCATGTTTCAGTTTCTCATATTGTCCTTTGAAATCCGGAGTCTTGTTCTGCTTGACAAAGTCATGGGCTAGATTTTGCTTGAATTTCCGGAATGCGTCGGCCATCTTATGAAGAGCGAACTGTTTGACTAGCCTCCTCCTCTCCTTGTTTTCCTCAATCTTGTTACCCTCCTCATCGAATTTGTTGTATTCCGGAGGTAGAACGAAATGTTCCATAAGCTTCTTGAAGCAATCTTTTTTTGTTCTCTTATCGACAAAAGTGAAACCATCAATTCGTGCCTTCTTTGGCTCATTCCACTCCTGGACGGTGATCGAGACGTTGTCTCTAACAATGGCTCCGCATTGGCTGACAAACTTGGTGGCGTTCTTGCGGGGCTCCAGCGGCCTGCCGGTTGCACTGTCGACAACCTCGATGGTGCATGTTTCTCCTTGTTTCATCGTCTTGGTTGCGCCACGCTTTGACGACGTACTCGATTGTTTCGACGATCCGGCCGAGGGCTAAAATAAGAAAGAGTCGCGCGCGTTAGTACACACATATTTATTCAAATCAGTTAGTTTGTATCACCAGAGGCTCAATGTATATATATACCTCGGCGCCGGAGGTGGTTGCTACTTCCATTTGAAGATCGTCGTTTATCGACGTTTGTTCGGCATCATCTTGCTGACGGCGCCCTTCATCTTCACCGTCAAGGTTCAGATAAGAAGAGATATCATCTTCTTCTTCTCCGGTCGGCACATATAGAATATCGCCGTTTATGATGCCGAACATATGTGCTTCACCATCCGGATCATAGTTGTCCATAATCGGGTCAGCTCTATCGTCCGCCATTATGTCAGTCCTGAAAACATGTAGTAAAAACAAATTAATTAAGTGAAGAAGGGGGGCGGTGGCGGTGGCGGTGGCGAAAGGGCGGTGGCAAAAGGAGGGGGCGAGGAAGGGGTGGGAGAGGGTGTCGCGGTAGAGCGCGAGACAGGGCGGCAGACGACGGCGTCACGGAGAGGGGAGGCGAGGACAACACATTTATAACCCTCGCCGTCCCCTCTCGATCCCTAAAAAAACACCGCGTGCATCGCCGCCCCCCTCGCCGCCCCTCTCCGTATATACGTTTTTTTTGTTAATTATCAAATTTTACGTTTTTTTTGTTAATTATCAAGTTTTAAGTTATTTACCGTTTTTGTTAATTATCAAATTTTACCGTTTTTTTTGTTAATTAACTAGTTAAAAAATTCTCTCTCTCTCTCTCTCTCTGCTCTCTCTCTCTCTCTCTGCTCTCTGCTCTCTCTCTCTCTGCTCTCTCTCTCTCTCTCTCTCTCGATCATTGCTCTTCTCTCTGCTCTCTGCTCTCTCTCTCTGCTCTCTCTCTGCTCTCTCTCTCTCTCGATCAACGCCGGCGTTGAGGGCGGCGAGGCCGGCCGCCGGCGTTGAGGGCGCAGCGAGGCGGCGCGGTGGGCGAGGGAGGCCGGCGGGCGGCGTACTAGGGCGAAAGGGGGCGGCGGGCGCCGTACGTGGGCGAGAGGGGGGCGGCGGGCGACGGCGGGCGGCGTCGAGGGCGAGGTCGACGGCGGGCGGCGTCGAGGGCGAGGGCGGCAGGCCTTCGGCGCGGCAGAGAACGAGCGGAGAAATGGAGGCGACGGGTCGGGCGGTTGTATTTATAGCCCCCCCCCTTTAGTCGCGGTTGGGGAGGCGACCCGCGACTAAAGGGCCTTTAGTCGCGGTTGGGGAGGCGACCCGCGACTAAAGGGTAACCTTTAGTCGCGGTTGGGGAGGCGACCCGCGACTAAAGGACTTTTTTGGCGGGTTTTTCGTTCCCCGCGCGCAACCACCTTTAGTCGCGGTTGGGCAGGCCAACCGCGACTAAAGGTATTTTCCAAATACTTTTTCTTTTTCAAAATCTTAAAAATACAAATAATATATCAAAAAATTCAGAAAAATAAAACTAATTCAATTCAAAATGTTAAAAATACAATTTGCACCGGAACAAAGGGACCTTAAAGGGACCTGAAAGGAGGGTCCATAGTCAAGTTCCCATATCTCCTCTATGTAACCATAATATGTGACCTTTTGCCCATTCTCGGTTGCTGCATCAAAGCGGACACCACTGTTTTGGTTGGTGCTCTTTTTATCTTGGGCGATCGTGTAAAATGTATTCCCATTTATCTCGTACCCTTGGAAAGTCGTTATAGTCGAAGATGGTGTCTTGGCCAACATGTACAGCTGATCTACAACATCATTGTCATTCATTAAATGTTTTCTCAACCAACTGCCGAAAGTCTCCATGTGGGCCTTCCTAATCCAGGATTCAGGCTTCCCCGGGTTGTCCGAGCATAAAATATTCTTGTGTTTCTCAAAGTACGGAGCCACCAAGCTGGAATTGGTCAGTACAGTGTGGTGTGCTTCAGTCAGAGAATGGCCGTCCATACATATCGTTGATTTCCTTCCGATCGTGCCTTTTCCACTTAGTCTCCCCTCGTGCCGCGATCGAGGAAGACCAATCGGCTTAAGGTCAGGAACAAAGTCAACACAAAACTCAATTACCTCCTCATTTCCATAGCCCTTGGCGATGCTTCCTTCTGGCCTAGCATGGTTACGAACATATTTCTTTAATACTCCCATGAACCTCTCGAAGGGGAACATATTGTGTAGAAATACAGGACCGAGAATGAAAATCTCTTCGACTAGGTGAACCAGGAGGTGCGTCATAATATTGAAGAAGGATGGCGGGAACACCAACTCGAAACTGACAAGACATTGGATCACATCGTTCTGTAACCGTGGTAGAACTTCTGGATTGATTACCTTCTGAGAGATTGCATTGAGGAATGCACATAGCTTCACAATGGCTACTCGAACATTTTCCGGCAGGAGCCCCCTCAAAGCAATCGGAAGCAATTGCGTCATAATCACGTGGCAGTCGTGAGACTTCAGGTTTTGGAACTTTTTCTCCGCCATGTTTATTATTCCCTTTATATTGGACGAGAATCCAGACGGGACCTTCATACTGCTCAGGCATTCAAAAAAGATGACCTTCTCTTCTTTGGTCAGAGCGTAGCTGGCACGACCTTGAAACCATTCCGGATGCCGGTCATCAGGGTCTTTCAAACGTTGCTGGTCCTGCCATGCTTCCTTTGTATCATTTGTCTTCCCATACACGCCCAAGAAGCTTAGGAGGTTCACGCAAATATTCTTCGTAACGTGCATCACGTCGATTGCAGAGCGGACATCTAGGACTTTCCAATATTCTAGCTCCCAGAATATAGATTTCTTCTTCCACATGGCTGCGTGCCCGTCAGCTCCCTTCGGAACTGATTGTCCGCCAGGACCCTTTCCAAAGATGACTTTCAAATCCTTGACCATATCAAATACCTCAGCACCAGTGCGTTCCGCAGGCTTCGGCCGGTGATCTGCCTTGCCGTTGTAATGCTTGCCCTTCTTTCTTACTGGATGAATTTTCGGAAGAAATCGACGATGCCCAAGGTACACGTTCTTCTTACAATTTGGCAAATGTACACTTTCAGTCTCATGTAAGCAGTGCGTGCATGCATTGTATCCCTTATTTGACAGTCCCGAAAGGTTACTAAGAGCAGGCCAATCGTTGATGGTTACGAAAAGCAACGCTCGTAGGTCAAATTCCTCTTGTTTGTGCTCATCCCACACACGGACACCACCCCACAGCTGTAAAAGTTCATCAACTAATGGCCTTAGGTACACATCGATGTCGTTGCCGGGTTGCTTCGGACCTTGGATGAGCACTGGCATCATAATGAACTTCCGCTTCATGCACAACCAAGGAGGAAGGTTGTAGATGCATAGAGTCACATGCCAGGTGCTATGGCCGGAGCTCTGCTCGCCAAAAGGATTCATGCCATCCGTACTTAGAGCAAATCTTATGTTCCTTGCGTCAGCTGCAAAATCTTTGAACCATCTGTCGATCTTTCTCCATTGCGTTCCATCTGCGGTGTGTCTCAACTCCCCGTCCGACTTACGGTCCTCTTTGTGCCATCGCAACAACTTGGCATGCTCTTTGTTCCTGAACAGACGTTTCAACCGTGGTATTATAGGAGCATACCACATCACCTTGGCGGGAACCCTCTTCCTGGGTTTCTGGCCCTCAACATCGTCACCAGGGTCATCGCCTCTGATCTTATAACGCAATGCAGTGCATACCGGGCATTCATTCAAATTCTCGTATTCACCGCGGTAGAGGATGCAGTCGTTGATGCATGCATGTATCTTCAGAACCTCTAAACCTAGAGGGCAGACAACCTTCTTTGCTTCGTACGTACTGGCGGGCAACTCGTTATCCTTTGGAAACATATTCTTCAACATTTTCAGCAAGTTTTCAAATGCCGAGTCAGCTACACCTGCCTCTGCCTTCCATTTCAGCAAATCCAGTGTGCAGCCCAGCTTTTTCAGACCATCATCGCATCCGGGGTACAGCGCCTTTCTGTGATCCTCTAACATGCGATCCAAATTCTCCCTCTCCTTTTCAGTTTCGCAGCGTCTCCGTGCATCAGCAATGGTCCGACCAAGATCATCAACGGGATCATCACGTGCCTCTTCTTCACCTTCCCCTTCACCTTCAGCATCCTCCATGAAAGTATCACCGAAATGAGCAAGATAGCTTTCATCGATGAAATCATCCCCTTCTTCATCTTCTTCCATTATAACCCCTCTTTCTCCATGCTTGGTCCAACAATTATAGCTTGGCATGAAACCGTGCCGAAGCAGATGCATGTGAACATCTCTTGAGGAAGAGTAACCCTTCTGATTCTTACAGATAACACATGGACAGATAACAAAACCCCCCTGCTTGTTCGCATTAGCCACTACGAGGAAATCTTTCAAACCCGTAGTGAACTCGCCGGAGAGTCGGTTACCGTACATCCATTGCCGATTCATCTGCATTATTATAATATAAAATATATAATTAACCATCATGCATTTGTTAAACTAACTAGCTACAAACAATATAAATTAAACAATGAACTGCACACATGCATATTTTATCAATGACACATCAAAGGTTCATCAAGTTGCTAACCGCGATCGAGGAGTGTGGCTCCAACACTTCATGTCATGTTTGTTTCATGCTCTTGGGGCATTTCATCAAACACCTTATGTGCATAAGAGGAACCAAAAGCAAACCTACACCCACTTGTGAAGAGAATGGCTCCAAATGGCTAAGTGTTGGCTGCTGGATGGGTATATATAGGGGAGGGGCTTTAGTTGCGGTTGGCCTGGCAAACCGTGACTAAAGGTGCCCGAAGGCCTTTAGTCGCGGTTGTCCTGGCCAACCGCGACTAAAGACCCTCACGTGCGCCAGCTGGCCACCGAGCGCCCTGGGCCCAGGCCTTTGGTCGCGGTTCACCTCCAGAACCGCGACTAAAGGTCCCATTAGTCGCGGTTCCTACAGCTTCGCGACTTATGGGGCTGGACGGAAGCCTGTTTTTCCACCAGTGCGGACGCGCGATTTCGATACTGCTTCCTCCCGGAGAAGATTGTTATCCGTCTACTTGGCTTGCGGCTGTGTTCTGATACTTGATCTGATCTTTTGAGATTGTAATAGGATAGATGTTATGTCGTGCTATCCAGGTTTTCGCCCCATGATACTCGTTTCGATGACGAGCAAGTATGATGGGTTTCCTGGTAGTGGCAGAACTCGCTATACCTCTTTCCCTCCTCATGTCCTTCTCGTTTGAACTGGTTGTATTTCCGTTCTTTGCAATGGAAAGGGGTAAAGCCGGTTCTATATATATATATATATATATATATATATATATATATATATATATATATATATATACTCTAATCACAGGATTAGAATAGTTATTTAGATCATAGCCAGCCCTATAATGGCGCGACAGGGGTCCTCCCGAACTCAGAAACCGTGGAAAGAAAAACAAAAACAAAAACACCCACCCTGACCACTCCCCCAGCCCATCCCCCACCCGATCCCCACCTTCCCCGCCCCCTCCACAACCGCCGCCGCCCCTGCTGCCTGCGCACCTCTCGCCGCCGGCCACCCCATCTCCATCGCCGCCCCCGACCCCGATGCGCCTCCCGCTGCCAGCCGCCCCAACACCCATGTTTCCCACCGGCCCACCCCACAGGCCGCCGCCCTCCTCCAATCGCGTCGTCGGCTACCCCCTCCTCCAATCGCGTCGGCGGCCGCCCGCACCAGCAACTGCGCCGCCGCTGGCCCCTACCACCACCGGTGCTGCGGCCAGGCCCAATCTTCAACCACGCCGCCGTCGAGGCCTGACTTCCAAACGCGTCATCGCCGGGCCCCTACCTCCACTCACGCTGCCGCCGGGCCCTGACAAGCGGCCCTCCAGCTAACCACCACTTCCCCTCCTGCCGCTCGCGCCCTCCGGCCAACTACAGCCTCCCCACTCCGTCCCGCTCGTCTCCCGGCAAACCATCACCTCCCCATCCCTCTGACCTCGACCTGCAACTGGTGGTGGTCTCGACCTGCAGCAGGGGGTGGTCTCGACCTGTAGCTGGTCCGCGCTGATAGGGATCATATTCTCTTGCGAGATCCATCGACGTTCCTTGCTGATGGCTGCCCGAGCTATGAGAATAATCGGCCTCCAACCGCCTCGGCCGCTCACCAACACGCACACCTGCAGTTCAGCTATTGCTCGGCCGATGCTAATCGCGGCCACTGCCCTTACAAGCTGTGTCTCGTCTAGAGCTTGTCAGTACAATGGTTGTCCCATGCATTACTCGCTTAAAAATTTATTCATGGACGCCACCAAGAACCCACGCCTATGCTCTCTCTCTCAATTTGTTGAAACATATAGCAATCTTCTTGTGTACTCATTGACTTTATGGCCAAGTTTTCTCTGTACGTGATGCTACTAATCTAATATTGGAAAAGATTTCCCATGAGATGAGTGTGTATCAGGGTTGAAAATTTTATTTTAAGATCCTCTTGTGGTCTTTGAGGGCTCAAATCATGTATTCTGTACACATGAGTGAATTTCAGTTTGCCGGAGAAGAGACATTGCCATGGCCGATGTTGGCTGTTCGTGCATGGACGTGCCTGTATTCCATTTGAAAACCTAGGAGCTTGCCCAAAAAGTTCAGAAATATCAATGGTAAAAGTTAGAATATTTGGAGGTTGATGCTTCGTGTGTGTGTATACATGGGTGCACATTTTCTTTTTCATGATATGTAGTTCAACAATGCCGTAAATTCCTCCGGAATTTGTTCCATTTAGCAATTTGTGTTATGATGATTCGGTACTTGTTGTTTACAAAAAAATGCCATTTTTTGCAGCAAAATGTTTGTGAAAAATTGTGCTCTCAAGAGTGTTTGATATGTTCACAAAAAGTGTTTTGATGAATTGGTTTATTTGAAGTTCAAATTGGTTTGTTAAAGAAGGCCGACTCTATACTGGACAGCACACAGCCTCCTCCCAGTGGGGCCCATCACGCTCAGGTCGTTCGTCGCTGCCACCTCCAGCCGTTTAACTACGCAGCCCTAAGACGTTCACCGCCATCAGAAACAGCAACGAGCACCAAGACACCTTCTCATGCTCAGTGTTCTATCTGGCATAACACAAGAAGTTCATGTAAAACAGCTGCGAACATTCAGGTACATCAAAGAATATACTCATGTGTGCATATAGATGAGTTCTCACCTACCCATTTTGCTCTCGATGGTGCTGCTGTAGTTCAGCTTGAGTGTGTGACAGAGATTAGTTGATGTTGTTGTCCTTGTTTTTTCTGAGAGAGATTAGCTCGCCCTCCTCCATCGATGGCCTACACCGGCCGCTAGAACCCGTCCAGGTGCTAGCCGTCATCCTCTATCTTCAATTACGGGTCAGCAACATCGCTGCGAATAGAAAGGTCAGCATCTGGCCCTCTAGAAGTTCAGTTTGTTGATTTTCTGAAGTTTTTAAAGTGGACTATAACCATTTATATTTTGCAGGGCCCTGTGAAGTTCAATTTGTTTTGCTTTCCGAAGTTCAGTTTGTTGATTTTCTGAAGTTTGGATTGTTAATTTTTTGAAGAGAAAGGTTGCTTCACTTGCACTCCTCTATCTAGTCCTGTGTGGTGATATCCTCGACTCCTCCTCGGTTCGGAGCTAGCAGCGGTTCTAAAACTTCCCTGCTGCGTTGTCGCGATTGTTGGTAAGTAATCCTTGTTCTACTATTGCCTTGTAGTAATGCTGGATGGGTTCCCCCTTGTTTTGGAACCATAATAATACAAGTTTGTCTCTGCCCTCCTGTTCCTGTGATTACAATAGCAGAGAAAAGTACCAAGGGTCAGAACCAAACCAGAGTGAACCATACCAATCAGAACATGGTCATTTGGAACCAACTCTAATCGTTTGTTCATCTAACTGCAGCAGAGACAAATTTTATACTTTGTTCATCTACGGTGCCAAGTTGAGCGGACACCGTAGCACTCGAGAAGATGGGGAGAGGATGTGTGGTGAAGAGAAAACATAGGGTTTCAAATTGTCCATTGGTGGTAGCATCTAATCATTTTACCAAAGTGTAATGCACATGTGTATGTATGTACAGTAGCATATTTTACTCACCGAGTTATTTTTTTAATGCACGAAGTTTGTGCAGCCAAAAAAACATGTATTAAACTGGTTTTTGTGTATTTTTCTAACCTTTTCTACACCTTTCTACGAGATGTGCAAATCCCTGGCCATTCATCTTTGCCACCATTGGTCGTCCAATGATGCAGGCCCATGTCGTTCACTGCTGTATCGCCAACCTGCTGCTCTTGTGCTGATGGACATCAACTTGTTGTCTTGTAGTAATGAATCAGATAGGTAAACTTCTACAGCTGATGTCTGTTCTTCAATTTCCATCGTCCGAGAGGATCTGTAGGCAGCGGTGTCCTTATCAGTGACACCACCTGATTGCAAAATGAAAAATCTCATCAGTTTCATTTAAAAAGAGTAGCCCTTCCTATTATGTCGAGCAATTCACTTGTTGTCAAAATTTTGTATCCATATTTTGGGGCCTCATGACGCCCAGTAGTTTGCATTATTCACCGATGCACCGCTCTTCTCTAGAGCAGAAAGACAGAAGTTCATCCTGACAACCTATATGGTTCCATGTGTATATTAAATGAAGGAAAAAAGCAGCAGCATCAGTGTGTGGCTGCCTATAATTCTTCTATGTGCGCACGCATGCTATGCACATGAGCATTAGTACGGGAAAATGGAGACCAGTCAGCGCAATAAGTTCAACAAAAATTTGAGCAAAAGTTCAAATAAAAAAGTACTTCAAAAACATTATAAAAATGGATTTTTATCATTTATAAAAAACGGAGAAGTCCAATTTAAAAAGAGGAACATTTCAAAAGAATTTATGAAAAAAAAAATCTCCATTACAAAAAACTAGAAGTTCAAATTAGAATGAAAGGAACAAGTAAAAAAGTTTTAAAAAAAATCCCGTTTCTTAAAATACTAGAAGTTCAAATTTAAATAACGGAGCAGGAAAGTTGTGTGTTTTCAACAGCTTATTCATGTGCAGCAGAAGTTCAACTCAAACTAACGGGGCGATTGAGCGCTTATTCTTGAAAAAGTGGAGAAAATTATACATGCTCTGTAGGTCAAAAGTTTGGCTTTAATTTATGTTTTGCGAAGGTCAAAATGTTGTGTTCGAGAAGGTCAAGTGTGTTATCTCAGCAAGTTCAAAATAAATTTAAGCATGCAAGGTAAAACATGCAAGAAAATGAAAAGGGAGAAGTTCAATTTCTAAAGATGACACGGTTCAACGTGTAAACCAATGTTGAAAGAAAACGAAAAGAAAATGAGAAGTTCAATTTCAAAAGATGAAGCGGTTCGACGTGCAACCCAATGTTGAAAGAAAACAAAAAGAAAGGCGAAGTTCAATTTCTAAAGATGACGTGGCTCGACGTGCTAAACAATGTTGAAAGAAAATAAAAAGAAAAGAAGAAGTTCAATTTCTAAAGATGACGCGGTTTGATGTGCAAACCGATCCAAAAACACACACAAAATTTTTTGTTTTGGTGTCTTAAAATATTTTTATTCATAAAAAATGATTAAGAAATAAAACCAAGAAGGCCATATTAAAACGATGGAGAAGTTCGATGATTATAGAAAACTCACATTTTCCTCGTTATTAAAAATATGTCAAAGTGAAAACAGCAAGAAGTTCGACGTGAAAACAGCAGGAAGTTCAATTACTACACTAAATGAATTTCCGATGAAAAACTTTTAAAACCGTCACGAGTATGAAAAATGATCAACACGGGAAAGTTGCCTGTTTACAGCAGTTTTTCATCGGTATATCACTTGCTCAATTCCGGTGAGTGGGTGGAGAGCTACGAGAAGTGGACGGAGATCTACGAGCAAACATAGCACATGAAAAACAGAGTGAAGTTCAAGTATACACGCCGAGAAGTTCAAGTTCTTCGCGCGGTGCATTTTCAAAGAATCTGTTTCGCGATAAAGGCAGAATTAATGATCTCGCCGTTTTTGAAATTACAGGAAAACGGCTAGGAATCAGAGAAAACCATCAACATGAAAAAGTTTCGCATTTTCTGTAGCTTCTCAGCGGTAATATTATTTGCCTCATTCCGGTAAAATTTGTAGAAATTACGGGGAAAATATGTTTTTAGCCATTTTCAAAATTGACTTAAAACCATAAAGAATTGGGAGAAAGAATATATACAAAAAAGTTTTGTTCAACCTTTCCAACGCCATATCGCTTGCTGCATTCGGACGTACGGTTAAAAAATTATCTCGAAAATACGAACTCAGTGGAACTTGTATCATTTTATAAATTACTTTTAAACCGTTCAAAATTAGAAAAAACTTTTAACATGAAAAAGTAGCGCATTTTCATAAGCTTTCCAACTCCATCTTATTTGCCTCAATTGGATTAGCCGTTTAGAAATGACATCGAAAATACGAACTCGGGTGTTCCATTTGTGAAATTCTATGATTTTCCAAATTACTCTTTATCCATAGGGAATTAGAGAAAACTTTCAACATGTGGAAGGAGCGGTTTGCAGCAGATTTTCAACGCCATATTATTTGCCTCATTTTGATAAACGGTTTAAAAACGCGATCAAAAATACGATTCACTTTTTTTGTATGAAGAAAAAACGGTTTTCAAATCTGCTCTTAAACCGCTTACATTTTGCGAAAAATTTAACTTAGGTCATGATACTGGTGTCCATAGCTTTCCAACGGTATATAGCAAGCCCCGTTTGGGCAATGCTGGCGAAAGTTCAACCTAGCACAGAGGGATGTTCAGGTCGAACAACTCAGGCAGTAAAATTGCAAAAAATGCGAGTTCATCACGAGTCGAGAGCAAAATCCGCCAACGAGCGAGATTCCTATTTAAAATCGGTATTTAGTTTCTAAAAAACGTTCCTAGATTACGCTAACATCATATAGAACACGACTAACTAGAATAATTCGCGGGGGAACCCACGGTTGCGAAGATAGCCCGAAGGTCGGGTTCGTACAGAGGGAAGTTCAAGCGCGTTACTCAGGCAGTTCAGGTTGTGATCAGAATATTATTCTGATCCCGTGATCAGAATAGTGTTTATGTGTGTGTGTGTGTGTATAGGGTGGGTCTATTATGATAACACCCTTAAGACCTTATTCTGCACCTCAAAATGCTTATTCTGATAACACCCGAAGCCCACCCAAAAGCCCCACCCCGAACAGACCAAAAGAAAACAGCCCACCCCACCCACCTCCACCCACGCGCACCCCACTCCCCACCTTCTCCCCGATCCCCCACCCCACCTTCTCCCCTCACCGTCACCTCCCAGCAAGCCCGTGGCCATCACCCCCCGGTGCGGGGTGCCCCCACCTTCTTCCACGCACCACCACGTCGGCCATCACCCCCCCACAACCACCTTCTCCCCACACCACCGCCTTCCAGCCAGCCATCCTCCCGCTCCGCACATCCAGCCACCAATCCCCGGACCTGTAGCCACCGGATCCGGCGGTCCCTCCTCCCATCATCGCCCTGTGGCCCCCGGATCCGGCGGGATCCTCCTCCACCTTCCTCCTCCCAACCCCGTCCGGCCACCTACCTCGGCTGCGACCTCCTGAGCCAGCCACCTCCCTCCTCCCAGGTGCCCAGCGCGGTTGCCGCCACACGCCGTTGAGGATCCACCAGTACCGGATCCGGCCGCCGCGCCACCCGGCCGCCCTGCGCCGTCGCGGATCCGATTGCTGGTGACTGGTCCCCGAGCTAGCCGCCCTGCACCGTCGCGGATCCGGTACCGCCCTCTTCTTCATCCCTGAGCAGTTCCCCCCACGCACTACCTCTGACTCCAGCATGATGAGGGCGACGGACATCCATCTCTTGCTGGCAAAAATCACGGAGTTTCCCTCCTCCTCCCCTGCAGTGCACTAGAAAACTACTATCATGTTGGAGGGAGATGCATTTGGGGTGTTGGGTTGTGATCTAGTGCAGCTCGGCTGGTCTCAATTGTTACTCGGCTGATTCACAAAATGGCACGATGGCCCCCTCCCTCCGGTCGCCTCAGCTTTCTTGCGTCTGCAGCTCGCGTGCAATGTGCGTGCAGCTCGAAAAAACCACTTCTACAGATCACTTGCGTGCGGCAGGCTGAGATGGATGGCTGCTGCGTTCTCAGATGGATGCATGTTTGTTGCCTTCTCAGATGGATGGATGGCTATAGTTCAGTACTTTATTTGCAAATGTGCGGTCGTGTAGTAGTGGTGTGGGCTGCTTCGGGTGAGCTCGCCTCCGTACGGTCAGCCGACACGTCCGTGAAGTGTGGTGTGTGCGTGTGTGCAGTCCGTGGTGATGGATAGGTGCAGATCGGCCACAAGTCCATGATGAAGTGTCAACCGACAGTGGTTGCAGTTCTGACCATGGGCCGTGCAGTACACCGACGCTAGCCATCTCTACTTGCAGCCCACTCAGCGGGCGCGTGCAGAACATTCCTTGACTTCATGCAGTTTGCTCCGCCACACATCACTGTCGAGCATCGTCGTGCCTTTTTTTGCAAATGGTTTTTTGCAGTTCACTATGGAGAATATGCAGTTTGTTAATTTTGCCTCTATTGTTTGTGTAAATTATTCAAACAAATGCAGTGCACTTTGAGAGAAGTTGAAGCCCATATCACAAAAAAGTAAAGTCGCTTTGGGCTGAAGATGTTCGCTTGGCTGTACTGAGCAAATGGTTGATGGAGCCTACTTCGAGGAGTCTTGTGGTTCACGGCATTCAATAAGGAATAAACAGAGTGTCTTTATCAGATAGATGTGGCTTTGAAGCTCACTTTCGGTAGTGTCGCGGCGGTTCACTTTTCGTAGTATTGCTGTTCACCAACGCTTGACATGAAGTGCACTCCACCTCGTTAGGGAAAAATTACGTCCCACAAAAAAGAAATCATGCAGTCCGCTAGCCTGTGTCATGCAGTGCTTCAGTCTAAAAGCAGTGTGGTTTTTTTCTCATCTTCAAAAATTTACGTCCATAAAAAAAAGTCATGCAGTCCGCTAGACCGTCTGATGCAGTGCGCAGTGCGGTTTTCTTCTTCGTCTTTAAAAATTTACGTCCCACAAAAAAGAAACCGTGCAGTTCTCTTATCCATGTGATGCAGTGCGGTTTTTCGTCCGTTGCAATGCGGTTTTCAGTCGGATGAAGTATCCACATCGATTTGGGTGTCGCGAAAAACAGAGTGTTCGCATTTCGGTAAATTCGAAATTCCTCTTAAACCGTAAAGAATTAGAGAGAGTGTTCTACATGAAAGAGTTGTTTATCATCGATATCTTTCCAACGGCGTATCGTTTGAATCATTCCGACCAGCGGTTTGCAAAAATTTCGTGAAAAACGGCCGCTGCCACTCGTCGTCCGCCGCACGATTTTCAAAATTAACTTAAAACCGTAAGGAATCTCGAAAATATTTCAACATATGAAAGTTGCGCCTCGTTCATAGGTTTCCAAGGGCGTATCACACGCCTCGTTTCGACAAACGGTTCTAAAACTGGAGCGAAAATAGTACCGAAAATTTTAAAAACTTGAAAAACAGACTTCCGCGATTTAGTAATTTTGAAACTGCTCTTAAACCGTAATGAATTGGAGAACGATTTATATATGAAAAAGATGCGACTCGACGATATCTATCCAACAGCGTATCATTTGCTTCATTTCGACAAGCGGTTTAGAAAAAAAACACGAAAAAACGCTCGCTGCCACTCGTCATCCGCCGCACTATTTTCAAAACTGCTCTTAAACCGTGTGGAATCTCGAAAAGTGTTCAACATGTCGAAGTTGCGCCTAATCCATAGATTTTCAATGGTATATTACACGCCTCATTCCGATAAACGGTTAAGAAATTAGAGCGAAAACAGTACCGAAAAAATAATGCGTACAGTTTTTTCCGACGAGAAGTTCACTAGTCTCTATTGCAGTGCTCGTCATCAAAATGATGTAGTGCGCTTCTGTTGAGCCTGCAGTGCCGAAGTAGTGTGCAGAATAGTTATTCTGGTAATATTAGCAGAATTGACCGTCTGTATATATATGACTCGGTTACAAAGGCTTGGAAGCCAAGAAACAATTTACACCTATCAAAATAGATCGGGAAGATACAGTAGGTACAAGACGTTTCCATCTATACAAGATCTACATATGTTAACATCCCCCCGCAGTCATTGCATCGGTGGAGTGAAAGCAAAGACTGTACAGGAAGTTGAAGAACAACTGGGACGGTAGACCCTTCGTCATAATGTTTGCAAACTGCTGTGAGGATGGAACATGAAGAACCCGAATCTGACCAAGAGACACCTTCTCCCAAACAAAATGAATATCAATCTTGATATGCTTTGTACAACGATGCTGAACTGGGTTGCAAGCCATGTAGATAGCGCTGACATTATCAAAAAAAACAACTGTCGCGGTATGGAGAGGACGGTGAAGCTCATGAAGAAGCTGATGTAGCCAACAACATTCAACCACAACATGAGCCACATCATGATACTCGGCCTTAGCACTAGAGCGAGAAACCGTGGCCTGGCGTTTGGAGGACCAGGACACAAGGTTGTCGCCGAGATAGACACAGTAGCCTGAAGTAGACCGCCGAGTGTCGGGACAACCTGCCCAATCAGTGTCCAATTATGCTGTGAGAGATGTAGCAGGTGTGGAGTGCAACCAAAGACCCAAATCCGGTGTACCTTGGAGATACCAAAGAATCCGCTTAGCCAAGTTGAGATGAGGTTCCCGAGGAGCATGCATGTAGAAGCAGGCTTGCTGCACTACATGAGAAATATCCGGACGCGTCAGTGTGAGATACTGAAGGGCGCCTGCAAAACTGCGATACTCAGTGGGATCGGTGACGAGCGGACCATCGTCGGCAGAAAGCTTGCAACGAGTATCTATGGGAGTAGCACACGGGTTGAAATGTTCCATGCTGGCGCGCTGGAGAAGATCAATGGCATACTGGCGCTGTGACAACAACATCCCAGACAAGGAGCGAGTGACCGATATACCAAGGAAATATGAAAGATCCCCGAGATCAGTCATAGAGAACTCGCGATGAAGAAGGTCGTTGCCGTGCTGAAGAAGGCCGGTGCTGGAGGCGGTGAGAATGATGTCGTCCACGTATAGAAGAAGGTAAGCTAGCTCGTCGCCCCGTTGGAGAACAAACAGGGAGACATCGCACTGAGACGCCACCAAGCCAAGACGACGAGCATAGTGGGCGAAGTGCTGGTACCAGGCTCGAGGGGCCTGCTTGAGGCCGTAGAGAGACTTGTGGAGCCGACAAACATGTTGAGGACGAGCAGAGTCGATGAAGCCAGGTGGTTCCTCACAGTAGACCACCTCGTCAAGATTTCCATGAAGGAAGGCGTTCTTGATATCGAGTTGGTGAATCGGCCAAGCACGGGAGACGGCGATGCTGAAGACGATGCGGATCGTGGCGGGCTTGACGACGGGGCTGAAAGTCTCATCAAAATCAATGCCCGACTGCTGAGAGAACCCATGAACAACCCAACGTGCCTTGTAGCGAGCAAGTCCACCATCGGAGGAAAATTTGTGCTTGAAGATCCATTTTCCTGAAACAACATTAGCACCAACCGGGCGAGGCACTAGGCGAAGAAGAGGTTCTAGAGGAAAGGTCCAAATAAAGTGCGAGAAATCGTCGACTATGACAAGATAATATTTTAAACCAGAATTGCTCGCAATAGGAGAGGTCCATAAATCACAATGAATTAACTGAAATGGAGCACTGCAAATTGTTTGAGACCCAGAAAAAGGTAGACGTACATGCTTGCTAAGTTGACATGCATGACACACCATAGTGGCTTTATTACATGGAATAGCAAATTGTTTAGATAAATGCGACATAGCGTCACGACCAGGATGTCCTAAGCGGCGATGCCACAGCTCAGTGGAGTTGGTGGAGGCGACGAGTCCGAAAGGCGATGGAGAGCTGGTGCTTTTGGAGAACTCATAGAGAGGACCGGGGCTACTATAGCGTATGATCTCGCGCCGTGTGTGAAGATCCTTAACGGAAAAACCAAAGGGGTCATATTCCACGGAACAAGAATTATCAGTAGTGAGTTGACGAGTAGAAAGCAGATTTTTAATGATGTCAAGAACTACTAGAACATTATTTAGCAAAAACATGCGGTGAGGTGTGGAGAGAGTAGTATAACCAGATGTGGAGATGGGTAAAGAAACACCATTTCCGATAGTGACATGGGAGGGAGTGGAAGGTTGGGACGGAGAAGTGAGTATACCGGGGTCCGAAACCATGTGAGATGTAGCGCCGGAGTCCATGACCCATGTGCCCGTGTTGGAGGAGCCGGTCGGGGGAGCGCCGAAGGTGTTGTTCAGGGCCGCGACATACCATATAAACGTTTAACGCGAGAAGTAGTTTGAGGGAAGACGCCTCACAACAGGGGCGATTGGCTCATATATATATGACTCGGTTACAAAGGCTTGGAAGCCAAGAAACAATCTACACGTATGAAAACATATCGGGAAGATATGGTAGGTACAAGACGTTTCCATCTATACAAGATCTACATACGTTAACAATGCGGCTCAACCCGGTCCGGTACAACGCCTTCTTCTACTGCAACTCGACCTCGTTCGTGGTGTCGGTCATCGTCATCGTGTTGCTGCTGCAGGAGTGTCTGCAGAACAACATCTTGCTACTCTATGCCATGAACACGGCAATCGTGCTCGACTTGTTCGGCCTCCTCGCGGCGTACGCGGTCGGCAGCAGCCGGGAGTGGAAGGCGATGGGGTACGTCATCGCGCTATTCACCACCGTGCTCGCCTACATCACCATCCACCTCGTGCTTTGGTTCCTGGGCAGGAGAGCCCGGGACAAAGTAAATAATACTCCTGCCTGTGAACCGGAGGCTCAGACAGAGGTCAACCAATTGTTAAAAGTGATACTAATGATCTCTAGGAACTAGCTAGACTGACGGCTAGCGAATCTCTTCGCATATTTATATACCCTATTGTATAAGAAAAATGATGTACACCCTCAATGTTTACTTAAAAATTGCAGTCATTGAATCGATGAGTATCGTGCCGAGACAAGGCGACGACTCAAAGGCCAATGAAAGACCAAAATTTCAGATGTCGCCTTGTTGTGTGGTGCCGACGAGCTTCCTATCTCTATTCACTGCGGCTGGCTATAATGATAGTATCATAAGCGGTATCATGCATGCCAACTAGATTTTTTGGATGGTGTGACACACAATCAAATGAGGAAAGAGAGGATGTGGTAAAATATCATGATACCGTATCATATTATGCATTACGGAGGTAGTATCATACAATAGTAACATATGCATGGTACTAGTATATGATACTTCCATTACGACCAGCGGAATATGGGATTTGCTAACTCTTTATTGAATAAATGTGTATGATTAGGGTTCAGAACGAGGCAATCATTGAATTGATGAGTATGGTGCGGATGAGGTTCCTATTACTACCGGACTCATGGCCTATGCCGACGGCCCTGGCCGTCGGCATAGGTCATTTCCCGTCGGCATAGATCTATGCCTACGGCTACCGTCAGCATAGCCCTGTCAGCATAGATGACGTCAGCGTAGTCTTCTCAGACCGTCGGCATAGTATAGCCGTCGGCATAAGTACCTATGTCGACGGCCGAGCGCCAGTCGTCGGCATAGTTTAGCCATTGGCAGTGTTTTTCGCCTGACGGCAACGGACGGCGCCATCAAAAGCACTGACGATTCACGGAATGCCATGTGGCAGAGGTATGCCGACGGCTTTGCCGTCGGCATAGGTGGAAATCTATGCTGACGGCAAAGCTGTCAGCATACCTCTGCCACGTGGCATTTCGTGGTGCCTCCTGGTGGTAGGGCTATGCCTACGGCAAAGCCGTAGGCAGAGATGAAATCTATGCCGACGGCTTTGCCGTAGGCATAGCCATGCCATGTGTCGTCCCCTGGTGCCTCCTGGCGGCAGGGCTATGCCAACGGCAAAGCCGTCGGCATAGATGAAAGGGCCAATTCCAGTTCTGCCCCTAACTCGAAACCACTACTCAGTTTTGCCCCTCATTTTTAGGTATGCTCAGTTTTGCCCCTCCGCCGTTAGTGTCACTTATAGAAATGCCCTTTTGCGTCGTTACCGTCCGGTCAAAGGACTTTAACCACCCAGAAAAAAATAGCAAAAAAAATCAAAAAAATCTGAAATTTTGTGGGATCGAAGATAGTCATGTCCGCAAGGCGCGTGCAAATTTGTGTGCCGTTCGGACACCCTGAGAGCTCGTGGCAAAGGAAATCATAAATTTTGTACGCATGTGAACAGTAAATTTGAAAAAATAGAAAAAAATCAAAAAAAAATGAAATTTTGGGGAACTGAAGATACTTAGATGCACAAGATGTGTGCACATTTTTGTTGTGTTTGGACATCGTATGAGGCCGTACGAGCTCGTAGGAGCTAAACTTTATTTTTTTCTCTGCGAGCTCCTACGATGTCCAAACACAACAAAAATGTGCACACATCTTGTGCACTTAAGTATCTTTAGTTCCCCAAAATTTCATATTTTTTTGATTTTTTTTTCTATTTTTTCGAATTTATTGTTCACATGCGTACAAAATTTATGATTTCCTTTGCCACGAGCTCTCAGGGTGTCCGAACGGCACACAAATTTGCACGCGCCTTGCGGACATGACTATCTTCGATCCCACAAAATTTCAGATTTTTTTTAATTTTTTTTGCTATTTTTTTCTGGGTGGTCAAAGTTCTTTGACCAGACGGTAACGTCGCAAAAGGGCATTTCTATAAGTGACACTATCGGCGGAGGGGCAAAACTGAGCATACCTAAAAATTAGGGGCAAAACTGAGTAGTAGGTTCGAGTTAAGGGCATAGATGTAAATGTCCCTAGATGAAAATCTATGCCGACGGCTTTGCCGTAGGCATAGCCCTGCCACGTGGCACGCCCTGGGATGCCCTGGGCTCATCTATGCTGACGGCTTTGCCGTAGGCATAATTTTTTTAATTTTCCCTGTTTTCTCTTTTTCAATTCATTTGACAGCATTTCAAAGCAGAATAATATGGGATTATGCAGAAATATGACAGTTCATCATCTAAACATGCTCAAGTTCATCATCATCATTTAAATATACTCATGTTCATCATCTAAAGATCATCATCGGTGAAAGTTCATGAACATAAATAGTGCAAGACATGGAACATGAAAGGTATGGCACGATGGCCACATGCACGGGTATCATCATCGACATCAAGCAAGACCGCCGCCGCCAAGACCACCTCCGCCAAAACCACCACCGCCAAGACCACCTCCACCAAAACCACCTCCGCCAAAACCGCCACCATGACCACCATCACTCTGCCAGATAGGAGTGACTGGGGTCGACGGAGCAGGAGTCGAGCCACCGGTCCCCTACATGTTTGAGAGAAGATTCTAACGGTAAATATGATATGATAGTGTTGAATGAACAAGAACTAGTTTGTCAGTAGTTAGGCAAATGTACTAACCGGACTATCACAGCCTAGTGCCACCCATTCATCGAACGTGGGCACGTGTGGGGGTTCTCCTGCAGGTGGTGGTGGGGGTCCCATTTGTGGTGCATCCGTGCGGTTACTCCAAGACGCCAACATAGCATGGATGTTAGTTAAACAAGCAAACTAGAAGGTCAGAAGGAATGAAAGTGCAAAAATTTAGCTTGGTTTTAAGAGGGCAAAACTAACCGTCATCATCTGACGGTTGTAATCATCATTTGCCTTCACTCGTTGCAAGTACTCTCGCACCTCGAGATTCCTATGCTCGACAAAGGCCTTATATGCCTACATAATTTAGGTTGTTTCTAAGTGAGCGATGCTAAAAATAAACTGAGAATGCTAGAGAGAAAGAAGATAAAGGGGAGGTACTTACAACATGCTGGCGAGCTAAGGGAGTTTGTGAACGCCTCGTACTCTCTAACTGGCTCGGGTTAGTAGCCCGAAGCCGTGTGTACGAGATCGAAGGAGTGATCAAGCCATCGAAACACGGATACCGGCCATGTGACTTCCCCTAGATGGCCACCACCGCCGTGTCGTCGATCTGAGACTGGGCGACCTCAGGAACAGGAACATCCGGATGTAACTTCTGGTAGTTGTGAGTGTAAGACTCCAGGTGCTGCTCGGTGTTGCCGTAGTACTGGCTCTCGCCGTCCTTGCGATCACTCCAGTCACGGGCTAGCTTCCACGACTCAATATCTGAGAGCGGCCTCTTCAACTTGTCCTCCTGCAACGTCAAACAGAAGTTAGCCATACATAAGAACATGACGGTAAAGAAGAACAAAAATGCTTCATGCATATAGATATACCTTCATGGCCTTGAAGCCCAGTGGCTCCTGTTTCCTTGGCCGTGTGTCTCGTCTTTTCCATGGTTAGCCCGGGCCTTGCTGCTCTTGGCAGCAAACTCTGCATCGTCGCCGAGCCACCTATCCACCAAACTCGTCCATTCGTCATGCCTTCCATAGCACCAACGAGGAACAACCTATGCAAATTTTGGAAGCATGACATGTGAGCACAAAACATATAGTTGACTGCTTGAAATAATGAAAAGTAAGTAATAGTTACCATCATGAACTGCTCCCTGTTCAGGGTAAGTTGTTGCCTCTGTGCTTGAGTTTTGGTCATCTTTTGTTGCATGTAAATGTGGTAGTACTGTGAGACGGCAACCCAGCGCACCTCGTACTGCAACTGACGAGCTTTCTTCTTCGCAGCCGCAAGCAAGACCATGTCGGCTCTGGCCTTGTGCTCGTCAAGAGCTCTATAGAGTTGCTGCAATCATGCATAAACCAGAAGCAAACAAGGCATGAGTTTGATTCAATGATAAACTATGAATGAAACTAAAGACACGTGATTCAGAAGAGAACTTACCCAAAATTTGGTGATCACGGCCTTAGCGGTCGTCCCATACTCCGCGTTGCTGCAAGCCTTGTAGTGGGCCCAACTCGTGGCCAAAACCCGCAGGTGCGGGTCCCTGTCTGGCCGTGGGCACAATAGGCCAGGCCAAAACTCCTTCAACAGAACAATGATAAGGCCGTTCGGTTTATGAACCTTTCCGCGAAGGATCCAGTTACTGCAAAAGAATCAAAGGATTGCCATGTGTACAATAAGAAAATGTTGTCATGTGTTGAAAATATGATTGAGAGGCACTTACTCTGTCCCCGCAGGTTCAATGAGCCACTTGTGCGCCTCGATGGAAGGTGGTGTACGTACTTCGGCAGTACCATGCAGCCACCCCTGCGGAGCACCCGGTGGCAAGTCACCCCACAACTCGGGGTCAACATCCCCTCCACCACCCTCCTCGCCCTCCTCCTCACCCTCCTCCTCGGACTCCTCCTCCTCGCCCTCCTCCTCCTCACCCTCCTCCTCCTCGCCATCAGGAACATACTCCTCCTCCTCAGACTCAGAAGCTGCCTCATCATAGGAGGGCATAGAAAGTCATGCATGCAATACTGTTGCCAAACTTTCGTTAAGAAATTTTTCTGCAGATGTCGGTCGTATGTTAACCTCGGGAAGTACCAAGAATGGTGCAAATCATCCACCAATGGCTGCATAAACACACTCAAATTCTCCCCGGATATTCAGGCCCCGGAATTATAAGCGACCGGAACATGGTCTTGCGTTGCATTATGGCGCCGGGAGGGAGATTGAGCGGAATAACAAATACGGGCCAGCAACTGTATGGATAAGACGACATACCATATGGATTGAACCCATCACCTGTTATAGCAATTCTAACATTCCCAGCCTCGGCTGCTTCCTTCGGCTACTCTATATCGAATGACTTCCATGCTTCACTGATGTCCCACAAGTATAGGGGATCTATCATATTCCTTTCGATAAATAAGAGTGTCGAACCCAACGAGGAGCAAAAGGAAATGACAAGCGGTTTTCAGTAAGGTATTCTCTGCAAGCACTAAAATAGTAGGTAACAGATAGTTTTGTGATAAGATAATTTGTAACGGGTAACAAGCAATGAAAGTAAATGAGGTGCAGCAAGGTGGCCCAATCCTTTTTGTAGTAAAGGACAAGCCTGGACAATTTCTTATAATGAGAAAAGCACTCCCGAGGACACATGGGAATTATCATTAAGCTAGTTTTCATCACGCTCATATGATTCGCGTTTGGTACTTTGATAATTTGATATATGGGTGGACCGGTGCTTGGGTATTGCCCTTTCTTGGACAAGAATCCCACTTATGATTAACCCCTATTGCAAGCATCCACAACTACAAAAGAAGTATTAAGGTAAACTTAACCATAGCATGAAACTAGTGGATCCAAATCAGCCCCTTATGAAGCAACGCATAAACTAGGGTTTAAGCTTCTGTCACTCTAGCAACCCATCATCTACTTATTACTTCCCAATGCCTTCCTCTAGGCCCAAATAATGGTGAAGTGTCATGTAGTCGACGTTCACATAACACCACTAGAGGAGAGACAACATACATCTCATAAAAATATCGAACGAATACCAAATTCACATGACTACTAATAGCAAGACTTCACCCATGTCCTCAGGAACAAACGTAACTACTGACAAAGCATATTCATGTTCATAATCAGAGGAGTATTAATATGCATTAAGGATGTGAACATATGATCCTCCACCAAGTAAACCAATTAGCATCAACTACAAGGAGTAATCAACACTACTAGCAACCCACAGGTACCAATTTGTGGTTTTGATACAAGATTGGATACAAGAGATGAACTAGGGTTTTGAGAGGAGATGGTGCTGGTGAAGATGTTGATGGAGATTGACCCCCTCCCGATGAGAGGATCGTTGGTGATGACGATGGTGATGATTTCCCCCTCCCGGAGGGAAGTTTCCCCGGCAGAATAGCTTCGCCAAGGTTCCGCCTCGTGGCGGCGGAATTTCATCCCGTGAGCTTTCTTATGATTTTTTCCAGGGTAAAAGCCTTCATATAGCAGAAGATGGGCACCGGAGGGCCACCAGGGGGCCTAGGAGACAGGGGGCGCGCCCAGTAGGGGGGGCGCCCCCACCCTCCTGGCCAGGGTGTGGGCCCCCTCTGGTATTTTCTTCACTCAGTAGTTCTTATCAATTCCAAAAGTAACTTCCGTGGAGTTTTAGGATTTTTGGAGCTGTGTAGAATAGGTTTCCAATATTTGCTCCTTTTCTAGCCAGAATCCCAGCTGCCCGCATTCTCCCTCTTCATGATAAACCTTGTAAAATAAGAGAGAATAGCCATACGTATTGTGACATAATGTGTAATAACAACCCATAATGCAAGAAATATTGATATAAAAGAATGATACAAAATGGACGTATCAACTCCCCCAAGCTTAGACCTCGCTTGTCCTCAAGCGGAAGCCAAAATCGAAAAATATGTCCACATGTTTAGAGACAGAGGTGTCGATAAAAATAAAATACGGACATGAGGGCATCATGATCATTCTTATAACAACAACATATAAGGATTTATCATATGATTTCTTATGCTCAAGTAACAATCTATTCACATTGTCAAGTATGGGTCATAAACTTTATTGAGAACTAACAAATTGTAATCTCAGTCATTGAAACAATTGCAATTTGTCATAACATCAGAAAGAGTCAAGAATAGAGCTTTTCAGCAAGTCCACATACTCAACTATCATATAGTCTTCTACAATTTCTAAGACTCACGCAATACTTATGGTTATGGAGTTTCAATCGGACACTGAGAAAGATAGGGGCTTATTGTGTTGCCTCCCAACGTATTCACCTTTGGGTGATGTCAACAATATTAGTTCATGCTAACTTACATCCAATTGGATATATATATATATATATATATATATATATATATATATATATATATCAGGATCCTTCCAACACGAGGTGCTTGCCAAAGGATAAAATGAAAAAGGGAAACGTGAAGATCACCTTGACTCTTGCATAAAGTAAAAGACTTAAATTAAAAGATAAGCCCTTCGCAGAGGGAAGCAGAGGTTGTCATGTGCTTTTAGGGTAGGATGCACAAAATCTTAATGCAAAAGAACGTCACTTTATATTGCCACTTGTGATATGAACATTTATTATGCAGTCTGTCGCTTTTATTACTTCCATATCCCACGATCGTATAAAGCTTATTTTCTCCGCACTAATAAGTCATACATATTTAGAGAGCAATTTTTATTGCTTGCAACACGACAACTTACTTGAAGGATCTTGCTCAATCCATAGGTATGTATGGTGGACTCTCATGGCAACACTAGGTTTAAGGATATTTGGAAGCACAAGTAGTATCTCTACTTGGTGCAAGGAATTTTTGGCTAGCATGAGGGGAAAGGCAAGCTCAACATGTTTGAAAGATCCATGACAATATACTTTAATTGAGATGTGTGAAAACATAACCCATTACATTGTCTTCCTTGTCCAACATCAACTCTTTAGCATGTCATACTTAATGATTGCTCACAATCATAAAAGATGTCCAAGATAGTATATTTATATGTGAAAACCTCTCTTTCCTTATTACTTCCTATTAATTGCAACGATGACCAAAACTACGTTTGTCAACTTTCAACAACTTTTAAGACTCTTTATATGTTAAGTCATTACTATCCATAAGATCAATATGAACTCTTTTATTCTTTCTGTTCTTTCTATTTTCTCAAGATCATAGCAAGCAAGCAAAGCCCTTGACTCAACACTAATCTTTATTATAGGTAGCTCACGGACTCGATTACGTAAAGAGATCACAAAGCAAAACTCAAAACTACTTCATACTAGAACTTCAATCTACTAGATCAAGATATTACTAAAAAGGATCGAACTAAGTAAAATGGTAAAGATAGGAGTGTGATGGTGATACGATACCGGGGCACCTCCCCCAAGCTTGGCAGTTGCCAAGGGGAGTGCCCATACCCATGTGATTATGTCCTCGGAGGTGATGAAGGTGGTGATGATGATGGTGTATAATCACACATCGAGCGTAAAAGCTCCTCCAACTTGCGGATAATGCCCTTGAGTCCGACGATATGATCCTTCAACAAAATATTTTCCTGTGTGAGATACTTGTTTTGTATGCGAGCTAACTCAATCATCTTGAAAGCTTCAATCTCAGTTGGAGTAAAGAGGTTGGGTAGAGGTTGAGGGATGTCTTCTTCTTCCACCACTGGAGCTTGATCCTACATGGCCTTCTTGATCCCTTCATCCTTGTTGATCTCCTTCGGTTCTTCTCTTTTCAGCTCTATCTTAAATAGCCAAGCATCCTTGTCTTCATTGTTGAAGGAGGGTGACGTCATGATGCTCTAGATCTGCCAGAAAAACAGCTCGAAACGAAAACAGAGGATTTTTGCATGATACGGTGGTCAAAACCTTCGGGAGATTATATAATGAATTTTTACCGACCAAAAGAAGTAACGTGCAAGAAAACGGAGGGAGGCACACGAGGTGCCCACGAGACAGGGGGGGCGCCCAGTAGGGGGGGCATGCCCTCCACCCTCGTGGAGGCCTCGTGTCCTTCCCGGATTACTTCTTGCTTTCCAAAATTCTTAAATATTCCAAAACGGAGAAAAAATGCCATTAGAGTTGTTTTGGAGTCGGTTTACTTATCGTACCACATACCTATTCCTTTTCGGAGTCTGAAACGTTCTAGAAAGTGTCCCTTATGTATTCCTTCGGGGTTACGGTTTCAATAATATTAGTTTCAAGATTGATAGGATTACCTGACATATAATGTTTGATTCTTTGACCGTTCACCACCCTCGGACTTGTGCCTTCGAAGTTGTTGATTTTTATGGCACCGGAATGATAGACCTCCTCGATAACGTAAGGACCTTCCCACTTAGAGAGAAGTTTTCCTGCAAAAAATCTTAAATGAGAGTTTAGTAGCAACACATAATCACCTATGTTAAATTCTCGCTTTTGTATTCTTTTGTCATGCCATCTTTTAACTTTTTCTTTGAACAGTTTGGCATTCTCATAGGCGTGGGTTCTCCATTCATCAAGTGAGCTAATATCAAATAACCTCTTCTCACCGGCAAGTTTGAAGTCATAGTTGAGCTCTTTAATAGCCCAATATGCCTTATGATCAAGTTCAAGAGGTAAGTGACATGCTTTTCCATAAACCATCTTATACGGAGACATACCCACAGGATTTTTATATGCAGTTCTATAGGCCCATAATGCATCATCAAGTTTCTTGGACCAATTCTTTCTAGATCTATTCACAGTCTTTTGCAAAATTAATTTGAGCTCTCTATTGCTCAACTCTACTTGACCACTAGACTGTGGGTGATAAGGAGATGCAATTCTATGATTAACATCATACTTAGCATGCATCTTACGAAAATCGCCATGAATAAAATGTGAACCACCATCAGTCATAAGATATCTAGGGACTCCAAACCTTGGAAAAATAACTTCTTTAAGCATCTTAATAGAGGTGTTATGATCAGCACTACTAGTTGGAATAGCTTCTACCCACTTAGTAAAGTAATCAACAACAACTAAAATATGTGTGTAACCATTAGAGGCAGGAAAAGGTCCCATATAATCAAAGCCCCAAACATCAAATGGTTCAATAACAAGAGAATAATTCATAGGCATTTCTTGACGTCTACTAATATTACCAATTCTTTGACATTCGTCACAAGACAAGACAAACTTACGAGCATCTTTGAAGAGAGTGGGCCAAAAAAAACCGGATTGCAATACCTTATGTGCAGTTTTATCAATAGCGTGGTGTCCTCCATATGGTTCGGAGTGACACTTGCGTAGGATCTGTTCCTATTCATGCTCAGGTACACAACGTCTGATAACACCATCTACTCCTTCTTTATAAAGGTGCGGGTCATCCCAGAAGTAATGTCTTAAATCATAAAAGAACTTTTTCTTTTGCTGGTATGTGAAACTAGGTGGTATAAATTTGGCAATAATGTAATTAGCATAATCAGCATACCATGGAGCAGTATGCGAAGCATTAATGACCGCTAATTGTTCATCAGGAAAGCTATCATCAATAGGTAGTGGGTCATCAAGAACATTCTCTAACCTAGACAAGTTCTCTGCAACGGGGTTCTCAGCTCCCTTTCTATCAATAATATGCAAATCAAATTCTTGGAGCAAGAGAACCCATCTAATAAGTCTAGGCTTAGCATCATTCTTTTCCATAAGATATTTAATAGCAGCATGATCAGTGTGAATAGTAACTTTAGAATCAACAATATAAGGTCTGAACTTATCACATGCAAATACAACTGCTAAGAATTCTTTTTCAGTAGTAGAATAATTTCTTTGGGCAGTGTCAAGAGTTTTACTAGCATATTGGATACCATTCAATTTCTTATCAACTCTTTGCCCTAGAACAACACCTACAACATAATCACTAGCATCACACATAATTTCAAAAGGTAAATTCCAATCAGGTGGCTGAACAATAGGTGAAGTGATCAAATCTTTCTTAAGTATTTCAAATGCTTCTACACAATCATCATCAAAGACAAAAGGAATATCTTTTTGCAATAAATTAGTCAGAGGCCTAGAGATTTTAGAAAAGTCCTTAATGAACCTCCTATAAAAACCGGCATGACCAAGGAAACTTCTTATACCTTTTATGTCCTTGGGACCTGACATCTTTTCAATAGCACCAACTTTAGATTTACCAACTTCAATACCTCTTTCAGAAATTTTATGCCCCAAGACAATGCCTTCATTAACCATAAAGTGGCACTTTTCCCAATTCAAGACTAGACTAGTGTCTTCACATCTCTGCAAAACTTGATCAAGATTGCTCTAGCAATCATCAAAAGAGGATCCATAAACGACGAAATCATCCATGAATACCTCACAAATCTTTTCCCAAAAGTCAGAGAACATAGCCATCATGCATCTTTGAAAGGTAGCAGGTGCATTACATAAACCAAAAGGCATACGTCTATAAGCAAAAGTACCGAAAGGGCAAGTAAAAGTTGTTTTTAATTGATCCTCCACTGACACAGGTACTTGAGAGAAACCAGAATAACCATCTAGAAAGCAGAAATGTGTATGTTTGGATAGTCTTTCTAGCATTTGATCAATAAAAGGTAAAGGGTAATGATATTTCTTAGTAGCTTTATTTAATTTACAGAAATCAATTACCATCCTATAACCTGTAATAATTCTTTGCAGGATCAATTCATCTTTATCATTTGGAACGACAGTAATACCTCCCTTTTTAGGAATGCAATGGACAGGGCTTACCCAATCACTATCAGCAACGGGATAAATTATACCTGCCTCAAGGAGCTTTAGTATCTCATTTCTTACCACTTCTTTCATCTTAGGATTTAACCGTTGTTGAGGATCTCTAACTGGTTTGGCATCTTTCTCCAATTTAATTTTGTGTTGACATAGAGTGGGACTAATGCCCTTAAGATCATCCAGAGTATATCCAATAGCAGCACGGTGCTTCTTCAGAGTTTTCAATAATCTTTCCTTTTCTTGCTCTGAAAGGTTAGCACTAATAATAACATGATATATTTTATTTTCACCAAGGTAAGCATATTTAAGATTATCAGGTAATGGTTTGAGATCAAACACGGGACCACCCTTGGGTGGAGGGGGATCCCCTAGGATTTCAACAGGCAAGTTGTATTTCAGAATAGGACCCTGTTGAAGGAATACTTCATCTATTTCCCTTCTTCCATTCATAAACATATCATTTTCATGGTCTAGCAAATATTGTTCTAACGGATCAGTAGGAGGCACGACAATAGAAGTAAGACCAATAATCTCATCCTTACTAGGCAATTCTTTATCACGGGGTTGTCTACAAAACTTAGCAAAATTAAACTCATGAGACATATTCCCTAAGCCAATTGTAACAATATCCTTTTCACAATCAATCCTAGCATTAACAGTATTCAAGAAGGGTCTACCAAATATAATGGGACAAAAGACATCTTGTGGGGAACCGAGAACAAGAAAATCAGCAGGATATTTAACTTTCCCACACAAGACTTCAACATCTCTAACAATCCCAACTGGCTTAATGGTATCCCTATTGGCAAGCTTAATAGTAACATCAATACCTTCTAACTCAGTGGGTATAATATCATGCATAATTTCTTTATATAAGGAAAAGGGTATTGCACTAGCACTAGCACCCATATCACATAAGCCATGATAACAATGATCTCCTATTTGAACATAAATAACAGGCATGCCTACAACAGTCTATGTATCTTAGTATCGGGTCTAGCAATATTAACAGTTTCACCACTGAAGTAAATAACATGCCCATCTATATTATCATCCAAGAGATCTTTAACCATGGCAATCCTACTCTTACGAACAACAGTTGAGGCTTTAGCATGATCCTTTATCCTAATAGGAAAAGGTGGTTTCTCAACATAAGTAGTAGGAACAATAGGATCATTATAAGTGATAGTCTTTTCTCCAACTGTAATAGGTGCAACTACCTTTACTTCAGTGGGAGGGTTATATTTAAACCACTTCTCCTTAGGGAGATCAACGTGAGTAGTAAAAGATTCACAAAAAGCAGCTACTATCTTAGAGTCAAGTCCATATTTAGCGCTAAATCCACGAAAAGCATCGGTATCGATAAAAGATTTAACACAATCAAACTTAGGTGTTATACCTGACTCCTTACCATCATTGGAACCCCAATCTTCAGAGTTGCATTTAATTCTTTCCAATAAATCCCACTTGAATTTAGTAGTCTTCAGCATATAAGAAACAACACAGGAAGTATCGAGCATGGTGCGATCATTGAGAGAAAGCCGCGCATAATTTTTTTGAATAATTATATCTCTTGAGAGCTCATGATTGGGGCATGAATATAACATTGAATTAAGCCCCCCCCCCAAGCTTGAGCGATACTTTCTCCTTCGCGAGGCCAGAAATTATATATGTAATTACGATCACGATGAACAAGATGCATAGGATAGAACTTCTGGTGAAATTCCAACTTCAATCATTTATAGTTCCAAGATCCCGTATCATCACATAGCCTATACCATGTCAATGCATCTACCTTCAAATATAAAGGGAAGACCTTCCTCTTAACAACATCATCGGGAATACCTGCAAGCTTGAATAATCCACAAACTTCATCCACAAAGATAAGGTGTAAATCGGGATGCAATGTTCCATCTCCTGCAAAGGGATTAGCCGGTAGTTTCTCTATCATACCCGAAGGAATCTCAAAGTAAACATTTTAAATAGGTTCAGTAGGTTGAGGAGCAACTCTTTGCTCTACTGGTCGGGGCGAAGATACCCCGAACAAGCCCCTCAAAGGATTAGTTTCCATAGTAACAAGTAACAGAAAATTTCAGCACACTATATAAATGTTTCCTTACCAAGTTCCACTCACCAAAGGCGCTTCCCTCCCCGGCAACGGTGCCAGAAAAGAGTCTTGATGACCCACAAGTATATGGGATCTATCGTAGTCCTTTCGATAAGTAAGAGTGTCGAACCCAACGAGGAGCAGAAGGAAATGACAAGCGGTTTTCAGTAAGGTATTCTCTCCAAGCACTGATATTGTAGGTAACAGATAGTTTTGTGATAAGATAATTTGTAACGAGTAACAAGCAATGAAAGTAAATAAGGTGCAGCAAGGTGGCCCAATCCTTTTTGTAGCAAAGGACAAGCCTGGACAATTTCTTATAATGAGAAAAGCGCTCCCGAGGACACATGGGAATTATCGTCAAGCTAGTTTTCATCACGCTCATATGATTCGCATTCGGTACTTTGATAATTTGATATGTGGGTGGACCGGTGCTTGGGTACTGCCCATTCTTGGACAAGCATCCCACTTATGATTAACCCCTATTGCAAGCATCCGCAACTACAAAAGAAGTATTAAGGTAAACCTAACCATAGCATGAAACCAGTGGATCCAAATCAGCCCCTTACGAAGCAACGCATAAACTAGGGTATAAGATTCTGTCACTCTAGCAACCCATCATCTACTTATTACTTCCCAATGCCTTCCTCTAGGCCCAATTAATGGTGAAGTGTCATGTAGTCGACGTTCACATAACACCACTAAAGGAGAGACAACATACATCTCATCAAAATATCGAACGAATACCAAATTCAAATGACTACTAATAGCAAGACTTTACCCATGTCCTCAGGAACAAACGTAACTACTCACAACGGATATTCATTTTCATAATCAGAGGAGTATTAATATGAATTAAGGATCTTAACATATGATCTTCCACCAAGTAAACCAATTAGCATCAACTACAAGGAGTAATCAACACTACTAGCAACCCACAGGTACCAATTTGTGGTTTTGATACAAGATTGGATACAAGAGATGAACTAGGGTTTTGAGAGGAGATGGTGCTGATGAAGATGTTGATGAAGATTGACCCCCACCCGATGAGAGGATCGTTGGTGATGACGATGGTGATGATTTCCCCCTCCCGGAGGGAAGTTTCCCTGGCAGAACAGCTCCGCCGGAGCCCTAGATTGGTTCCGCCAAGGTTCCGCCTCGTGGCGGCGGAGTTACGTCCCGTGAGCTTGCTTATGATTTTTCCAGGGTAAAAGCCTTCATATAGCAGAAGATGAGCACTGGAGGGCTACCAGGGGGCCCAGGAGATAGGGGGCGCGCCCCCACCCTCCTGGCCAGGGTGTGGGCCCCCTCTGGTATTTTCTTCGCTCAATAATTCTTATTAATTCCAAAAGTAACTTCCGTGAAGTTTCAGGATTTTTGGAGCTGTGCGGAATAGGTTTCCAATATTTGCTCCTTTTACAGCCAGAATCCCAGCTGCCGGCATTCTCCCTCTTCATGATAAACCTTGTAAGATAAGAGAGAATAGCCATAAGTATTGTGACATAATGTGTAATAACAACCCATAATGCAATAAATATTGATACAAAAGCATGATGCAAAATGGACGTTTCATTCACCTTCTAATGGATGTACAATTTTTTTTGGATTGTACCTTTTCCCTTCCTTGTGCCACTTCATCATTTTGGCAGACTCCTCGGTGATGAAAAGGCGCTGCAGTCTCTTTGTAAAATCAAGATACCGAAGAACCTTCAGAGGGATTTTTAGCTGCCGCTTCTGACCATGCTCATCGACCACCTCAATATACCGAGAGGAACCGCACTTCCTACAGTAGTTGTCATCCGGATACTCATGCCTAAACAAAAGGCTATTCTTTGGGCAAACATGTATTTTCTCATAGTCCATGGAGAGCGCCTTCTTGATTTTTTTTGTAGCGTACATGGTTTTCGGCAGTTCATGGCCCTCAGGCAGGCTGTTAGCCCATACTCCCAGAAATGCTTCAAAGCAACCTCGGCTACAGCCGTACTCAGCCTTGACTCCCATCAGTTGCGAGATGGCATCCGGCACAGACAGCTTGGCACCCTCATAGAGAGGTTTCTTTGACGAGGCCAAGATATCCAGGAAGGCCTTTGCGGTTTCCTCCGGCTCCTCCGGTTCATTCGCTGAATTTGACGGAGGTGTCGGCTGTGCAGCAAAGAAATCATCTAGCATGTCTCCAACCCCCATCGTCCTCATAACCAGCGACGCGTTGTCGTATCACCTCCTCTCTACCACGATCCCGCTGGGCAAAGTTTATCGGCATATTAAAGTTGGGCATAAATCCATTCGTGTGAAGGTGCTTAGTCATCTCACTCTTATCTCTGCGGATACGTCTCTTAAATTTGGCACACAAGCATTCTGGCACCATCCTCATTGGACTACGGAATATCTCTTTCAAAAACACATCAGTTTTCTTGACCCACTCTGTTGTTACTTGATTCCGACAGAAAAACCCACTATACATCCACTGATTATCAGCCATCTCTGCTTTATTGGAAGCCACACAACAAAATTAAGGCTTCATTTAAATTACTCACATCAATATTTTGTTTTTTAGAGTGTAGATGAGAAACGACATTTAATCCACCTACATCTCTAATAGGTAAAGCTGGGTCCTAATCCTACCCGAGAATGTGTAGATTGAGTACATTGTCCATGCTCTACCCCATTCCGAGACAAAATTTTGGCAGCACTTTTGGGGAACGTAGTAATTTCAAAAAAAATCCTACGCACACGCAAGATCATGGTGATGCATAGCAACGAGAGGGGAGAGTGTTGTCCATGTACCCTCGTAGACCGTAAGCGGAAGCGTTATAACAACGCGGTTGATGTAGTCATACACCTTCACGATCCGACCGATCCAAGCACCGAACGTACGGCACCTCCGAGTTCAGCACACATTCAGCTCGATGACGATCCCCGGACTCCGATCCAGCAGGGTGTCGGGGATGAGTTCCGTCAGCACGACGGTGTGGTGACGATGATGATGTTCTACCGACGCAGGGCTTCGCCTAAGCACCACAACGATATGACCGAGGTGGAATATGGTGGAGGGGGCCGAGCACCGCACACGGCTAAGGAACGATCACGAAGATCAACTTGCGTGTCTAGAGGTTCCCCCTGCCCCCGTATATAAAGGAGGAAGGGGGGAGGTGCGGCCGGCCCCCTAGGGGTGCGCCTGGAGGAGTCCTACTCCCACCGGGAGTAGGACTCCCCCGTCTTGCCTTGGTATACAAGGAAAGGGGGGAGGGGAAAGAGGAAAGGGGGTGCCCCCCTTCCTTGTCCTATTCGGACTAGGGGGGAGGGGGCGCGCGGCTTGCCCTGGCCGGCCCTCCTATTCTCCCTCATGGCCCATGTAGGCCCATTAACCCCCGGGGGGGTTCCGGTAACCCCCCGGTACTCCGGTAAAATCCCGATTTCACCCAGAATGTTTCCGTTATCCAAATATAGGCTTCCAATATATCAATCTTTATGTATCGACCATTTCAAGACTCCTCGTCATGTCCATGATCACATCCGGGACTCCAAACAACCTTCGGTACATCAAAACTTATAAACTCATAATAATACTGTCATCGTAATGTTAAGCGTGCGAACCCTACGGGTTCGAGAACTATGTAGACATGACCTAGAACTGTTTCCGGTCAATAACCAATAGCGGAACCTGGATGCTCATATTGGATCCTACATATTCTACGAAGATCTTTATCGGTCAAACCTCATAACAACATACGTTGTTCCCTTTGTCATCGGTATGTTACTTGCCCGAGATTCGACCGTCGGTATCCAATACCTAGTTCAACCTTGTTACCGGCAGGTCTCTTTACTCGTTACATAATGCATCATTCCGTAACTAACTCATTAGCTACATTGCTTGCAAGGCTTATAGTGATGTGCATTACCGAGAGGGCCTAGAGATACCTCTCCGACAATCGAGTGACAAATCCTAATCTCGAAATAGGCAAACTCAACATGTACCTTCGGAGACACCTGTAGAGGTCCTTTATAATCACCCAGTTACGTTGTGACGTTTGGTAGCACACAAAGTGTTCTTCTGGTAAACAGGAGTTGCATAATCTCATAGTTGTAGGAACTTTGTATAAGTCATGAAGAAAGCAATAGCAACATACTAAATGATCAAGTGCTAGGCTAACGGAATGGGTCAAGTCAATCACATCATTCTCATAATGATGTGATCCCGTTAATCAAATGATAACACATGTCTACGGTTAGGAAACATAACCATCATTGATTAATGAGCTAGTCAAGTAGAGGCATACTAGTGACATTAGGTTTGTCTATGTATTCACACATGTATTATGTTTCCGGTTAATACAATTCTAGCATGAATAATAAACATTTATCATGATATGAGGAAATAAATAATAACTTTATTATTGCCTCTAGGGCATATTTCCTTTAGTCTCCCACTTGCACTAGAGTCAATAATCTTGATTACACAGTAATGATTCTAACACCCATGGAGTCTTGGTGCTGATCATGTTTTGCTCGTGGAAGAGGCTTAGTCAACTGGTCTACAATATTCAGATCCGTATGTATCTTGCAAATCTCTATGTCTCCCACCTGGACTTGGTCCCGGATGGAATTGAAGCGTCTCTTGATGTGCTTGGTCCTCTTGTGAAATCTGGATTCCTTTGCCAAGGCAATTGCACCAGTATTGTCACAGAAGATCTTCATTGGTCCCGATGCACTAGGTATGACACCTAGATCGGAAATGAACTCCTTCATCCAGACTCCTTCATTTGCTGCTTCCGAAGCAGCTATGTACTCCGCTTCACATGTAGATCCCGCCACGATGCTTTGTTTAGAACTGCACCAACTTACAGCTCCACCGTTTAATAAAAACACATATCCGGTTTGCAATTTAGAATCGTCCGAATCAGTGTCAAAGCTTGCACAGACGTAACCATTTACGACTAGCTCTTTGTCACCTCCATAAACAAGAAACATATCCTTAGTCCTTTTCAGGTATTTCAGGATGTTCTTGACCGCTGTCCAGTGATCCACTCCTGGATTACTTTGGTACCTACCTGCCAAGCTTATTGCTAAGAAAACGTCAGGTCTGGTACACAACATTGCATACATGATAGAGCCTATGGCTGAAGCATAGGGAACATCTTTCATTTTCTCTCTATCTTCTGTGGTGGTCGGGCATTGAGTCTGACTCAACTTCACACCTTGTAATACAGGCAAGAACCCTTTCTTTGCCTGATCCATTTTGAACTTTTTCAAAACTTTATCAAGGTATGTGCTTTGTGAAAGTCCAATTAAGCATCTTGATCTATCTCTATAGATCTTGATTCCCAATATGTAAGCAGCTTCACCGAGGTCTTTCATTGAAAAACTTTTATTCAAGTATCCCTTTATGCTATCCAGAAATTCTATATCATTTCCAATTAATAATATGTCATCTACATATAATATCAGAAATGCTACAGAGCTCCCACTCACTTTCTTGTAAATACAGGCTTCTCCAAAAGTCTGTATAAAACCATATGCTTTGATCACACTATCAAAGCATTTATTCCAACTCCGAGGTGCTTGCACCAGTCCATAAATGGATCGCTTGGAGCTTGCACACTTTGTTAGCTCCTTTTGGATCGACAAAACCTTCCGGTTGCATCATATACAACTCTTCTTCCAGAAATCCATTCAGGAATGCAGTTTTGACATCCATTTGCCAAATTTCATAATCATAAAATGCGGCAATTGCTAAAATGATTCGGACAGATTTAAGCATCGCTACGGGTGAGAAAGTGTCATTGTAGTCAACCCCTTGAACTTGTCGAAAACCTTTTGCAACAAGTCGAGCTTTGTAGACAGTTGCATTACCATCAGCGTCAGTCTTCTTCTTGAAGATCCATTTATTCTCAATGGCTTGCCGATCATCGGGCAAGTCAACCAAAGTCCATACTTTGTTCTCATACATGGATCCTATCTCAGATTTCATGGCTTCAAGCCATTTTGCAGAATCTGGGATCATCATTGCTTCCTCATAGTTCGTAGGTTCGCCATGGTCAAGTAACATGACTTCCAGAATAGGATTACCATACCACTCTGGTGCGGATCTTACTCTGGTAGACCTACGAGGTTCAGTAGAAACTTGATCTGAAGTTTCATGATCAATATCATTAGCTTCCTCACTAATTGGTGTAGTTGTCACAGGAACCGGTTCTTGTGATGAACTATTTTTTAAAAAGGGAGCAGGTACAGTAACCTCATCAAGTTCTACTTTCCTCCCACTCACTTCTTTAGAGAGAAACTCCTTCTCTAGAAAGGATAGCAACGAAAATCTTGCCCTCAGGTCTGTGATAGAAGGTGTACCCAATAGTCTCTTTTGGGTATCCTATGAAGACACATTTCTCCGATTTGGGCTCGAGCTTATCTGGTTGAAGTTTCTTCACATAAGCATCGCAGCCCCAAACTTTAAGAAACGACAACTTGGTTTCTTGCCAAACCATAGTTCATAAGGCGTCGTCTCAACGGATTTTGATGGTGCCCTATTTAACGTGAATGCGGCCGTCTCTAAAGAATAACCCCAAAACGATAGCGGTAAATCAGTAAGAGACATCATAGATCGCACCATATCCAGTAAAGTACGATTACGACGTTCGGACACACCATTTCGTTGTGGTGTTTCGGGTGGCGTGAGTTGTGAAACTATTCCACATTGTTTCAAATGTAAACCAAACTCGTAACTCAGATATTCTCCTCCACGACCAGATCGTAGAAAATTTATTTTCTTGTTACGATGATTTTCCACTTCAGTCTGAAATTCTTTGAACTTTTCAAATGTTTTAGACTTGTGTTTCATCAAGTAGATATACCCATATCTTCTCAAAACATCTGTGAAGGTGAGAAAATAACAATACCCGCCGCGAGCCTCAATATTCATTGGACCACATACATCAGTATGTATGATTTCCAACAAATCAGTTGCTCGCTCCATAGTTCCGAAGAACGGCGTTTTAGTCATCTTGCCCATGAGGCACGGTTCGCAAGTACCAAGTGATTCATAATCAAGTGATTCCAAAAGTCCATCAGTATGGAGTTTCTTCATGCGCTTTACACTGATATGACCTAAACGGCAGTGCCACAAATAAGTTGCACTATCATTATCAACTCTTCATCTTTTGGTTTCAACATTATGAATATGTGTATCACCACTATCGAGATTTAATAAAAATAGACCACTCTTCAAGGGTGCATGACCATAAAAGATATTACTCATATAAATAGAACAACCATTATTCTCTAATTTAAATGAATAACCGTCTCGCATCAAACAAGATCCAGATATAATGTTCATGCTCAACGCTGGCACCAAATAACAATTATTTAGGTCTAAAACTAATCCCGATGGTAGATGTAGAGGTAGCGTGCCGACCGCGATCACATCGACTTTGGAACCATTTCCCACGCGCATCGTCACCTTGTCCTTAGCCAATCTTCGCTTAATCCGTAGTCCCTGTTTCGAGTTGCAAATATTAGCAACAGAACTAGTATCAAATACCCAGGTGCTACTACGAGCATTAGTAAGGTACACATCAATAACATGTATATCACATATACCTTTGTTCACTTTGCCATCCTTCTTATCCGCCAAATACTTGGGGCAGTTCCGCTTCCAGTGTCCAGTCTGCTTGCAGTAGAAGCACTCAGTCTCAGGCTTAGGTCCAGACTTGGGTTTCTTCTCTTGAGCAGCAACTTGTTTGTTGTTCTTCTTGAAGTTCCCCTTCTTCTTCCCTTTCCCCTTTTTCTTGAAACTGGTGGTCTTATTGACCATCAACACTTGATGCTCCTTCTTGATTTCTACCTCCGCAGCCTTTAGCATTGCGAAGAGCTTGGGAATAGTCTTGTCCATCCCTTGCATATTATAGTTCATCACGAAGCTCTTGTAGCTTGGTGGCAGTGATTGAAGAATTCTGTCAATGACACTATCATCAGGAAGATTAACTCCTAGTTGAATCAAGTGATTATTATACCCAGACATTTTGAGTATGTGTTCACTGACAGAACTATTCTCCTCCATCTTACAGCTATAGAACTTATTGGAGACTTCATATCTCTCAATCCTGGCATTTGCTTGAAATATTAACTTCAACTCCTGGAACATCTCATATGCTCCATGATGTTCAAAACGTCGTTGAAGACCCAGTTCCAAGCTGTAAAGCATGGCACTCTGAACTATCGAGTAGTCATCGGCTTTGCTCTGCAAGACGTTCTTAACGTCGTCAGTTGCATCAGCAGCAGGCCTGGCACCCAGTGGTGCTTCCAGGACGTAATTCCTCTGTGCAGCAATGAGGATAATCCTCAGGTTACGGACCTTGTCCGTGTAATTTCTACCATCATCTTTCAACTTAGCTTTCTCGAGGAACGCATTAAAATTCAACGAAACAACAGTACGAGCCATCTATCTACATCAAACATAGACAAGCAAAATACTATCAGGTACTAAGTTCATGATAAATTTAAGTTCAATTAATCATATTACTTAAGAACTCCCACTTAGAAAGACATCTCTCTAGTCATCTAAGTGATCACGTGATCCAAATCAACTAAACCATGTCCGATCATCACATGAGATGGAGTAGTTTTGAATGGTGAACATCACTATGTTGATCATATCTACTATATGATTCAAGCTCGACCTTTCGGTCTCCGTGTTCCGAGACCATATCTGTATATGCTAGGCTCGTCAAGTTTAACCTAAGTATTACGCGTGTGCAACTGTTTTGCACCCGTTGTATTTGAACGTAGAGCCTATCACACCCGATAGCATGAAGAACTTTCGCAACGGTGCATACTCAGGGACAACACTTCTTGATAATATAGTGAGAGATCATATTAAAATTCTACTGTCAATCAAAGCAAGATAAGATGCATAAAGGATAAACATCACATGCAATCAATATAAGTGATATGATATGGCCATCATCATCTTGTGCTTGTGATCTCCATCTTCGAAGCACCATCGTGATCACCATCGTCACCAGCGCGACACCTTGATCTCCATCGTAGCATCATTGTCGTTATGCCATATATTGCTTCTATGACTATCGCTACCGCTTAGTGATAAAGTAAAGCAATTACAGGCCGTTTGCATTTCATATAATAAAGCGACAACCATATGGCTCCTGCCAGTTGCCGATAACTTCGGTTACAAAACATGATCATCTCATACAATAAAATATAGCATCACGTCTTGACCATATCACATCACAACATGCCCTGCAAAAACAAGTTAGACGTCCTCTACTTTGTTGTTGCAAATTTTACGTGGCTGCTATGGGCTGAGCAAGAACCGTTCTTACCTACGCATCAAAACCACAACGATAGTTTGTCAAGTTGGTGCTGTTTTAACCTTCGCAAGGACCGGGCGTAGCCACACTCGTTTCAACTAAAGTGAGAGAGACAGACACCCGCCGGTCACCTCTAAGCAACGAGTGCTCATAGCGGTGAAACCAGTCTCGCGTAAGCGTACGCGTAATGTCGGTCCGGGTCGCTTCATCTCACAATACCGCTGAACCAAAGTATGACATGCTGGTAAGCAGTATGACTTATATCGCCCACAACTCACTTGTGTTCTACTCGTGCATATAACATCTACGCATAAAACCTGGCTCGGATGCCACTGTTGGGGAACGTAGTAATTTCAAAAAAATTCCTACGCACACCAAGATCATGGTGATGCATAGCAACAAGAGGGGAGAGTGTTGTCCACGTACCCTCGTAGACCATAAGCGGAAGCGTTATAACAACGCGGTTGATGTAGTCGTACGTCTTCACGATCAGACCGATCCAAGCACCGAACGTACGGCACCTCCGAGTTCAGCACAAGTTCAGCTCGATGACGATCCCCGGACTCCGATCCAGCAAGGTGTCAGGGATGAGTTCCGTCAGCACGACGGCGTGGTGATGATGATGATGTTCTACCGACGCAGGGCTTCGCCTAAGCACCACAACGATATGACCGAGGTGGAATATGGTGGAGGGGGGCACCGCACACGGCTAACGAACGATCAGGAAGATCAACTTGTGTGTCTAGAGGCGCCCCCCTACCCCCGTATATAAAGGAGGGAGGGGGAGGTGCGGCCCGCCCCCTAGGGGTGCGCCTGGAGGAGTCCTACTCCCACCGGGAGTAGGACTCCCCCCCTCTTGCCTTGGTGGAGAAGGAAAGGGGGGAGGGGAAAGAGGAAAGGGGGGCGCCGCCCCCCTTCCTTGTCCTATTCGGACTAGGGCGGTAGGGGGCGTGCGGCCTGCCTTGGCCGGCCCTCCTCTTCTCCCTCATGGCCCATGTAGGCCCATTAACTCCCCGGGGGGGGGGGGTCCAGTAACCCTCCGGTACTCCGTTAAAATCCCGATTTCACCCAGAACATTTCTGATATCCAAATATAGGCTTCCAATATATCAATCTTTATGTCTCGACCATTTCGAGACTCCTCGTCATGTCCGTGATCACATCCGGGACTCCGAACAACCTTCGGTACATCAAAACTTATAAACTCATAAGAAAACTATCATCGTAACGTTAAGCGTGCGGACCCTACGGGTTCGAGAACTATGTAGACATGACCTAGAACTGTTTCCGGTCAATAACCAATAGCGGAACCTGGATGCTCATATTGGATCCTACATATTCTACGAAGATCTTTATCGGTCAAACCGCATAACAACATACGTTATTCCCTTTGTCATCGGTATGTTACTTGCCCGAGATTCGATCATCGATATCCAATACCTAGTTCAACCTCGTTACCGGCAAGTCTCTTTACTCGTTACGTAATGCATCATTCTGTAACTAACTCATTAGCTACATTGCTTGCAAGGCTTATAGTGATGTGCATTACCGAGGGGGCCCAGAGATACCTCTCCGACAATCGGAGTGACAGATCCTAATCTCGAAATACACCAACTCAACATGTACCTTCGGAGACACCTGTAGAGCTCCTTTATAATCACCCAGTTACATTGTGACGTTTGGTAGCACACAAAGTGTTCTTCCGGTAAACGGGAGTTGCATAGTCTCATAGTTGTAGGAACTTTGTATAAGTCATGAAGAAAGCAATAGCAACATACTAAACGATCAAGTGCTAGGCTAACGGAATGGGTCAAGTCAATCACATCATTCTCCTAATGATGTGATCCTGTTAATCAAATGATAACACATGTCTATGGTTAGGAAACATAACCATCATTGATTAATGAGCTAGTCAAGTAGAGGCATACTAGTGACATTAAGTTTGTCTATGTATTCACACATGTATTATGTTTCCGGTTAATACAATTCTAGCATGAATAATAAACATTTATCATGATATGAGGAAATAAATAATAACCTTATTATTGCCTCTAGGGCATATTTCCTTCAAGCACCTCCCCGCTGTTCTCCTAATACACGTCTCGGCAAAATGCCGAGAGAATGTGCATCCGGAGAACAACAGGGAGGCGCCTCCGAAATCCTGTCTCAGAACGGGGTAGAGCATGAACAACGTACCCAATCTACACATCCTCGGGCTGTCCGTGGAAAGCACTGGACAATCCGAAAGAGCCGCGGTGATAAATATGCAATTGAATGCATATTATCGATGCAACACTTTCGGACGATAGACCTAGGTTACGCGACTTGATGTGAAAATTTAATCTAGTGACATGGAAAAAAAGTGGAGGAGGTCATGGAATTGTTGCTCACCCTCAGATGTAGAGGATGTAGTCGATCAAAGGAGGGACGATCGTGGACCAACACCTCCAACGTCGATGGTCACTCCACGAAGATGGAACACCACAAATCCTGTTAATTCCACCAAGTGAAAAAAATTAGGTCATCACCTCACATTAACCATTTGGCACAACATTATGAATCGACATGAAACAACATGTCAAATTGCAAAAAAAATCTTTATTAAGTATTTTAGAAACCAAGTGCCTCGATTTGCTTCTTATATATGAGTCAACATGACCAAAACACTAACTTGACCAATATCCATCCATCTATCACAAACTTTCCCAATATCTATTCATCTATATTCACAAACTTAGTAAAAACTATCTAGTATGTATCTAAATACCTAATAAAACTACACAAAACAAAAAAATACAATTTATTCATCTATCTAGCATCCATCTATCTATTCATCTAGCATCTATCTATTCATCCGGCCAGCATGAACACAAGCAGCGGCAACAAGGGTTTGTGGGAGGGGGTGCTCACTGGGGCTGGGGGGCACGGTGGCGTCTAGCGGTGGAGGGGGGTGCTCACTGGGCGGGAGGGAACGGGGATGGACGAGCAGGGCCGGCCAAAGCCGCGGCCACGCGTGCTCGTCGGGGCGGCTTGCGGGCTCTGGGAGGCCGAGCCAAGGGCGGGGAGCCCTGTGGCCGGCGGTGGCGCGAGCGGGGTCGGCGCGGGGCGGGTGGACGGTAGTGATGTGGGGTTGGGACACCGAGGCGGGGTCGGTGCGGCGCGGGTGGACGGCGGCGGTGCGAGGAGGGGGCAGAGATGATCGGGGTGGAGGCGGGAAGGGGCGAGGGAAGGGGAGGGGCGCGGGCGGCGGCGGCGGGCGGCGGGGAGCGGCACGGGTGGAGCGGCGGCGGGCGGCTGATGGTGCGGGTCGAGGCGTGGTGCAGAACGAGTGGAGGAGGCTGTGGGTGTGGGAGAGAACGAGTGGAGGAGGGATGGCCACGCGAGTGGATAAGGCGACCTATGCCATTGGCATGTATAAATCATGCCACGTGGCATATATGCCGACGGCTAAGCCATAGGCATAGGTATATTTCTTTTTTTTATGCATCAACATTATTCTTTTTCTAAAAAAAGTTATGTTTCCACACCACCGATCCGCATGACACATCCCCTATGGCCGTAGCTATGCCGATGTGCCGTCGGCATAGTTATATATTTCATTTTTAATGTTTTTATTAGTTTATATTTTTCCTTCTTTATGTGTTTTTATTTCATATAGATTTTTTAATGTTTTTATAGATATATTTTTCCTTTTTTATGTTTTTTATGTATTAATATTTCATATAGATTTTTAATGTTTTTTAACCGCTCGGCCCTCTCCTCTCCGGGAACCACACTGAGGGGAGGGGAAGGGAGGTGCCGAACTCGAGAAGCTTCGTCCGCCGAGGTCGTGGCCTGGTCGCGGGTGTGGGAGCGCATGGCCTCCGCCTCGCATGCTCGATGTGGAGATTAGTAGGTCAGCTGAGTGAAGGGGGAGGGGAGTCGTCAATGGTGGGGGTGGGGGTGGTGGCAGCGGCGGAGCCAAGTCCGTCGGAGGGAGATGGTTTGCACGTGGACACCTGGGAGCAACATCCGGGACAAACCCACATCTACATCCCCTCCGTGTAGACCCTACGCGTCCGTTTCCCCCCTCCAGGTGCCGGCACCGCCGTCGTCCGTGAGGGGGGCCACGTCCTGGAGATGCATGCCGCCTCTTTGGACATGCCACAACACCACCCCGCATGTATGAGGGGCCGGTGCGACGCTCCGGTGGCATTGCTACCCCCAGGGCCCCCGTCCCACCTAACCCTGGAGCGATTGACCACGAGATCTAGCCCTTTGTATTCCCACGGATGGGCTTTAACCAGGGGACCTCTCCACTCGGTTATGTCAGGTCAGCACACAGGGACACCTGGGAACAACATTTGGGCCAAACCCACAGCAACATCTCCTCCGTGTAGACCCGACGCGTCCATTTCCCCCCTCCAGGTGCCGGCGGCGATGCCATCTGTGAGGGGGGCCACGCCCCGGAGACGCGTGTCGGGCGTTTGCAACCGCCACAACACTTTCAGACTTGTGAGAAACCGCGTACGCAAGATTGGCGGCATGCTAGCCCACGGAGGCCGCCGGCCACAGTCGTAGACATGCGAAGGGCAATCCGCGTAGAGGGAAGTGTTCGGATACTTCTCCATCACCAAAAATATGAAAAATTACCATCGTTCCTATAGCACATGTGCGCACATCGTGTAAAAAACTCATGATCTTATCGCGATCCGAATATTTAATAATATTCACGCCGCACCGTTATCATAGAACGTCTACTACTATGTCATCCCTGTCCGTGAGGGGAGCCACACCCTAGAGACGCATGCCACCTCTTCGGACATGTCACAACACCACCCTACATGTAAGAGGGGCCGGTGCGACACTCCGGTGGCATTGCTACCCCCCCCCCCCCCCACGGCCCCGTCCTGCCTAAGCCTGGAGCGGTTAACCACGAGATCTAGCCCTTTGACTTCCCACGGACAGGCTTTAACCAGTGGACCTCTCCACCCGGTTGTGTTAGGTCAGCACAGAGGGACACCTGGGAGCAACATCCGGGCCAAACCCACAACTGCATCCCCTCCGTGTAGACCCGACACGTCCGTTTCCCCCTCTGGGTGCCGACGGCGGCGCTGTCCGTGAGGGGGGCCACGCCCCGGAGACGCGTGCCAGGCGTTTGCAACCGCCACAACACTTTCAGACTTGTGAGAAGCCACACACCCAAGATTGGCGGCATGCTAGCCCACGGAGGCTGCCAGCCACAGTCGTAGACATGAGAAGGGCAATCCGCGTAGAGGGAAGTGTTTGGATACTTGTCCATCACCAAAAATTATGAAAAATTACCATCGTTCCTATAGCAAATGTGCCCACGTCGTGTAAAAACTCATGATTTTATCGCGATTCGAGTATTTAATAATATTCACGCCACACCGTTACCGCAGAATGTCTACTACTGTGTCATCGCCGTCCATGAGGGGGGCCACACCCCGGAGACGCGTGCCGCCTCTTCGGACATGCCACAACACCACCCCGCATGTATGAGGGGCTGGTGCGATGCTCCGGTGGCATTGCTACCCCCAGGGACCCTGTCCCTCCTAACCCTGGAGCGGTTGACCACTTGATCTAGCCCTTTGACTTCCCATGGACGGGCTTTGACCAGTGGACCTCTCCACCCGGTTGTGTCAGGTTCGCTCAAAGGGCACCTGGGAGCAACGTCCGGGCCAAACCCACAGCTACATCCCCTTCGTGTACAACCGACGTGTCCGTTTCCCCCCTCCAGGTGCCGATGGCGGCGCCGTCCGTGAGGGGGGCTGATAACCCACAAGTGTAGGGGATCGCAACAGCTTTCGAGGGTATAGTATTCAACCCAAATTTATTGATTCAACACAAGGGGAGCCAAAGAATATTCTTGAGTATTAGCAGTTGAGTTGTCAATTCAACCACACCTGGATAACTTAGTATCTGTAGCAAAGTATTTAGTAGCAAAAGTGGTATGATAATAATGGTAACGGTAGCAAAAGTAAAGATAAATGTTTTTGGGTTTTTGTAGTAGTTGTAACAGTAGCAACGGAAAAGTAAATAAGCGAAGAACAATATATGAAAGCTCGTAGGCAATGGATCAGTGATGTATAATTATGCCGGATGTGATTCCTCATGTAATCGCTATAACATAGGCTGACACAGAACTAGCTCCAATTCATCAATGTAATGTAGGCATGTATTCCGTAAATAGTCATACGTGCTTATGGAAAAGAACTTGCATGACATCTTTTGTCCTACCCTCCCGTGGTAGCGGGGTCTGAGCGAAACTAAGGGATATTAAGGCATCCTTTAAATAGAGAACCGGAACAAAGCATTAACACATAGTGAATACATGAACTCCTCAAACTGCGGTCATCACCGAGAAGTATCCTGATTATTGTCACTTCGAGGTTTTCGGATCATAACACATAATATGTGACTATAGATTTGCAAGATAGGATCAAGAACACACATATATTCATGAAAACATAATAGGTTCAGATCTGAAATGATGGAACTCGGGCCCTAGTGAGAAGCATTAAGCATAGCAAAGTCATAGCAACATCAATATCAGAACATAGTGGATACTAGGGATCAAACCCTAACAAAACTAACTTGATTACATGGTATATCTCATCCAACCCATCACCGTCCAGCAAGCCTACGATGGAATTACTCACGCACGGCGGTGAGCATCATGAAATTGGTGATGGAGGATGGTTGATGATGACGATGGCGACGAATCCCCCTCTCCGGAGCCCCGAACGGACTTCCAGATCAGCCCTCCCGAGAGAGATTAGGGCTTGGCAGCGGCTCCGTGTCATAAAACGCGATGAAACTTTCTCTCTGATTTTTTTCTCCCCCAATGTGAGTATATGGAGTTGGAGTTAAGGTCGGTGGAGGTCCAGGGGGCCCACAAGATAGGGGGCGCGCCCTACATGGGGGCGCGCCCCCTGTCTCGTGGACAGTCTGTGGCCCCCCTGGTATATTTCTTTCGCCTAGTGTCGGTGTACTAGAGTAGGGGTACCCTAGTATCCCGAACTCGTGCACGGGCAGTTGCAGCGCCCCGCGGCAAGGCTTTCCGGGTGACCGCCAAGACCCTCCGTGGTTCCCTTCAAGACCATTCAAGAACAAAGTACTCAAACCAAGGCCCCGGCAAGAGGAGCTTGCCGGGAAGGCCAACCAAGGCCCCGGCAAGAGGAGCTTGCCGGGAAGGCCAACCAAGGCCCCGGCAAGAGGAGCTTGCGGGGAAGGCCAACCCAGGCCCCGACAAGAGGATCTTGCCGGGAAGAGACAAGACCCCGGCAAGAGGAGCCTGCCGAGAAGGCCACTCAAGGCATACCAAGAAAGCTTGCCGCGACGCGCCCTGCGTCCCGGCAAGGCCCGGTGAGCAACAAGCTCCCAAACACGACAAGACGACGACCGCGGCAAGGAGCTTGCCGTGGGAAACCCCCACTTCGTGCCCGCGCTCCAGCACACCTGCTAATGTGTCGCTCTAGGACTCTCCCAAGCACACGTGGCAGGAGGCCGTGCAGCTAGGGGTGCGCGGTGGCAAGCGGAGATGTAGAGAAGGCCATCGTGGCAAGCGGTGGCGCTCCTAACGGTCACTTTTTGCACTGTTTAGGCAACTCAGACAGGCATTCAATGCCCTTGTCCCCTACCGTCAGAGTTAGGTAGGGTGCACTGTGTCCACAGTAGCGGTAGCTGCACCTACCGCATCCTTTTCCATTTTTACCCTTCTAGTCTACGTTGCCACCTGTCGGTGACCCCTTGAAAGTATAAAAGGAGGCCCAGGCGCAACGTAGAAGGAGTTCGGCTCATTCGAAACACCAGAAACACTCACACGCTCAGTCTGATAGCGTCCATCGCTCCTGAGCAAGGATTCAATACACACAAACAAGCAGCAGTAGGGTTTTACGCATCCGCGCGGCCCGAAGCTGGGTAAAACCGCTCGCGTGTACCGCCTCGATCCGCTCTTTGTGCAGCCTCCGCCCTCACCGAATCGAAAGGGGCTCGGTCCGCCGATCCCCATAGGTGTTCGTGGATCAGCTTCCCCGACATCTTTGGCGCGCCAGGTAGGGGGCATCGAGATTGTGCGAACCCGATCCGGCGTGCACGCGAGCTAAATCTTCATCGTCTTCATGGACATGCCACCGAAGAAGAAGGATTCGGAGGCAGCTGTTCCGTCTGCGTCGCTTTCACCGCCTCCGGAACAAACGGGTGGTGGAGTGGACGCCGGCGGAGGAATGGGCGTCGATGAGGGTGCCCACAGCGCTGCCAAGTCCAAGGATAAGGCGGCACAGACCTCGGCGTCCATGCGCGCACCGCGTCCCTCTCAGGAGGCGCGGGACCAGCAGCATCATGGCGTTCGCAGCGCCATACGTCCGCTGGGCCAAGATCAAGCTGGTGGTTCTCGTGGCGCTCAAGACCAACATGCGCATCAACATGCTGGCTCGAGCAAAGTACGGTCGCCTGGACGGGGCACTGCTCCTTCTAACGTGGTTAGAAGTCCGAGCACGCCCCACTCCTCGCACCGTTCACCTCCGCCGCCCACCACTCCAGTAGAAGCCTTGGCGCGAGCTCAACTGCTCCTAGACTATCCTCCGAAGGCGGACAAGACCGACGAATGGAGGGCCACTATCCAGAGCCTCATCGGCTTCGCCAACGGCGACACTGCACGGCAACCAAGCACCTCGCTGTCGCGGCAGGACAGCCGGACGCGAGCCGATGGCAACCAGACCGGGGGAGGTGCGACTTCCATGCACTCTCCACTACGAAGGCCAAAATCGCCGACTCGCCGGGTCCACCCCGACAGCGGCTCCACCGCATCCTCGGATCCACGAGCTCGTCGCGACCAGCGCCAAGTTCTCCATGAACGACAACAAGAAGATGCTCGAACCCGCATCGAGCGCCGAAGAGAAGCGCGACGTCAATCCGACAAGCGCGCTGGGCCCTCTGTTGACATGCATGCGCCAGGGGAACCAGGCGATCTGCCGTACGCGGTAGGTTGCCTTGCGTTCACTCGTGAGCTGCGGCAAGTCCAGTGGCCCAGCACAAAGAATTTCAAACCAGACGTACCAGAGAAGTACGACGGCAAGACGCATCCGTCGGAGTTTCTCAGCATCTACACCATTGCGGTGCAGGCTGCCGGGGGACGGGACGACAAGATCCTTGCCAACTACTTCCCGCTGGTACTCAAGCCCAACGTCAGGTCCTGGCTCATGCACTTGCCGGACAATTCCATCTCCTCTTGGGCAGATTTATGCCATCAGTTTGTCGGCGCCTTTACAGGCGGCCACAAGCCACATGGCCAAGAGAGCGATCTTCATCTGCTCGCCCAGAAGGAAGGAGATCCACTGCGCAAGTACATTCAGAGATTCAGCCATGTACAACACAACATCCCAGACGTCCACCCCGCCGCGATCATCAGCGCGTTCCATCAGAACGTGCGAAACCGAAGGATGAGGGAGGAGATGGCGATGTGTAAGATCAGAGACGTCAGTGAGCTTTATGCCCTGGCCGACAAGTGTGCACGCGCTGAAGAGGGGAGGAGGCTCCCCGGAGAGAGTACAGGAGCAGGAGGATTCGACAGTGAGGATGCCGCCCCGACAAGGAAAAGCCGGCGGCGGAGCAACAGAAGGAAAAAGGGCAAGGAAGTGCTAGCTGTTGAGCAGACCGGCAACGGAGGTGGCGCCAAGGAAACTAAGGGTGGTGGCTCTGGCAAGGAGGCCCAGCCTGTGGCAGCCGCCGACAAGCAGGACGGCTCCGGCAAGCAGTATTGCAAGATCCACCGCACCAAGGGCCACGATCTCCAGAACTGCAAGAAAGTCGAGCAGCTTGTTGAGCAACAGAAAGCTGAGTACGAGCGGTGCGACAAGGAGAAGGCCCAGGAAGGAACTGGTGGATCCGGCAAGAAACGTCCCGGCCGAGGAGGACGCTGCGGCAAGGCCAAGCAGCGGCAAGGAGACAGACCTCCCCGCGGCCGCGACAAGGATGAAGATGACGATGACGACGAAGACGTGGATGATGATGAGGCCGACGAGCAGGAATTTCAGAAAGCCACAGAGGTCCTGTGCGTTGACGGTGGTGCTTCTCTGCATACTTCGCACCGCCAACTCAAGCAGTGGATGCGGGAGGTTAATGCAGCGGAACCATCCATAGAGTCACGCAAGCCTCTGAAATGGTCCAGCACGCCTATCATCTTCGACATTGAGGATCATCCTGATCGCGTAACTGCGGTCGGGTGCTTGCCGATGTTGGTTTCACCAACTATCCGCAATCTCAAGGTCACGAAGATGCTAGTTGAGGGCGGGGCCGGCTTGAATCTGATCTCCTCCGCGGTCCTTCAGAAACTCCAGATCCCTGACAGCGAGCTCGAAGAGACCGGCACATTCCAAGGAATCAACCCGGGAAGGAGCAAGCCGAAGGGGAAGATCACGCTGCCGGTCACATTTGGCAGCGAGCTGAATTTCAGAACTGAGAGGGTCACATTTGACGTTGCCGATTTTCCATTGCCTTACAATGGGATCCTTAGCCGTCCAGCGCTCGCCAAGTTTATGGCAGCCTCTCACTATGCATACAACATGCTCAAGATGCCAGGCCCGATAAGTGTCATCTCTGTCCCCGGCGACAAGAAGGATGCCCTTATCTGCGCCGACAAGATCTACCGGGAAGCAGCAGCCGCAGATGATCACAACACACTTGCCGCTGAAGCTCCCGGGGGAAGAAGAAGACAAAGTCTGGCAAGAGCTCTGATGCCCACTCCGGCAAGCGCACCTCTTCGAAGTGCTGCCCTACCGTCGAGGACGCACCATCGAGCTCCACCGGCAAGTGCAAGAAGACGATGGCAGCTCCACCCGAGACCAAGAAGGTGTCCGCCAAGAAGGACGGCACTGGTGGTACCTTCACCATCAGTGCCACGCTTGACCCCAAATAGGAAAGCGCGCTCATTGCTTTCCTGCGGGCGAATGTCGACGTGTTTGCATGGCAACCGTCTGATATCCCCGGTGTTCCCAGGAAAGTAATTGAGCACCACCTAGCCGTTTGTCCTCATGCTCGGCCCGTCAAGCAGAAAGTCAAGAAGCAGGCAGTGGAGCGCCAAGAGTTCATTGCAGAAGAGATCAGGAAATTGGAAGCAGCAGGCCTTGTCAGAGGAGTGCTCCATCCCACGTGGTTGGCCAATCCTGTAGTCGTGCGCAAGGCGAACGGGAAATGGAGGCTTTGTATAGACTTCACTGATGTCAATAAAGCTTGTCCCAAAGATCCATTTCCCTTGCCGCGCATTGACCAGATTGTTGACTCCACAGCTGGATGTGATTTGCTTTCATTTCTTGATGCATATTCAGGATACCATCAAATCTTCATGGCAGAAGAGGATGAGGAAAAAACCGCATTTATCACCCCTTGCGGCACATACTGTTTTGTACGGATGCCCTTTGGGTTGAAGAATGCTGGTTCAACATTTGCAAGGGTAGTCCATGTCGCTTTTGAGCCACAGATACACAGAAATGTGGAAGCCTACATGGATGATATAGTGGTCAAGAGCAAGGACAAGGCTACCCTGATCCAAGATTTAGAAGAAACTTTTGCAAATCTGCGCAAGATCAACCTCAGGCTCAACCCCGAGAAGTGCGTGTTTGGAGTCCCTTCCGGCAAGCTTCTTGGGTTCTTTGTGTCTCAGCGGGGAATTGAAGCCAACCCCGACAAGATCAAGGCCATCGAGCAGATAGAAGCACCGAAGCGCGTCAAGGATGTGCGAAGGCTTGCCGGTTGCGTGGCTGCTCTCAGCAGGTTTATCTCTAAGTCTGCTGAGCGCGCCCTGCCGTTTTTCAAAATATTGAAAAAGGCAGGTCCAATGAAATGGACTCCGGAAGCGGAGGATGCGCTCCAGGACTTGAAGAGGTACCTGTCCTCCACTCCAATACTTGTCGCACCTAAGCCACAAGAGAAGTTGCTGCTATACCTAGCGGCAACCAATCAAGTGGTTAGTTCTGCGTTAGTAGCAGAGAGGGAGGCAGATGATGAGCCAGCGACCGCGACAAGTGAATCCAGCGACAAGCAGGGGGCTTCTCCGACAAGCTCTGACCCCGACAAAGATGAATCTGCGCAGACGTGCAAGGAGGTGCAGAAGAAGATGGTGCAGCGCCCAGTTTACTTTGTCAGCTCCCTTCTCCAGGGGGCTAGGTCGAGGTACTCTGGTGTGCAAAAGTTGCTTTTCGGCCTCCTCATGGCCTCGAGAAAGCTGCGCCATTACTTCCAGGCACACGAGATCACAGTTGTCACTCGCTTTCTGCTGAAGAGGATACTGCAGAATCCAGAAGCAACAGGCAGGATTGTCGAGTGGGCACTGGAACTGTCAAGCTTTGGCCTCAAGTTTGAGAGCACTTCAACTATCCAAAGCAGAGCATTGGCAGAGTTCATAGCAGAGTGGATGCCAACCCCAGACGAAGAAATTCCAGAGACGAGCATCCCCGTCAAGGAGACAAGCAAAGAGTGGCTGATGTACTTTGATGGTGCCTTCTCGCTGCAAGGCGCCGGTGCTGGCGTGCTGCTTGTTGCACCCACTGGAGAGCACCTCAAGTACGTAGTCCAGATGCACTTTCCCAAAGAGCAAGCAACCAACAATACTACAGAGTATGAAGGATTGCTTGCCGGTCTCAGAATCGCAGCAGACCTTGGGATCAAGAAACTCATTGTAAGGGGTGACTCGCAGCTTGTCGTCCGCCAAGTGAACAAGAACTACCAGAGTCCATTGATGGAAGCTTATGTTGATGAAGTGAGAAAGCTAGAAGAACACTTTGATGGCCTGCAAATGGAACATGTTCCGCGAGCTCAGAATGACATTGCTGATGGCCTGTCAAAGTGCGCTGCACTAAAGTTGCATGTGGAACCAGGCATCTTTGTGCTTAAGCTGACTCAACCATCCGTGACACCATCAACTGGACAGAGCAAGAAGAGGAAGTTGGTTTCCGGTGACTACTTTCCGGCAGAACTCCCCGAAGCCGCCGCCAAGAAAGTCCCCAAGATCAACACCAAGGATGCTGAGGGGCAGTCTGCTCCGGCAACCTTATGGTTTGTTCCGTTGAAGCAAACGCTCCCGACAAGTTTTACTCCGGCAAGCTTGCCGGGGAGCATCACACTCCGGCAGAGCCGCAGGTTCTTGCCATGGAAGCGGATGTTCCCGCAGCAACAGATACGCCTTTAGTCCTTGTTGTCGAGCCACAAGCTCCAGCATGGGCGCAGTAGATTGTCCGTTTCCTTCAGACAGGAGAGCTTCCCGAAGAGCAAGAAGAAGCTGAAAAAGTAGCCCGGCAGTCAAGTATGTACAAGTTTGTCGACAGCACACTGTACAGAATAAGACTCAACGGTGTGAAATTGAAGTGCATTTGCCGGGAAGATGGACAGCAGCTGTTGGCAGAGATACATGGAGGCATATATGGTCACCACATTGGCGCAAGAGCACTTGCTGGCAAAGCATTCCGACAAGGCTTCTTCTGGCCGACAGCCCTCCAGGATGCAACTGCACAAGTAACCAAGTGTGAAGCGCGCCAGTTCCATTCCAAACAGATATACCAACCAGCTCAAGCTCTCCAGACGATCCCTTTATCCTGGCCATTTTCGGTCTGGGGGCTCGACATCCTCGGCCCCTTCCCCCGAGCTGTCGGGGGCTTTGAGTTCTTGTACGTTGCAATCGACAAGTTCACAAAGTGGCCGGAAGTGGAACCAGTGAGGAAGGTGACAGCACAGTCAGCAGTCAAGTTCTTCAGGTCGATTGTTTGCCGTTTCGGGATCCCTAACAGGATCATCACCGACAACGGCACGCAATTTACGAGCCGCACCTTCATGCAGTATGTCCAAGACCTTGGCGCCAAGGTCTGCTTCGCTTCTGTTGCTCACCCGAGAAGCAACGGTCAAGCGGAGAGGGCAAACGCTGAAGTGCTGCGAGGCCTCAAGACCAGAACTTTCGACAGGCTGCACAAGTGCAGAAGAAACTGGATCGAGGAGCTGCCGGTGGTTCTTTGGTCGATCAGGACGACGCCAAATCGAGCCACTGGCCAGACACCCTTCGCTCTAGTCTATGGAGCGGAGGCAGTTCTCCCCACGGAACTCGTATACGGGTCACCTCGAGTGCTCGCTTATGATGAGCTTGAGCAAGAGCAGCTGCGGCAAGACGACGTGCTGCTCCTTGAGGAAGACCGTCTTCAGGCTGCTGTGCGAGCCGCTCGCTACCAGCAAGCTTTGCGTCGCTACCATAGCCGCAAAGTTAAAGCCAGGAGCTTCGAGGAAGGCGACCTTGTTCTTCGGCGTGTTCAGTCCGCCAAGAATTCCAACAAGTTGACGCCGAAGTGGGAAGGCCCTTATCGGGTGAAACGAGTCACTAGGCCCGGCGTTGTCCGCCTTGAGACCGAAGATGGCATTCCGGTGAGCAACTCCTGGAACATTGAACATCTTCGTAAGTTTTACCCGTAGGGCGCGGTTGCCGGAAGCTTTTCCGGCAACCACCTTTTGTACAAGTCTTGCCGCTGTTGCATGTAATCCTTTGTACAAAGCCGGGCGCAGACCCCGTGCACCAGTAAAGTTCATGTGCCCTGCACATCTTGTCAGTTTTTCTTTATTCTATAATCCTTTTTCGCATATGTTATCTGACACTTTGTGCAGCACCAGATCCCGGTAAGCAATAGCGAGCCCAAGGCTCCATATCATTACTTTATTTCTCTGTTTCTTTCTCAAAAGAAGGAAGATTCCCTCGCCCACAAGGTTTACCGGGGGGGAGGAGAAGATAATGGTGTGGACCAGGCCGTTCAAGAAAGTTTCTCCTTGCCGGGAAGCAGACGACAGAAAAGCTAAGTTGCTAAAGCTTGAGCAATCAGTTTTTTAAGTTTTTGAGTTATTTTCCTTGAACGACCGTGCTTTGTATGGAAAACCTGTGCGCGGAGGAACCAACTCGTAGCTAGTTGCGCCTTTACTTTGTTTCGAGTCCGCTCAACAACTTAAGTGAGCTGCTAGCGCCCTTACTTTGCTTCGAGTCCGCTCAGCAACTTAAGTGAGCTGCTAGCGCCCTTACTTTGTTTCGAGTTCGCTCAACAACTTAAGTGAGCTGCAACTAGTTGCGACAAGGTTGCTTGTCGGTAGCGACCCCGCCAGCAGGCTGCTGAAGTTCCGCACTCGGCGCTCGCGGCAAGGGTGCATGCACCGGCAAGTTTCCCTAGAAAGCGTAGGGCAGAACCATACAAAGCCAAGAGTCGAGTAAAGGAAGTAACACAGCAATTTTTTGCCTAAGATAGAGTTATATTACAAAAATAACTTGTCGCGCCTCTAATAGTGTTCCCATGACATGACTGGCAGCGACAAGAAAAGAAGAAACAGACGGCCTAATCTATGCGACCGCCGTCAACCCTTTTGACCTCGTTCACCCTGTCCACAATGGGTGCGACGAGGGCCTTAGGTGCGTCAAGATCAGCGTCCGCCGGCAGCCTCTTGAGGACGTTGGTGAGGTTGAGGCCTGGATTGCGGAAGGCCACCTTCACCAGCACCTTCTCCAGAACTCCGGCACAAATCGAGCGTGACTCGTCGGCCAACTGCTTTGGGATCCGTTCCCGGAGTTGCTGGAGCGCCGCCGCCACGCCTTTGAATAACAGAGTGAGCTTGGCCCTGGGTTGGAGTTCCTCATCAGAAGAGTACCGAAGGCCTTCCACCCCGGGGTTATAGCATGCATGCTAGAGGTCGAGTGTCCGTCCTTTTGGTTCTCTTTCGTTCGCAGGGCTCGCATATCCTGGCCAGACTGCTTGAGGACGAAAAGGAGAAGAAGGGCGCGCCGGCACCTGGGCCCCGGCAAGCCAGTATCGCTGGGGGCTGCGAGTGCCAAGAATTGTCCACGGCAAACCAGAGTTGCCGGGGGCTGCAATATCAGATAAGTCTTTCATCCCTCATCATGCATCCTCTTATGGACTGGGGAATGCGAAACCGCGTTTCTTCCCGAAAACTGCCGTGCTCCCTCAACTCTAAGCCCTGGGGCTCGTTCCCGGGGGCCAAGTTTGGTCGTAGTCGTGGCAGCAAAGGGATGAAACGAGGGGACCCCACCCACCTCGTTCCCGCCTCCGTCAAAGGCGTGAGAAAGGTCGAGCGACGTGGGAAGGCGGCAGGGCCTGTTGCCGGGAGATGAAATGTCTGTCCGAGGGATACCAAGGATTTGCTCCTTGGCGTGGGTTCAACTCGCGAGACAAATAACCCGGCAAGCATCCCCTTTTCATTAAAAAACATCCCACTCAGGTACAGTCCATAGAGGATGAAAAACATGAAAGAGAGGATTACAAGTTTTAGATACAGCTAAGGCCCGAAGGCTTACAAATTAAAAAGATAAGATGCCTGTAATCCCTTTCCTGTCCCTCTCTTCAGGAGGCAGGTCAAGGAGGCGAAAAGGGCAAAAGGAGCGCCTAGGCGAGCTACGGGTGCCAGAAGACACCAAGAGAACATCCCGGGGGCCGTCCGAAGGCTGGACGGCGATGGCGGCGCTGGAAGTGGGGCTCGAAGACGGGGCGGCAGGACGTCAGCACACTGTCGAGGGCACCACGCCCTCGTACTCCGACCTGACGGCCTTGTCGCTAGCCCTCTTCCCCTTCCGCAGCCTCCCTACGCCAGCCGCCCAAGGAGACGACCCCGGGGAGTTCAAGAAGCCGGCGACACGGATGATGGGGTCGCCGGTGCCGCGCGAAACGGTGCCCGACGCCTAGTCGGACCCGCCACTCCGCCGCCCACTACCCTCATCGTCGCTGTCGCTCTCCTCCTCGTCACTCTCGCTCGAGGAGGAGCCTTCGCTATCGGAGGAGCTGTCCACGCAGCACTTCGCCCGAGTGCCGAAGCTCCCGAAGACCTTGACGGAGAGGAGATCGCCCTCCATCAACTTAAAATGGAGGGTAAACCCCTCCATCAGGCTGTGGATATGGGCGAACGTCTTCCACCCTCGATCAAGATACATCACATTAGGGGCTGGGAATACAACGCGGACTCGCGTGCCGCTGATCCCACAACCCCTCATGTGCAGTCTCAGTGTCTCGGGCGGGTCCAACTCCATCGCGCTCGCAAACGGAGCTGGAAGCCGGAGGCGACGACGAGGCGCCCGGCGCAGCTTGACGAAGAACTCGCAAGGGTCGTCCCCTATATGGACCGCCATGGGGGGAGGAGCCGCCGGCGGAGGCGAAGCTGGCGCGCCGCCCCGCCCGCCTCTTCCCCGAGCGCCTCGACCTCGTCCTCGACCTCGTCCGCGACCTCGCCCCCTCCCTCTTCCCCTTGTGGCTGGCTCTGCCACCACGGGCGCGGGAGAGGGAGAGATGCGCTGTCTGGCGGCGACCCTCGCCGCCACCGATGAAGGGCCTGGGTTCCCTTTCTCCATGGCGAATGAGAGAAAGGGGAGCAGAAGCTGAAGAAAGGAGGAGATGAGAGAGTGCGGGTTTCTGTGCTCCCCTCCTGCTCTTTATAAAGGAGCGAGGTGGGGGCTCGGCCGCCCCGCTCAGCGAATCAAGGCACGGGAAGAGCAAGGAGTCGGGGCCAACCCGCTGCCTCTGCTCGCGACGGCCAAGTTTCCCACTTCCACCGTCCGCGACCCCAAGCGCATGGGAGCCGCGTGGCGGGGATGCAGAACCAAGGCGACGGATGAGGCGGCCTCGCTCCACCTCATGATCGCGGGGAGTGGACGTCCCGAAAACCGCGCACCGGCCCCGTCCAGTAAATGCACCACGCCCCCATGCCTACCTCCGTTCAGGGAGGAGGGCATGAACCGTCCCCATCATCGTGGCCTGACGCATGCTCGAGGGGCTTAGCCCCGCGCGCGCCGCCCGCGTCACCCACGACGCCGCGTTTGACGCGTGCCGTTCTGGGCGTGCGCGGTGGGAGCGGAGAGATATACGGCGTGACCTAGGCCGCGCGTGCCCGTGCACTGTTTTGGGCCTGGCCCAATAGCGCTCGGCACCGTGTCTGGCCCAGGCCCGGGGGCTCCTGTCGGTGTACTAGAGTAGGGGTACCCTAGTATCCCGAACTCGTGCACGGGCAGTTGCAGCGCCCCGCGGCAAGGCTTGCCGGGTGACCGCCAAGACCCTCCGTGGTTCCCTTGAAGACCATTCAAGAACAAAGTACTCAAACCAAGGCCCCAGCAAGAGGAGCTAGCCGGGAAGGCCAACCAAGGCCCCGGCAAGAGGAGCTTGCCGGGAAGGCCAACCCAGGCCCCGGCAAGAGGATCTTGCCGGGAAGAGACAAGACCTCGGCAAGAGGAGCTTGCCGGGAAGGCCACTCAAGGCATACCAAGAAAGCTTGCCGCGACGCGCCCTGCATCCCGGCAAGGCCCGGTGAGCAACAAGCTCCCAAACACGACAAGACGACGACCGCGGCAAGGAGCTTGCCGCGGGAAACCCCCACTTCGTGCCCGCGCTCCAGCACACCTGCTAACGTGTCGCTCTAGGACTCTCCCAAGCACACGTGGCAGGAGGCCGTGCAGCTAGGGGTGCACGGTGGCAAGCGGAGATGAAGAGAAGGCCATCGTGGCAAGCGGTGGCGCTCCTAACGGTCACTTTTTGCACTGTTTAGGCAACTCAGACAGGCATTCAATGCCCTTGTCCCCTACCGTCAGAGTTAGGTAGGGTGCACTGTGTCCACAGTAGCGGTAGCTGCACCTACTGCATTCTTTTCCATTTTTACCCTTCTAGTCTACCAGAGGCCCAGGCGCAACTTAGAAGGAGTTCGGCTCATTCGAAACACCAGAAACACTCCCACGCTCAGTCTGATAGCGTCCATCGCTCCTGAGCAAGGATTCAATACACACAAACAAGCAGCAGTAGGGTTTTACGCATCCGTGCGGCCCGAAGCTGGGTAAAACCGCTCGCGTGTACCACCTCGATCCGCTCTTTGTGCAGCCTCCGCCCTCACCGAATCGAAAGGGGCTCGGTCCGCCGATCCCCATAGGTGTTCGTGGATCAGCTTCCCCGACACCTAGAAATTATTATTAATTCCAAAAAGTGCCTCCGTGGATTTTAGGACATTCCGAGAACTTTTCTTTTGTACACATAAAACAACATCATGGCAATTCTGCTGAAAACAGTGTCAGTTCGGGTTAGTTTCATTCAAATCATGCAAGTTAGAGTCCAAAACAAGGGCAAAAGTGTTTGGAAAAGTAGATACGTTGGAGACGTATCAACTCCCCCAAGCTTAAACCTTTGCTTGTCCTCAAGCAATTCAGTTGATAAACTGAAAGTGATAAAGAAAAAATTTTACAAACTCTGTTTGCTCTTGTTGTTGTAAACATGAAAAGCCAGCATTCAAGTTTCAGCAAATATTATGAACTAACCATACTCACAATAACACTTAGCTCTCACAATTACTCATATAAATAGCATAATCAGCTAGCGAGCCATAATAATAAAACTCAGATGAAAACACTTCCTCAAAACAATCATAACATGATATAACAAAATGGTATCTCGCTAGCCCTTTCTGAGACCGCAAAACATAAATGCAGAGCACCTTTAAAGATCAAGGACTGACTAAACATTGTAATTCATGGTAAAAGAGATCCAGTCAAGTCATACCCAATATAAACCAATAGTAATGAATGAAAATGACAGTGTGCTCTCCAGCGGGTGCTTTTTAAAATAGAGATTGAATAACATTTTGAGCAGCATACTTTCACTGTCAACGCAACAACTATGAGGTGGCTGTATCTTCCATACTACATGCATTATAGGCAGATCCCAAACAGAATGGTAAAGGTTTATACTCCCCCAACCACCAACAAGCATCAATCCATGGCTTGCTCGAAACAACGAGTGCCTCCAACTAACAACAGCCTTCGGGGAATTTTGTTTAATTATTTTGATTTGCTTTGATCTTTTTGGATCATGGGACTGGGCATCCCGATTACCGGCCCTTTCTCGTGAATGAGGAGCGGAGTCCACTCCTCGTGAGAATAACCCACCTAGCATGGAAGATATGGGCAGCCCTAGTTGAAATATGAGCTGCTCGAGCACACAAAACAGAATTTCATTTGAAGGTTTTGAGTTTGGCACATACAAATTTAGTTGGAACGGCAGGTAAATACCGCATATAGGAAGGTATAGTGGACTCATATGGAACAACTTTGGGGTTTATGGAGTTTGGATGCACATGCAGTATTCCTGCTTAGTACAGGTGAAGGCTAGCAAAAGACTGGGAAGCAACCAACTGAGAGAGCGACAACAGTCGTAAACATGCATTAAAATTAACTTACACCGAATACAAGCATGAGTAGGATATAATCCACCATGAACATAAATATCGTGACGGCTATGTTGATTTGATTCAACTACATGCGTGAACATGTGCCAAGTCGAGTCACTCAATACATTCAAAGGAGGATACCATCCCATCATACCACATCATAATCATTCTAATAGCATGTTGGCACGCAAGGTAAACCATTATAACTCATAGCTAATCAAGCATGGCACAAGCAACTATAATCTCTAAATGTTATTGCAAATATGTTTACTTCATAATAGCTGACTCAGAAACGATGAACTCATCATATTTACAAAAACAAGAGAGGTCGAGTTCATACCAGCTTTTCTCATCCCAATAAGTCCATCATATGTCGTCATTATTGCCTTTCACTTGCACGACCGAATGAAGTGTATAATAATAAGAGTGCACGTGCATTGGACTAAGCTGGAATCTGCAAGCATTCAACTCAAGAGAGAAGACAAGGTAATATGGGCTCTAAGTTAAATAAACAATCATGCATTATAAGAGCCACTAAGCATTTTCAATATTTGACCCCCAAAGGAAAGAAAAGAAAATAAAACTATTTACACGGGAAAGCTCCCAACAAGTAAGAAGAAGAACTAGAAATATTTTTGGGTTTTCATTTTAATTTCTACTACAAGCATGGAAATTAAACTAACTAATTTTTTTGGTTTTCTTAAGATTTTTTTTGAAAGTTGTTTTCTTAAGATTTATCAAGCACACAAGAAGAAAACTAGAAAAAGAAATTTAAACTAGCGTGGATAATACTATGAAAGAGTATGAGCATCGACGACTAATGTGTGAACATGAATGTAAAGTCGGTGAGAAATATGTACTCCCCCAAGCTTAGGCTTTTGGCCTAAGTCGGTCTAGTACCAAGGACCGCCGCTAGTCTCCCCGGTGTAATGGGAGGTGTAATCAGGATACCACTGGCTGGTCATCTCCAGATCCCAATGGACAGATGATGCATGATAAGGGCCCAGTTCAGGTTCCGGCTTAGGTTCTGGTTCTGGAGTAAAAGCTTGGGCTCGATGGTTGTTCACCGCTTCCGGCGTAACAAGAAAATTTTCTGCAAGCAAATCAAACAACAGAGGCGCGGGCAAAATAATAATCTCAATGTGTTTCTTATTAAATCTAAGTTTATACAAGATCATCTTCTCTTCGTTGTCAACAATAAACTTGTGTGCTACCATGCTCTTGTAATCTAAAATGTGAGGAGGCAATTTTATCTCTTCCTTCTCATGGTGCCTAATGGGTATCTGAAAATGTTTAGCAAGACGTGCAACATAGTTACCTCCAAAAATGGGGCCTTTTGTACGATTAAGGGCTAGTCGTTTAGCAAAGACGGCACCCATACTAAGAGTATTTTATCCAAGCAAGGCATGTTGAAGAATGATAATATCAAGAACGCTCAAGTTTCCACTATTTCCACGACCAATCAAGCATCTACTAGCAAATATGGCAAAGTAGCGTAAAACAGGAACGTGTATGTTAGAGACTTTTGCCTTAGAGCCCTTCTTTGGCTCCTCTACAGCAATGGTATTAACAAAGCCACCCACATCTTCATGATGGGGTTCCTCTAATTCTCCCTCATAAGGTATCCTACGTACATACCGCACAAAAATGACGTAAAGATATTTCTTTGAATTCATCATATAAATGAAATGATACTGCAGGCAGTGACTTCTTAGGATAATAATAAAAGTTTTGCATGAAAGTATTGGTAAGTAAGAGATACTGATCGATTCGGTCGTTGATGAAACTGGTGAGGCCTGCAGTCTCGATTAAAGCATAAAAGTCTTCATGAATTCCAGCTTCTTTCAAGAAATCCTCGCATGGCCATTCACACGACCATACTTCCGCTAAGCGAGGAAGATTATACTTGGCTTTTTCCTTATCTTTGGCTTGTTTTTCTTGAGAGCTTTGGCTAGCAGAGCCCCTCAAAAGTTTCCTCGACATTTTCTGAAAATTTCTGAAATTTTAGTAACTTCAAAATAAAAGTTAATAAAACTAAACAAGATTGATAGCAACTACTCCTACAAGTGCCTAGAGCCTATATCATGCATTGGAATTGCTTGGGACCTCAAAAATTTAACATGCAAGCTCAAGAACATGGTCACCTATGCAGCAAAAATTTGCAATGAATAAAGCACTGGAACAAAAACTAATTGGACCAATGGAGGAGTCACATACCAAGCAACAATCTCCCAAAGCAGTTTTGTGAATGGAGCTTTGAGCTAAGAGATCAAAAATCGCAGCAAAACAAGCTAGAACTCGTGCTTGAGCTGGATGGGGATTTTTTTGGGGTAGAAGATGAAGTGTGTGGGTGCTGGCATAAGTGGAGGGGGGCCACCAGGGGCCCACGAGACAGGGGGCGCGCCCTCCACTCTCGTGGCCTGGTGCTTGCCCCTCCTGCAGTGATTTCAGTGCCTAAAATCCTCAAATATTCCAGAAAAAGTCATACTAAATTTGCAGGGCATTTGGAGCACTTTTATTTTCAGACTATTTTTTATTGCATGGATAATTCAGAAAACAGACAGATAATACTATTTTTGCTTTATTTATTCTAAATAATAGAAAGTAAAAAGAGGGTACAGAAGGTTGTGCCGTCTAGTTTCATCCATATTGTGATCATCAAAATGAACCCACTAACAAGGTTGATCAAGTCTTGTTAACAAACTCATTCTGAATAACACGGAACCGGAGAAATTTCAAATAACACTAAGTTACCTCAACGGGGATATGAAAATCCCCAACAATAAGAATATCATACTTTTTCTTGACAGTAGGGAGAGGAAATTCAAAACCTCCAATAATAATAGTTGGAACTTGTCCCATAGAATTGATGCTATGAACTTGAGATTGTTTACTCAGAAAGTGTATTGTATGCTCATTACCATTAACATGAAAAGTGACATTGCCTTTGTTGCAGTCAATAATAGCCCTTGCAGTATTAAGAAAAGGTCTACCAAGGATAATAGACATACTATCGTCCTCGAGAATATCAAGAATAACAAAGTTTGTTAAGATAGTGACATTTGCAACCACAACAGGCACATCCTCACAAATACCGACAGGTGTAGCAGTTGATTTATCAGCCATTTGCAAAGATATTTCAGTAGGTGTCAACTTATTCAATTCAGGTCTACGATATAAAGAGAGAGGCATAACACTAACACCGGCTCCAAGATCACACAAAGCAGTTCTAACATAATTTCTTTTAATAGAGCATGGTATAGTTGGTACACCCGGATCTCAAAGTTTCTTTGGTATTCCACCCTTAAAAGTGTAATTAGCAAGCATGGTGGAAATTTCAGCTTCCGGTATCTTTCTTTTATTTGTAATGATATCCTTCATATACTTAGCATAAGGATTTACTTTCAGCATATCAGTTAAGCGCATACGTAAGAAAATAGGTCTAATCATTTCAGCAAAGCGCTCAAAATCCTCATCATCCTTTGACTTGGATGGTTTAGGAGGAAAGGGCATGGGTTTCTGAACCCATGGTTCTCTTTCTTTACTGTGCTTCCTAGCAACAAAATCTCTTTTATCATAACGTTGATTCTTTGATTGTGGGTTATCAAGATCAACAGTAGGTTCAATCTCTACATCATTGTTTTTGCTAGGTTGAGCATCAACATGAACATTATCATTAGGGTCATGTTCATCACCTGATTGAGTTTCAACATCAGAAATAGAAATATCATTGGGATTCTCAAGTGTGTCTACAGTAGGTTCACTAGAAGCATGCAAAGTCCTATCGTTTTTCTTCTTCTTCTTTTTAGAAGAACTAGGTGCCTCTAAATTATTTCTCTGAGAATCTTGCTCGATTCTCTTAGGGTGGCCTTCAGGATACAAAGGTTCCTAAGTCATTCTACCAGTTCTAGTATCCACTCTAACAACAAAGTCATTTTTATTATTTAATTCATCAAGCAAATCATTCTGAGCTTTAAGTACTTTCTCAGCTTGAGTAGCAACCATAGAAGCATATTTGCTAATGAGGTGAAGTTCATCTTTAACTCTAGCCAGATTATCGCTTACGCATCCTATCTCGAAAGCATTATTCTTTAACTCTCTACCAACAAAAGCATTAAAACTTTCTTGTCTAGCCATAAAGTCATCAAATTCGTCTAAGCACGGGCTATGAAATTTAGTAGAGGGGATTTCAACTTGATCATATCTATAGAGAGAATTTACCTTTACTACCTGTGTCGAGTTATCAAGACAATGTGGTTCTTCAACATGCGGTATATTAAGACCATGTATTTCTTCAATAGGAGGTAAATTCTTAACATCTTCAGCTTTAATACCTTTTTCTTTCATTGATTTCTTTGTCTCTTGCATATCTTCAGGATTGAGAAATAAAACACCTCTCCTCTTTGGAGTGGGTTTAGGAATAGGCTCAGGAGTTGGCTCAATTGGTTCAGGAATTGCTTTAGGAAATTGGCTCAGGAACAGTCCAATTATTTTCATTAGTCAACATATTATTCAATAATATTTCAGCTTCGTCGACTGCTCTTTCCCTGAAAATACAACCAACACAACTATCCAAGTAGTCCTTGGAAGCATCGGTTAGTCCATTATAAAAGATATCAAGTATTTCATTTTTCTGGAGAGCATGATCAGGCAAAGCATTAAGTAACTGGAGAAGCCTCCCCCAAGATTGTGGGAGACTCTCTTCTTTGATTTGCACAACATTATATATTTCCCGCAAGGCAGCTTGTTTCTTATGAGCAAGGGAATATTTAGCAGAGAAGTAATAAATCATATCCTGGGGACTACGCACACAACCAGGAGCAAGACAATTATACCAAGTCTTAGCATCACTCTTTAATGAGAACGGAAATATCTTAATGATATAAAAATAGCGAGACTTCTCATCATTAGTAAATAGGGTAGCTATATCATTCAACTTGGTAAGATGTGCCACAACAGTTTTAGATTCAAGGCCATAAAAAGGATCAGATTCAACTAAAGTAATAATTTCAGGATCAACAGAGAATTCCTAATCCTTATCAGTAACACAGATAGGTGAAGTAGCAAAAGCAGGATCGGGTTTAATTCTAGCATTAAGAGACTGCTGCTTCCATTTAGCTAATAATTTCTTAAGATCATATCTATCATTGCAAGCAAAGATTTCCCTAGCAGCTTCTTCATTCATAACATAACCCTTAGGAACAATAGGCAATACATAATCATTGGGAGAACCTTCATCATCACTATCATCAATAATAGCATCTTCAATATTTTCATTCCCCCTAACTCTAGCAAGTTGTTCATCAAGAAATTCACCTAATGGCAAAGTAGTATCACCCACAGAAGTAGTTTCATCATGCATAGCAGAAGTGGCATCATCAATAACATGCGACACATCAGAATTCATAGCAGTAGCAGGTTTAGGTGTCGCAAGCCTACTAATAACGGAAGGAGAATCTAGTGCAGAGCTAGATGGCAGTTCCTTACCTCCCCTCCTAGTTGAGGGTAAAATAGTAGTTCGATCGTCTTTCAAGTTCTTCATAGTGATCAACAGATATAAATCCCAAGTGACTCAGAGAATAGAGCTATGCTCCCCAGCAACGGTGCCAGAAATTAGTCTTGATAACCCACAAGTGTAGGGGATCGCAACAGCTTTCGAGGGTATAGTATTCAACCCAAATTTATTGATTTGACACAAGGGGAGCCAAAGAATATTCTTGAGTATTAGCAGTTGAGTTGTCAATTCAACCACACCTGGATAACTTAGTATCTACAGCAAAGTATTTAGTAGCAAAAGTGGTATGATAATAATGGTAACGGTAGCAAAAGTAAAGATAAATGTTTTTGGGTTTTTGTAGTAGTTGTAACAGTAGCAACGGAAAAGTAAATACGCGAAGAACAATATATGAAAAGCTCGTAGGCAATGCATCAGTGATGGATAATTATGCTGGATGCGATTCCTCATGTAATAGCTATAAAATAGGGTGACACAGAACTAGCTCCAATTCATCAATGTAATGTATGCATGTATTCCGTAAATCATCATACGTGCTTATGGAAAAGAACTTGCATGACATCTTTTGTCCTACCTCCCGTGGCAGCGGGGTCCTAGCGGAAACTAAGGGATATTAAGGCCTCCTTTTAATAGAGAACTGGAACAAAGCATTAGCACATAGGGAATACATGAACTCCTCAAACTACGATCATCACCGAGAAGTATCCCGATTATTGTCACATCGGGGTTGTCGGATCATAACACATAATATGTGACTATAGACTTGCAAGATAGGATCAAGAACACACATATATTCATGAAAACATAATAGGTTCAGATCTGAAATCATGGAACTCGGGCCCTAGTGACAAGCATTAAGCATAGCAAAGTCATAGCAACATCAATCTCAGAACATAGTGGATACTAGGGATCAAACCCTAACAAAACTAACTTGATTACATGGTAAATCTCATCCAACCCATCACCGTCCAGCAAACCTACGATGGAATTACTCACGCTTGGCGGTAAGCATCATGAAATTGGTGATGGAGGATGGTTGATGATGACGACGGCGACGAATCCCCCTCTCCGGAGCCCCGAACGGACTCCAGATCAGCCCTCCTGAGAGAGATTAGGGCTTGGCGGCGGCTCCATGTCGTAAAATGCGATGAAACTTTCTCTCTGATTTTTTCTCCCCGAACATGAATATATGAAGTTGGAGTTGAGGTCGGAGGAGGTCCAGGGGGCCCACGAGATAGGGGGAACGCGCGGCGCGCCCTCCTGTCTCATGGAGAGCCCGTGGGCCCCCTAGTGTATTTCTTTCGCCCAGAAATTCTTATTAATTCCAAAAAGTGCCTCCATGGATTTTCAGGACATTCCGAGAACTTTTCTTTTCTACACATAAAACAACATCATGGCAGTTCTGCTGAAAACAGCGTCAGTCCGGGTTAGTTTCATTCAAATCATGCAAGTTAGAGTCCAAAACAAGGGCAAAAGTTTTTGGAAAAGTAGATACGTTGGAGACGTATCAGGGGCCAATCCTCAGAGACGTGTGTCGGGCGTTTACAACCGCCACAACACTTTCGGACTTGTGAGAAGCTGCGTACGCAAGATTGGCGGCATACTAGCCCACGGAGGCCGCCGGCCACAGTCGTAGACATGCGAAGGGCAATCCGCGTAGAGGGAAGTGTTCGGATACTTCTCCATCACCAAAAATTATGAAAAATTACCATCATTCCTATAGCACATGTCCCCACGTCGTGTAAAAAACTCATGATTTTATCGCGATCCGAGTATTTAATAATATTCACGCCGCACCATTACTGCAGGACGTCTACTACTGTGTCATCGCCGTCCGTGAGGGCGGCCACACCCTGGAGACGCGTGCCGCCTCTTAGGACATGCCACAACACCATCCCGCATGTATGAGGGCCGGTGTGACGCTCCAGTGACACTGCTACCCCCCAGGGCCCCATCCCGCCTAACCCTAGAGCGGTTGACCACCAGATCTAGCCCTTTGACTTCCCACGGACAAGCTTTGACCAGTGGACCTATCCACCCAGTTGTGTCAGGTCAGCACAATGGGACACCTGGGAGCAACATCCGGGCCAAACCCACAGCTACATCCTGAAGGAAATATGCCCTAGAGGCAATAATAAAGTTATTATTTAGTTCCTCATATCATGATAAATGTTTATTATTCATGCTAGAATTGTATTAACCGGAAACATGATACATGTGTGAATACATAGACAAACATATAGTCACTAGTATGCCTCTACTTGACTAGCTCATTAATCAAAGATGGTTATGTTTCCTAACCATAGACATGTGTTGTCATTTGATTAATGGGATCACATCATTAGGAGAATGATGTGATTGACATGACCCATTCCGTTAGCCTAGCACTTGATCGTTTAGTATATTGCTATTGCTTTCTTCATGACTTAAACATGTTCCTGTAACTATGAGATTATGCAACTCCCGTTTACCGGAGGAACACTTTGGGTGCTACCTAACATCACAACGTAACTGGGTGATTATAAAGGAGTACTACAGGTGTCTCCAAAGGTACATGTTGGGTTGGCGTATTTCGAGATTAGGTTTTGTCACTCCGATTGTCGGAGAGGTATCTCTGGGCCCTCTCGGTAGTGCACATCACTATAAGCCTTGCAAGCAATGTAGCTAATGAGTTAGTTACGGAATGATGCATTACATAATGAGTAAAGAGACTTGACGGTAACGAGATTGAACTAGGTATTAGATACCGACGATCGAATCTCGGGCAAGTAACATGCCGATGACAAAGGGAACAATGTATGTTGTTATGCGGTTTGACCGATAAAGATCTTTGTAGAATATGTAGGAGCCAATATGAGCATCCAGGTTCCGCTATTGGTTATTGACCGAGAATAGTACTAGGTCATGTCTACATAGTTCTCGAACCCGTAGGGTCCGCACGCTTAACGTTACGATGACAGTTTTATTATGAGTTTATATATTTTGATGTACCGAAGGTTGTTCGGAGTCCCATATGTGATCCAGGACATGACGAGGAGTCTCAAAATGGTCGAGACATAAAGATTGATATATTGGAAGCCTATATTTGGATATCGGAATGGTTTCGGGTGAAATCGGGATTTTACCGAAACACCGGGGGGTTACCGGAACCCTCCCGGGGGTTAATGGGCCTTAGTGGGCCATGAGGGAGAAGAGGAGGGCCGGCCAGGGCAGGCCGCGCACCCCCTCCCCCCTAGTTCGAATAGGACAAGGAAGGGGGGGCGGCGCCCCCCTTTCCTCTTTCCCCTCCCCCCTTTCCTTCTCCACCAAGGCAAGAGGGGGGAGTCCTACTCCCGATGGGAGTAGGACTCCTCCAGGCGCACCCCTAGGGGGCCGGCCGCACCTTCCCCCTCCCTCCTTTATATACGGGGGCAGGGGGCACCCTAGAACACACAAGTTGATCTTCCTGATCGTTCCTTAGCCATGTGCGGTGCCCCCCTCCACCATATTCCACCTCGGTCATATCGTCGCGGAGTTTAGGCGAAGCCCTGCGCCGTTAGAACATCATCATCGTCACCACGCCGTCGTGCTGACGGAACTCATCCCCGACACTTTGCTGGATCGGAGTCCGGGGATCGTCATCGAGCTGAACGTGTGCTGAACTCGGAGGTGTCGTACGTTCGGTACTTGGATCGGTCGGATCGTGAAGACGTACGACTACATCAACCGCGTTGTCATAACGCTTCCGCTTACGATCTACGAGGGTACGTGGACATTACTCTCCCCTCTCGTTGCTATGAATCACCATCATCTTGCGTGTGCGTAGGAATTTTTTTTTGAAATTACTACGTTCCCCAACACATCCCCTCCGTGTAGACCCAACGCGTCCGTTTCCCCACTCCAGGTGCCGGCGGCGGCGCCGTCCGTCAGGGAGGGCCATTCCCCGGAGACGCGTGCCGGGAGTTTGCAACCTCCACAACACTTTCAGACTTGTGAGAAGCCACGTACGCAATATTGGCGGCATGCTAGCCCATGGAGGCCGCCGGCCATAGTCGTAGACATGCGAAGGGCAATCCGCGTAGAGGGAAGTGTTCGGATACTTCTCCATCACCAAAAATTATGAAAAATTACCATAGTTCCTATAGCACATGTGCCCACGTCGTGTAAAAAACTCAAGATTTGATCGCGATCCGAGTATTTAATAATATTCACGCCGCACCGTTACCGCAGACCGTCTACTACTGTGTCATCGCCGTCCGTGAGGGGGGCCACACCCTGGAGATGCGTGCCACCTCTTCGGACATGCCACAACACCACCCCGCATGTATGAGGGGCCGGTGCAATGCTCCGGTGGCATTGCTACCCTCCCAGGGACCCCGTCCCGCCTAACCCTGGAACGGTTGACAACTTGATCTAGCCCTTTGACTTCCCACGGACGGGCTTTGACCAGTGGACCTCTCCACCCGGTTGTGTCAGGTTAGCACAAAGGGACACCTGGGAGCAACATACAGGCCAAACCCACATGCTACATCCCCTCCGTGTAGACCCGGCGCGTCCGTTTCCCTCCTCCAGGTGCCGACGGCGGCGCTATCCGTGAGGGGGGCCATGCCCTGGAGACACGTGCTGGGCGTTTGCAACCGCCACAACACTTTCAGACTTCTGAGAAGCTGCGTACGCAAGATTGGCGGCATGCTAGCCCACGGAGGCTGCCGACCATAGTCATAGACATGCGAAGGGCAATCCACGTAGAGAGAAGTGTTCGGATACTTCTCCATCACCAAAAATGATGAAAAATTACCATCGTTCCTATAGCACATGTGCCCATGTCGTGTAAAAAACTCATGATTTTATCATGATCCAAGTATTTAATAATATTCACGCCGCACCATTACCGTAGAACATCTACTACTGTGTCATCGCCGTCCGTGAGGGGGGCCACACCCCGGAGACGCGTGCCGCCTCTTCAGACATGCCACAACAACATCCCGCATGTATGAGGGGCCGGTGCGACGCTCCGGTGGCATTGCTACCCCCAAGGCCCCCCGTCCCGCCTAACCCTGGAGCGGTTGACCATGAAACCTAGCCCTTTGACTTCCCACGGACGGGCTTTGACCACTGGATCTCTCCACCCGGTTGTGTCAGGTCAGCACAGAGGGACACCTAGGAGCAACATCCAGGACAAACCCACAGCTACAGCCCCTCCGTGTAGACCCGACGCGTCCGTTTCCCCCCTCCTGGTGCCGGCGGCGCCGCCATCCGTGAGTGGGGCCAC